>NW_026294514.1:12190241-12522741 GCF_007827085.1 Peromyscus californicus insignis | reverse complement strand
TGGTGCAGATGGGTCAAACAAACTTGTTTAGGGGAACTAAAAACATGTGTCTTGTTATCTCCCATAAGCAATAGCCTCCAGCATTTCAGGAACTACCTGTCCTTGGGCAAGGGGCTTGCAGATCAGAGGCATTTTTGCTTCATGGATCTCTTAGGCATAGTAATTAAAACTCAAAATGTAACTTTGGTTCTCACATAGGGTATGAGACTCCTCTGTTTGCTCCTGCTATCACCAGGTATACTACTCACTTCTTATCGCTGTGACAAGATGCCCAACGAGAAGCACTTTAAGGGAGGAAGAGAAGAGTTTTTTCTGCCTTACAGTTCAAGGGATACAGTCCATAGTGACCAGAAAGGTGTGGCAGCTGGAGAGGAGGCTGGCTGGTCACACTGCCTGTGTAGTCAAGAAGTGGGGCTCCCAGGGACTCACTGCCACACCTCTCCCAAGTACCACCACCAGCTGGGGACTAAGTGCTCACAGGAGACATTCCGTCAAACCACAACACCAAAACCAGTGAAGGCTGGGAAGGCCAGACCAGTCTGCTGGCCATACAATCCAGATGTTCCCTGGAAGGTTCCCAGGTGTCAATTGCATCTGATAAAGTCCCCAGATGTGTGGTCCAAGGCACATACAAGTGGGCCAACCATGAAGGATATAATAGGTGTTCCATAGTCCATCCCACCCCACAGTGGCAGGTGTGATTGAATGAATATTCTAGTGAACAATTAAAGAACGGGGTTGTGAGAAGAAGCAAAATGACACCACCCATGAACAGCACATGTCAGGCAAGCAGCCTGGGTCTCAGTGTCTCGAAGGTGTCAATCATCTGTACTGCACGTTTGATCAGGTCGTGGGACCCTTCCTCTACCTGTACAGCTTCTGGCTGCAGGGAATTCGTCGAGACCCCTCCATCCCTTTCGGTCCCATTCTGGAGAGTCTCACGCATGAGTGATATGGAATATTCCTTTACACTGTGTGAAGATGTGTCACTGTGACAGGTTTAATAAAAAACTAAATGGCCAATAGCTAGGCTGGACTTTCGGGGCAGAGAGAACGCTGGGAAGAAGGCGGCAGAGACAGCAGGAGATGCAGGGCAAGCAGGATGGCCACTACGGAGATGAGGTAATAAAGCCACGAGGCAGAACGTGAATTAATAGAGATGGGTTATTTAACTTATAAGAGATAATTAGAAACAAGCCTAAACTATTGGCCAAGCCTTCATAAATAATAAGTCTCCATGTCATTACCGGGGAGCTGATGGTCCTGATGAAAAAGTCTGAGTACATATGTCACCCAGTGTCGGCCACATATATCCACATAAGGCCTGAGAAAACTTAAAAAAAAAAATCAAAACACAGAGTCCAACATGGATTCCTGGCATGACTTCCTGTTGACTGAGGTCTCTCGAGTAGGCTCAGTATACAGACACTGCCTGTGGGCTGGAGTTAGCCGCCAGCACCATGCTAAGCTGAGCCATGCCAGCCGCCAGCACCATGCTAAGCTGAGCCATGCCAGCCACTGACAGCAGTTTAAGATTTGTCTCACACAATCAGAGAACGATGCAGATGCTCAGTAAAGACAGATCCAGACGGGGGAAAAAAAACCTCTAAACGGCACAGTGTGTTTTAAAATGTGCTTAGATGCCGAAGAAAGAAAAGAAAATGGGTAGAGGAAGTCATAGAAAAAAAATAGTTTAAAAATTATGAAGTCTTTAAAAAGAGTAAAGTAATAGAAAAAATAAGCCATGTAAGCATGGGAAATATGATAACACAGGGAGTTTGGACCTTATATGATACCTTGTTAATCTTGAATTTTTTAAATGCTAATGAACAGACAACAGCTGCTGAGAGACATTGGCTTGTGGAAGGGACTGCTGCATTAGACCAGCCTAGTTACTTTAGGGATGCCTTAAAATGGAAGTCAGAAAATGTACTGCTTTAGGGAAGAGGTTATACTTTTGTTTCCACAGGAAACAAAAGCTGTGTAGTGCAAATTCTAATTGGTCTTAAAAATAAAAACCCAAAGTCGGACATCAGGGTAAATGCTGAAAGATCAGAGAAGTAGAGCAGCCACAGTCACCTCTTACCTCACCAACTCCTCAGCTCAAGAGGGGCCAAGCTCCTGTCTCCTCATGCCTTATATTCCTCTCTTTACCCAGCCATATCACTTCCTGTCTCCACCTCCCTAGTGTTGGGGTTAAAGGTGTGTGCCACCACTGCCTGGCCTCTATGATTAACCAGTGGCTAACTCTGCCCTCTGATCTCCAGACAAGCTTTATTTGTTAGAGCACAAACAAAATATTACCACAAGGCTGTGGATTCATTCAAGTTGAAAGAGAATCAGGTTTGATCTGGTAACAAAAACAAATGTATAGCTTGTCACTGCCTCAATAACAGAAAAATTTATGTGTTTAAATTGACTATACATTTGTTTTTGTTACTTATTAAGTGAAATGCAGCATTGACCTTTTCATGCATAGGGATTTTCATCGCTTTGGTACTCAACTACTTGTGTATGAGTATTTTGTTGTTGTCGTTGTTTCTTTTGGTTTTTTGAGACAGGGTTTCTCTGTGTAGCTTTGGGGCCTTTCCTAGAACTCACTCTATAGCCCACGCTGGCCTTAAACTCACATAGACCCACCTGGCTCTGCCTCCCAAATGCTGGTCTTAAAGGCATGCGCCACCACCGCCCGGCTTTGTGTGAGTATTTTTATTGTGTGTGCTGTATGAGGTGGGTGCCGGGTCCCATTTGACTTTCAAACAGTCCTTGATGGAGGAGTGAGGATTAAGAAACAATAGATATGAAAAATAGAGACGTAGATGATGTAAAAGAAAAAGACAGAGACACAGAACAGCATCGGGAGGGCTCTGGGTCAATACCACTGTTGCCCGAGTTTATTCCTCATGGGCTTTTTATACACCAGCAAGGGGAGAGGCAAAATACCTCCTCCTCTCAGGGACAATATGGTTCAAGGTACAAAGTACAGACAAGTGTAAACACTTCCTTAATTCTCAAAATATCCTGTCCTTAGGCCTTAAAGTATAAGACACCTGGTAACCACACCTTAGGCCAAAACAGCCTATTATGCAGTCTTTCGGGACAAAACAAGCTCTCTGAGTCAGGATGGAATAAGGCCATACTATGGGGTCTCTGTGGGCCCCCACTGGTGGGGGTGCACACACCTGTGCATGCACACAGAGGCCAAGGAAGGTGTCCCGGATTTCTTTTTATCACTCTGACTATTCCTTTGAGGTAGGGTTTTCCCTGAACCTGGAGCTGGGGTTTTCTGAACTAGGCTGGCAGGCAGAAAGTCCCAGCAATGCCCCTGTCTCTGTGCCATTGGAGCTGAGATTGTAGTCATAGGTAGGATGCCAGGTTGTGATGTAGGCTCTGGGACCAGAGTCTCATGCTTGCACAGCAAGTCCTCTTCACCCTAAGCCATCACTGTTAGAATTCCTAGCCCCTCCCCCAGCTACATACCACACATGCGCTGTCCAGTAGCCAGGCAAGATTCCAGGGCCTTAATATTCTACGTAATCCATGCACTTCGTGATCACATAATTTGCACACAGGGTGATCATGTAATCTATGTGCACGCATGGTGCAGCTATGTAAGCCCATATGCTCACGTGCAGGGTTCCACTGATCCCTCTGCCCTTTTTCCTGCACGAGCATTCCCCATAGGCCTATCACATTCCTCCTGTTCCAGTCCTTTAATAAACTCTTACAGTGGGTCTGGTTGTACCTCGTGGCTTTTCTCCCATGGTAATCAGCGCCACTTAATGAATAACGTTGTGTTGCTTAATAAATAACATTGGTGCGGAGATGAAGCAGGCTCCCTCGGCGCTCTGCACCCGGGACCCTGTACCGAGGTGTACTCTATTTGTGACTGCCTGCTTTTCCATTTGCCCGGCCGGCCGCTGGAATGCTTCACACAACACCAGCTGCTTCGATTGGTGAGTTTTCCCTTTCCAGCCAGTGTAAACAGTCCCCTGGACCCATGGGAAGGACCATCGATCATCCAGCATCCTTCTGGTGTCCCCAGGATTAGGGGAACCCCTGTCCACAACCTTCATCGGCTACAGTTGGCCCCCATCGCAGCCTTAAATCTCTAACCATTTCCCACAACTGCAGTCTGAGATATCGTTCTCCCTGTTGGACCCCGTCCTCGGGCTGCGTCCTCGGGCTGCGTCCTCGGGCTGCGTCCTCGGGCTGCGTACACCCCACCCTCATTCTCTGGCTTGATGAAGCCTTGAAGGACTTGTGCCAATAGTCAATCCTTATTTGATCTCTGGGATGCCTGAGATTGTAGTCTTGGATCACGGTTTTTTTGTTTTGTTTTGTTTTGTTTTGTTTTTTATTTATTTTTTTTTTCTCTCTGCCGCAGTCATGGGAAATAAGGCTTCCACCCTGTTAGTCCCACCTCTCCTCTGAGAAATGGCCTAAATATCCCTTAGAGAACAATAAAGAATGGCCATCTAATGGCTTATTGGACCCCAATATTTTACAGGAATTATCTAACTTCTGCCAGCAAACAGGCAAATGGAAAGAGTTACCTTATCCCCAAGGATTTTTTTTCACCTAAGCTCCAAACCTTACCTTCTTGATTCTCTCTCCTGCCCACGTGCTCCAACACTTCCTAATAACCTACTTCCTGAGGAGCACAGACAAGTTTGGGAGCAGGCTAGGACACATGCAGATGAGGTTCATCAAATTAATGCTGCCCATCCATCCGGGGCTGAGGTGGTTCCCAATAAGGGCCCACATTGGGATTATAATACCCAAGTGGCTCTCTAGCTATTGATCAATTGATAACTTGCCTCCTGGCAGGTCTTCTTAAGGCTGCCCTCAAACCGGTAAACTATGAAAAGCTAAAAAACATAAATTCAAGATAAGGAGGAAAATCTGTCTCATTTTTTAGAATAACTTACAAAGGCTCTCTTACAATATTCTAGTCCGGATCCTGAGAGCTCAGAGGACAGACAGCTCCTTATGACCCACTTTGTACTGCAGAGCTTCCCTGACATCAGGGCTAAACTTAAGCATCTGGAGAGAGGGCCTCTGACCTCACAGGCAGAAGTCTTAGCACTGGCATTTAAGGTGTACCATGGGAGAGATGAGAAAGCTCATAAACAGAACTGCCAAATGCTGGCACACACTATCCAACCAGCCTCCTGGAGGCCTCCAGGTCTGTGTTTTAAGCGTGGTAGAAAAGGCCACTGGGCTCATGCATGTCTTACCCCTTATGGGCCACCATCTGGGCCTTGTCCAAAGTGCCACCAAGAGGGACACTGGTCAGCAGACTGCCCCTGTGCACCTTGTGGCATGGGGATATCAAATGAAGTCCACCCTCCGGCTGATTTCCTAGGCTTGGCCATGGGTAAGGACTGAAGGTACCGTCTCTCACAGGGAACCCAGTGTAGCCATTACAGTATGGGGCGATCCACTTCCTTCCTTTTGGACATTGGACCGATGCCCACCAAGTCAGCTGGAAGCAGTTTTGGGAGACATGGTGCCCCCATTCCTGTTTACCTGCCATTTTTTATAATAAAGAGTCTGGAATGTTAGAATTCCTAGCCACGCCCCCAGCTACGTGACCATACATGCGCTGTCCAGTAGCCAGGCAAGAGGCTTAGTCATCCCAGGGCCTTACGTCCTATATAATCCGTGCACTGCATGATCACGTAATCTATGTGCATGTGTGGTGTAGCTACGTAAGCCCATATGCGCATGTGCAGGTGGAACCTATAAAAGTGGGTCCCACTTATCCCTCCACCCTTTTTCCTGCACGACCATTTCCATAGGCCTAAGCACACCCCTTCTGTTCCCTTCCCTTAATAAACTCTCTTTTTGTTTGGTTGTTTTTTGTTGTTGTTGTTTTGTTTTTTGGGTTTTTTTGTTTTGTTTTTGTTTTTTTTTTTGGTTTTCGAGACAGGGTTTTTCTGTGTAGCTTTGGAGCCTGTCCTGGATCTTGCTCTGTAGACCAGGCTGGCCTCGAACTCACAGAGATCCACCTGGTTCTGCCTCCCGAGTGCTGGGATTAAAGGCGTGCGCCACCACTGCCCGGCTTAATAAACTCTTATAGTGGGTTTTGTTGTACCTCTCGGCTTTTCTCGCACGGTAAACAGCGCCGCTTAATGGAAAACATTGCACTGCTTAATAGATAACAGTCACTCCAGTCCCCACTTTCATCACTTCATCAGTCTTATGGTGCTATCGTGTTGTATTATTTCAAGATGTGTTACTTTTGTTTATGCTCTGGGACATTTGTTTAATGATGCAAAGATGTGTTTGAATAAGTAAAATTCACCTGTGGTCAGGAGGCTGAGTCAGCAACTGGCTGACAGGAAGTGGTAGGGAGGAGCCAGGTGGAGAAGGGTCTATAAGGAGGGGTGAGGAGAAGCGTGAGGGCATTTTGGAGGAGACAAGCACAGAGAGGAGGTGAGCTACTTGCTATTCAGCCTCTGAAGAGCAAAATTCCACCTTAACCTTTGAATCTTGAGTTCTTTGGAGGGAGAGAGGTTTAGTTAAGTTCCCTTTGTAACTTTGCGAGAGTTGGAGCCCGAGGGAACAGATTTCCCTCCAGCGACGGCCCTTGCGGCCTAACCGCTGCTGTTAACGGTGGAGTTGCAGTTGCTGATTCAGACAGCTGTGGCTTAAAAGACAGCAACCATTTAAATAAAGGACACCACTTTGGTAAGAATGTGTAGTGAAATCTACCCCCTTGGATATTTGAGGTATATGGTACAGTATTGTCAATTATTGGTCCAATGGTGAACAGCGTATATGTGGAGCACATTCATCTTGCTAAGTGGAAACTTGATAACCATCTATTAGTAACCCTTTGCCCCTCTTCCCAGATCCTGACATTATCATCCCACTCTTCAAGTCTATGAAGTCGAGGCTAGGGTATGTCTCAGGAGGTGAGTTCTTGACAAGCCTATACTAGGCCATAATTTTGAGTGACAGCATGGAATTCGAAGGAATTTTCAGAAACACAGATCATAAAAACTCTGACCCGAAGAACAGACTAACCCATTGACTGACTCACACATCGTGGTGTTATTGGGAATGGTGAAAAGAAGTGAGTCATCTGGGCACGTTCTTACCCTGGGGTTGCGTGACAAAACTTTTCCTAGGAGATGCCACACACGTCTACTCACCCCAGATAGGCAACTGATGATAAACTAAAGTACAGACGCCTCCAAAGTCCAGTGAGTTTTATTGGGGTTGCTTACAGCAATATAGGGGATGGCTTACTTACTTACATGAGCAGAAACGACTCAGTTACATCACCAAAGCCCAAAGCATGGGTGACAGTTCACAAAACTGGGAACCTGGAGCTTACGGCACAGCCTGCAGGCCGCTCAACAGGTTGGAGAGTGTTCTTTCCTGTAGCTAGAGTTTTCCTGCCTGGCCCACGGTCAGGGCAAATCTCTCTCACCCGCCAGTCCCACAGCTGCTCAGACCCGACCAAGTAAACACAGAGACTTATATTGGTTACAAACTGTATGGCCATGGCAGGCTTCTTGCTAACTGTTCTTACAGCTTAAATTAATCCATTTCTATAAATCTATACCTTGCCACATGGCTCATGGCTTACCGGCATCTTCACATGCTGTTTGTCATCGTGGCGGCTGGCAGTGTCTCTCTGACTCAGCCTTCCACTTCCCAGCTTTATTCTCCTCCTTGTCCCGCCTATACTTCCTGCCTAGCCACTAGCCAATCAGTGATTTATTTATTGACCAATCAGCAACACACTTGACATACAGACCATCCCACAGCACTTTCCAGATGACTCAGTTGGTCTACACCTCTTCCAGGCAGCTCGGCTGGTTTCTGCTTCTTCCAAGCAGCTAATCTGGTCTCAGAGTCTTCTTTGCAGCTTGTCTCTGGGAGCGTCCTTTTCCACCCTTGTATGGAGCCTTTTGGGTTTGTTGTTGTTGTTTCCTTTGAATTAACCGAGCCCTGCTTGAGTTGTGGGGTGGGTGAACGCACATTGCGCTTGGTTGTGTCTCCAGTGGTTTTCCCAATCTGCAAAACACTCAGGTTAGCACTGCATCACTGTATCACAAAACCTTCCCAGGAATAGGCAGGGCAAAGCAATACCCTGCACACCATCCCATAATAAATATGACCTTGGTGAAGCGCCCCCAAAGTCCTCTGTCATCTTTTGGGAGCAAATGTCAGGTGACCCCAGAAGTTCACAACTAAAGAAGCTACTGAAGCGGAACACAAGGGACGTCTAAACCGTCTACAGTGGAAAGGTTCTGGCCGTTTCTATCAACGGCTTCCTCTGAAGATCAAAGTTGCGCACAGAGCATGATGGGAGGTGCTAACGTCATTAGTTCTCTGTCATCCTCAGCCCTTCTCTCTGAGTGATTATGTTTACATATCCTGGAGCTCTTCCACAGAGCCTCCCTACATTTCTCCACACCTGATAAAACTCAGTGGGCCAGACTTAATCGGCTCAGATCTAAGGCCAAAGAGGAATATGGTCTTGCTCTCCCTGCAGAACCTGCTGGCTCCCTGGGTCAGACAGGTCCTGGGTGGCACTGTGGATGGAGCTGCAGCGGTTCCCCGCTCACTCACAACACCTGACTCCTATGTACTAAGAACAGCATTCCGGTGTCAGGAGGGCTCCAGGGTGTCTGCGAGCTACTTTGAGATCACTCAGTTGGCCAGGCATGGTGGTGCATGGAAGTAGGTGGATCTCTGTGAGTTTGATGCCAACCTGCTCTACATTGCAAGCAGGGCTATGTAATGAGGCCCTATCTACAAACAAGGAAACAGAAACTGCAAAACCCCACAAGATCACCTATTTGTAGGCTTCTCCCCTGTCAGAAAGAAAGGGGGCATTAAACGGGGAACTAAAGGGGGGCCTCAAGTCCCTCCAAGGGACTCTGAGAATCGAGGTTCGCTGATACAGCAAAGAAGAACCAGGTTCCATGAGTTCCTCTGTTTATCAACAGGCAAGCGCGGCACCACGCGGCTCTTAGGGACACCAAGGCACCGGAAGCTTTGCAGGCCTGCGGAAGTCGGAGCTCCCCAGTGCAGTGACAACAGAGGCTAGGAGTCACCACAGGTGCCTCACCTCAGGGAATGCCCTTGCTCTGAAAAATGCAAAAACAGCTGAAGGAAACCAAATGTGTGGTTACAGGCGAATGCAAATGAGCCCAAGACATAGAAAAGAGAGGAAACCTTTCTTTTCTTCTTCTTCTTCCTTCTTCTTCTTCTTCTTCTTCTTCTTCTTCTTCTTCTTCTTCTTCTTCTTCTTCTTCTTCTTCTTCTTCTTCTTCTTCGGTTTTTCGAGACAGGGCTTTTTTGTGTAGTTTTGGTGCCTGTCCTGATCTCGCTCTGTAGACCAGGCTGGCCTCGAACTCACAGAGATCCGCCTGGCTCTGCCTCCTGAGTGCTGGGATTAAAGGCGTGCGCCACCACTGCCCGGCCCTTCCTTTTTTTGTGAGATAGGATCTGCTATTGTCACCGAACTTGGGGGTCACATCCTGTGCCCCAAGTCAGGTTGGGCTAGCTATCGTTAATAAAACAACTGAAAGAGACAAGTGAATATTGGAAAGCAGAAAAAGGAGATTTACTCGACGTGGGCACATTGGGAAGAGGGACCAAGAGATGCAGAGGCTCCCCCAGGTCCATCTTCTGGGGTCCTGAAGTGAAACTGAAGTTTAAATATAGGGTCAAGCATCTGCACATGTAAGCAGCCCAGGCCATGCCCACCACTGACCCACCCTTGACCTGGCTTCTGGCTCATCATGGAAGGTGGTCTGAGAAGCTCTAATTTCTCCTGGGATGGTACCTTTTACTTCCCTCAAGTGAGACTCCAAGAGAAATTCCCATTTCTTTGGGGTCCATTGTTTAATAAACGGATAGTGAGACACACAAGTGCCTTTAGAATGTCTTTGTTTCTGCCGGGCCGGTTTTACTATGTAACCCACACTGGCCTGGTACTTGCTGTGTAGACCAAGCCGGCTTCAATGTGGTAGCCGTCCTCCGGCTATGATCTTCCTGGCAGGAAGGAAGCTATCCATCTAAAGAGCCCCTGTGTCCGTCTGTTGATCAGTCCATTGAAATAACGGTCCTGGCTCACAAGATGGCTCGGCCTGTAAAGGAGCTTGCCGGCAAGCCTGATGACTAGAATTTGATCCCTGCCGGCAACGTGACAGAAGGAGAGAACTGATTCCTGTTAAGTTCCATGTGACTTCTGGGCACTTACCACGCGCGCACACGCACGCACGCGCACACACACACACAAATAAAGACATCATAAATAAATAAAATAAGTAAATAGATTAATAACAAATTTTTAAAAAGAAACACTGGCTCTCCACGAAGTTAGAATTTCCCCAGGAATCTCATGCTGGGAAAAAGAAAAGGCTAAAGGTGGATGCCAGCTAGAGGGGGAACTTGTCTCCTAGAGAGATTTTACACACTTCCTTTTTTCTTTTCTTTCTTTTTTTTTTTTTTTTTTTTTTTTTTGGTTTTTCGAGACAAGGTTTTTCTGTGTAGCTTTAGAGCCTGTCCTGGATCTCGCTGTGTAGACCAGCCTGGCCTCGAACTCACAGAGATCCACCTGGCTCTGCCTCCCGAGTGCTGGGATTAAAGGTGTGCGCCACCACCGCCCGGCCAAACACACTTGTGAGCAGGATGAGACTGTGTCCCAGTCAACAAAGGGCCAGTGGTGGGCGGGGCTGCAGCTTGACCAGAACTGCTTAGTCATTTATCGCTCTTGCCCTCCGTCTAAGCCTAACACTCATAGCAAGACCCCAAATGGACTTGGGGGTCACTGGCTCTCTTCATTCGTTCCTCTTCCCAGCATGGGCACATTTGCATACACCTTTTTTCTCGGCTTTTCACTGTTCCTGATCTCTTTAACGGGCCTATGGAGGTGTCTAAGCGTGGCTTGTCAGGAATGCCAGTGGTTGTACCCATACCTATGCAGGTAACACTGCCTCAGCCCCCCATGTGCTGGGATTACAGGTGTGTGTGCATCGCCACACCTGGATCCAATTATTATCTGAATAACCCTTTCAGAAGTCTGTCATAACTGAAAAGTCAAATACCTGTTGAGAAGCAGGGTTCCGAAAGTTCAAGAGAGTGAATGTCTCCATGCCAGCTGGACTGCATGTCACTCCTCTGTGAAATTATTCTAAAGTCTTGAACCGACTGCCCACATGTGAAGGCATGTTGGTTCAAATGGAACAAGTTCTCCACTTGTCTTGAAAGAACCCCAAGCCTTCTCAGGGCTCTTTTGGGGGTTCCCTCAATTGGCAGCCCCACCTCAGAAGACTGCCTCGCTGTTCTCTCGCCCTTTTCTGTTTGGCCCTCTGCTTTATGGTGTCCCGGCTTGAAGGGCCACCTCCAAGATAGCCTAAGGTGTATGTATTAGTTACTTTTTTTTTTTTTTTCCAGAGCTGAGGACCGAACCCAGGGCCTTGCGCTTGCTAGGCAAGCGCTCTACCACTGAGCTAAATCCCCAACCCCAGCTAAATCCCCAACCCCTTAGTTACTTTTTTGTTACTGTGTTAAGTAAAACAACTATGACCAAAGGCAACTTGTAATGGGAAGAGTGTATTTGGCTTATAGTTCCAGAGAGAAAAGAACCTGTCCTGGCAGAGAAGCATGGCAGCAAGCCCCGGGTAGGCGTGGCAGCAAGCCCCGGGTAGGCGTGGCTCAAGTCCCGGGTAGGCGTGGCAGCAAGCCCCGGGTAGGCGTGGCTCAAGCCCCGGGTAGGCGTGGCAGCAGCAGAAACCTGAGAGCCCCCATCTTCCAATGCAAGCACAAAGCAGAAAGAATCAACTAGAAACGATGTGAGGCTTTTAACCCCAAAGCCTACCCGCAACAATATACATCCTCCTGCAAGGCTGCACCGTCTAAACCTCCCCAAACAGCAGCAACCAACTGGGAACCAAGTTCCACTACAAGAGCCTATGGGGGAACATTCTTATTAAAACTACTACAGCGTCTCTCGTTCAAGCTTTTAGTTTGTTCTGTGTTTTGTTTGTTTATCTTCCTACAGCCTCTCCCTGGTGTTTCCAGAGTTTCTACTAAGGTTGCTTGATGAGATTCCAAAATACCTCTCCCCCTGGATCCCCTTCTAACTACATCATACCCGACAGCCAGGCTATGCGAGGTCATCGCACAAAGCAGGCTCCTAAGCATCAATGGCAGAATTAAAGACTTCTGCTGTCAACTCTCATCTCCACCCTCACTGTGTGTCTTCCAGCAAAAATAAAGCCAGAAGATGCAGAACCACTCATCGACATGCAAGGCAACACTTACCAGCCAGATCTCCTGGGGGTGGGGGTGGGGACACGACATGCCCTTGGGAAAAGAAGCGAAACCACTGATTTAGAGAAGAAAGAGAGGAAATGGAAAGACAAGATTTGCCCGTGTCTGAGGCTGGGGCAGGGCTGTTTGTTGAAGGCCTGTACTCTCTGACTCAAAATCAGGAAGTCAATTAAATGTGCTGTACATTTAGGATGTGTGTCTATGCAGTATTTTCAAACAAATTTTATATCTGAAAGTCCATATTGGTACAATCTTCTGATTTTTCTTTTCTTTTTTTCAGTTCAAGACATCTGTAAATGTTACAAAAGCTGTACAGAGCTTTGCATCTGCTTTTCCATTGAATTTCATCCCAACCCTCTGTCCTGATTCTGTCTTTTAAAGACTCCCCTGAGCCCATTTCCACAGGGCGATCGCCTTCTGGCCTGCATGTTCATGTTGCCTTGCTGCCCTCTGGTGGAATTATTAGGCATTGATTACAAATAGCATGAAATTCACAACTGGAAAAACCACAGACAGATGTGAAACATCCATGATTCTGCCAAAGAAGTGGATCTGGGTGTAAGTGGCCAGGAATTTGCTACAACGGAAAAATGTAAAGAAAATCTTCTAGACATTTTCAAACTAAATAAAACACTTGTAAATAATTCACAGGTCAAACCAAAAAACCATGAAGAAATGAAGTCGTCATTTACGGAGTCCCTCACTGAACGTGATGCTCACTATTTCAGCTAGGCTGGCTTGCTAAAGCTCCAGTGATCTACCTGTCTCTGCCCCACAATGCCAGGGTTACAGACATGCCCTGATTTACATGGGTTCTAGGGAATTTGAATTCAGGTACCATTATTTATTTGCACGGCAAGTCCCCTCATCCATGGAGCCATTTCCTCCGTTTTGATTGGTGAGATTATAAGGTATCTCCAGAAATGCCTTGAGCAGAATTAGAATCTGGTAAGGTTAAACCAAGAACCACAAGAATTGCCCAAGGGGTTCAGTACCTTTTCCTATAACTGGGTTTCTAATGAGAGACCCAGAAAATTATAGGTTTATGTCTGGGATGGAAAAAGGAATTAATAATGGAAGTGGTTATTAATTGGGCTGGAATTCTTGCTTCTTTGTTGGCACAAAGCTTCAACTGGGTGCCAAGGTGAGGGGCTCCCCTCCCTGCCTTCCTCTCCCACCTCAGCTTGACACTGTGAAATGAGCTTGGCTTTTAGTCCCAGACAGATCTGAATTCAAATCCTGGCTCTCTGCCTCTCACTAAGAACTCAGGCACCTTCCTTTGCTTCACTGAGACCCAGTGAAAATGACTGCTTAGCCCAGGAGGTAAGCAGCAGATGTGATCTTTGCATAGTGTTTTACTCAAAGCAGGTGCTCTAGAGACGATAATTCCTTCCCCTCCAGCTTTCTCTGGGACAAGAAAGGGAGGCAAGAAGCTTGGCTTGTAGCCAGGCTTCTGACCGACCAGTCCAGACACAACGTGGACTAGAAGTCAACAGTTCAAGGCATGTGAGTCACCCTCCTCCAAACCTTTGCCCAAGCCACTGACAATTCCAGTGGGGAATGACCTCCTTGACCCCAGCCTCCTGGGACGCTCAGTCACACACTGTTTCTTGTTGCCTGACTCGGGGCTTTGTCGTTTATTATTTTATTGTTTGAAAAACACCCCTCATATTGATAATTTCTGCACTTGAGAGTTATGAAAATCAACTGAGTTGACACTTGTGGAATACTTAAAACAGCTAATATTCAGGGTAACACAAGTGTAGACAAATGTCCACACACACACACATTATTTTTATATATATATATATATATATATATATATATATATATATATATATATAGAGAGAGAGAGAGAGAGAGAGAGAGAGAGAGAGAGAGAGAGAGAGAGAGAGAATAACGTTTGTCTACAAAGTCAAGGTCAACTTACTTTCTCGTTTCAATATGCTGCTTCTTCACCTCCAAGTCACTTTTCTTGGACCTTGTTTTGTGACAATGTAGCTAGCAGGCGTGCCCAAGCTTTTCACATTGTAACACAACATTGTCACTTACAAAGTTCATGCTTAAAAATCAAGTTACGCCGGGCGGTGGTGGCGCACGCCTTTAATCCCAGCACTCGGGAGGCAGAGCCAGGCGGATCTCTGTGAGTTCGAGGCCAGCCTGGACTACCAAGTGAGTTCCAGGAAAGGCGCAAAGCTACACAGAGAAACCCTGTCTCGAAAAACCAAAAAAAAATCAAGTTACAAAAAAAAAGTACCCTCGAATATATACAATGTTTTCAGTCAGTTTATGATTTCTTAACTATCTGAGGGCCCAGGCGGCTTCCTGGATAAGGTGTGACGGTCCTGGCCATCTGGCACGATTTTACGATCTCTCTGTAGAGGGCCTTGAAAGGACCGTGCAAAGCTTGGCGGAGGAGGGAATGTCCCTTCCCTGCTCCTGTGGTGGCCTAGTCAGAACGTGCAGGCCACCCTGTGGGGCCCACTAGTAGAAATTTGTGGCAGCACCTGTGTGGGCAGCTCCCTGCTCCCAGCTCCCCTTTGCTGGCCATGCCCTCAGTCAACTTCTCTCTCGGGATAAGCTGCATGTTCATCCAGTTCTGTGCCCGGCATTGGTGCGCCCGACACAAGTCTTCTTCCCATTCTGTTCCCTCCTTGAGTCCCCCGCCCGCCCGGAGCCCTACAGACCACGCCGCTATCCCGGCGTTCTTCAGAGGTCTCTTTCGCCTCGACTAGTTGTCTTAGACTTTCTATTGCTGTAATAAAACCTCAGCACAATAAAAGCTGCGTGCAACAAACTGATAGTCAACATCCTCCTGAATGGGGGGAAGTGAGCACATGGCCTCCAAGATCAATGTCCTTTCTGTCCATCCTTGTTAATACCCTATACATTACTCTCCATCTCAGCTAAAGCAATAAGACAAAAAAAAGAACTGGAGAGATGGCTCAGAGGTTAAGAGCACTGGCTGCTCTTCCAGAGGTCCTGAGTTCAATTCCCAGCAACCACATGGTGGCTCACAACCATCTGTAAATGAGATTGAGTGCTCTCTTCTGGCCTGCATACATGCCACAACGCTGTCTACATAATAAATAAATAAATAAATCTTTTTCTTAATGGCCAATTTATGGGGCCTGATCTATTTAAAAAAAAAGACAAGAAAAAAGAAATAAAACAAATTTTGATAGGAAAGGATAAAGTATATATATGTATATATATATGTGTGTGTGTGTGTATATATGTATGTGTATATGTGTATATATATATATATATATATATATATAATTTATTTATTTATTTGGTTTTTTGAGACAGGGTTTCTCTGTAGCTTTGGAGCCTATCCTGGAACTCACTCTGTAGACCAGGCTGGCCTCGAACTCACAGAGATCCGCCTGGCTCTGCCTCTCGAGTGCTGGGATTAAAGGCATGTACCACCACTGCCCGGCTATATATTTTAAATTAAAATACAGTTACATCATTTATTCCTTTGCCTTTCCTCCCCCAATCCCTCCCATGTTCCCTCCTGCTTACTCTCCCTCAAATTCATGGCCTCTCTCTCTTCAATCATTACTGCTGCATACATACAAACACACAAATATGTAGCGACAATCCATTGAGTTGGCTTAGTTACTCGTATGTACATAATTTCAGGGCTGACTTGGCATTGGGTGGCCTGTAGTTCTTTGTCAGGGTTGGGGCCCTGTGAGATTCCCCCTTTCCATGTGAGCATATCTCCTGATGTTGTCATTTTGGGGTCTTGTTTGGGCAGCCATATTTTTACAGTATCATGGCTGCAGCTTCCTTGTCCTTTCTAGGAAACATAATCTCATAGCAGACTTTCAAGGCCTCTGGCTTTTATAATCTTTCTGCTTCCTTCCCAGTGATGCTCCCTGAGCCGTAGGCACAGAGACCCACAGCCAAACATTAGGAAGAGCTCGGGGAATCCTGCAGAAGAGGAGAAAAGATTGTAGGAGCCAGAGGAGTCAAGGATACCACAAGAAAACCTACAGATCAACTAACCTGGGCTCATGGGGGTTCACAGAGACTGAACCGACAACCTCCTACATGGACTGACCTAGGCACTCTGTATATATGTGACACTTGTGTAGCTTAGCACTCTTGTGGGACTCCAAGCAGTGGGAACAGGGGCTGTCCCTAACACTTTGGCTGGCTTTTGGAACTATACTCCTCATACTGGGCCACCTTGCCCAGCCTTAATCCACGAGGAGGTGCTTAGTCTTACTGTACCCTAATATGCCATGTTTTGTTGACATCCAAAGGGAGGAGTGGATTGAGGGGTGCGAAGGGGGTGTGGGGGTGTGGGATGGGGGTGTGGGGGAGGGGTTGGGAGGAGAGGACGGAGGGGAAACTGCACCTAGGATGTAAAATAATTAATTAAAATATAAAACATTAAAGAGCCTTTTCAACAAATGTTGCTAGGAAAAATGATGTCCACATGTAAAATTATGAAACTAGATCCTTATCTCTCACTCTATAAAAAAATTGCTTCAAAATGGATCTTAATGCAAGACCTGAAATTTTTTTTAATTAATTAATTTTTTTTTTTTTTTGGTTTTTTGAGACAAGGTTTTTCTGTGTAGTTTTGGTGCCTGTTGTAGCTGAATTTTTCTCCAGTCCTGCCTGGCCCACAGTCAGGACAAATCTCTCTCACCTGCCAGTCCCGCAGCCGCTTAGACCCAACCAAGTAAACACACTGAGACTTATATTGTTTACAAACTGTATGGCTGTGGCAGGCTTTTTGTTATCTAGTTCTTCTATCTTAAATTAACCCATTTCTATTAGTCTACAAGTTGCCACATGGCTTGTGGCTTACCGGTATCTTTACATGTTGCTTGTCATGGCGGCGGCTGGCAGTGTCTCTCTGCCTCAGCCTTCCACCTCCCAGAATTTCTCTTCTCTGCTTGTCCCGCCTATACTTCCTGCCTGGCTACTGGCCAATCAGCGTTTTATTTATACAGAGCAATATCTACAGCAGCCTGTCAAGGATCTCAGGCTGGCCTTGAACTCACAGAGTTCTACCTGGCTCTGCCTCCCGAGTGCTGGGATTAAAGGTGTACACCACTGTCTGGCCAAGACCTGAAAACTTGAAACTGCTAAAGGAAAATATAGGGGGAACCTTAAGATGTAAACATAGGCAAAAGCTTCTCGAGTAGGACTCCAGTAGCTTGGAAAATACTAGCAAGACTTTTTCAGTAGTGTTTTATCAAATTAAAAGCCTTATGCACAGCAAATGGAAGGGCAGAGTGAAGAGACCACATATTATGGGGGGGGGGGGGGGGGAACGATGCCAGCTACTCATCCAAGAGGGAATTAATAACCAAAATATAAAATGAATTCAAAAGTTAATAAGAACAAATCCTCTGATCAATTCATAGGCACTTTTCAACTGAAGATGGGCAAATGATCAATGAATACATGAAAACACGTTCAACATCTTTAGCCATCAAGGAAGTGTCAATCAAAACTACTGAGGTTCTCTCTCATTTAGTTAGAATAGCTCTCATAGGGAAACAAGAACCTTTAAACATGACTGATGGTAATGGAAATCAGTATGGAGTGACTTCCCTCAAAAAAAAAAAATTGAAACTATGGACTGGAGAGTGGTTCAGAGCACTGGCTGCTCTTCCAGAGGACCCAGCTTCAATTTGCAGCCCTCACATGATGGCTCACAACTACCTATAAGTCCCTGGGAATCTTGACACCATCTTACGGCCTCCAAAGGCACCAAGTATGCATGGAATGCACTGATATACATGGAAACAAAAGAGCCTCACACAAAACATTTTTAAGATTGAAAATAGAATCACTACTCGGTGGTGGCACATGCCTTTTATCCCAGTGTTTGGGAGGCAGAAGCAGGCAGATCTCTGCGTTTGAGGCCAGGCTGGTCTACAAAGTATGTTCTAGCCGGGCGGTGGTGGCGCACGCCTTTAATCCCAGCACTTGGGAGGCAGAGCCAGGCGGATCTCTGTGAGTTCGAGGCCAGCCTGGGCTACAGAGTGAGTTCCAGGAAAAGGAGCAAAGCTACACAGAGAAACCCTGTCTCGAAAAACCAAAAAAAAAAAAAAAAAAAACCAAACAAACAAAGTATGCTCTAGTATAGCCAGGGCTACCCAGAGAAATCCTGTCTTGAAAAACCAAAAAGAAGAAGAAAAGAAGAAGAAGAAGAAGAAGAAGAAGAAGAAGAAGGAAAAAGAAAATTATATAATTTATCCATACCACTTCAGAAGACATAGCCAAAAGAATGAAACTCAGTTTACTGTAGAAATCTCTCCACATTCATGTTTATCAGCCGAGGTCCCCACCAGTAGATAAATGAGTAAAGAGAGTATTCTATAATGGTGGTTTATTTTAGACATAAAGAACAAAACTATGTCACTTACAGTGAAATGGATGGAATTGGAAATCATCGTGTTAATCAAAATAAGCCAGACTCAAAAAGCCCAGCTCATCGTGTTTTCTCTCATATGTGAAATCTGGGAGAGGGCAAGGAAGAAGGAAACTATGAGAGATCTGGGCAGAGAGCAGGGGGAGTATCTGGGTGGGTCCTGTGGGGATGGAGACATTATACACACCTATAGAAGTATCACGAGGAAAGTCATACTTGGCACAGTAAATAGAAGCTAATAAGAATAGATTTTAGGGGCCGGGCGGTGGTGGCGCACGCCTTTAATCCCAGCACTCGGGAGGCAGAGCCAGGCGGATCTCTGTGAGTTCGAGGCCAGCCTGGACTACCAAGTGAGTTCCAGGAAAGGCGCAAAGCTACACGAAGAAACCCTGTCTCGAAAAACCAAAAAAAAAAAAAAAAAAAAAGAATAGATTTTAGGAAAGAAAGATCGAGGCTGAAGATGGGCTCATGTGGTAGAGTACTTGCCGGTCTTAAACTAGCCAGGTGGTGCAAGCTGTCTGTAATCACCGCACACGGGAAGTGGGGGCAGCAGAGTCAGGAAAAAACGAGGAAAAAAAAAAAACAACAACCGAAAATCCAAATGAGAACTGCTCTGTAAAGCTTGCTTAACCCACGAGGTTCATTGAGGCAAATGTAAACATTATACACAAAAAGTTTCCCAGAGTTCAAATATCCAAAATGACTCTTCAGTCCTGTGATTAAAGAAAAACAACATATATATGGGAGAGAGAGAGAGAGCTTTTTTTTAATTTTATTTTTATATGCATTGGTGTTTGGCCTGCATGTCTTGTGAGGGAGTCAGATCCACTGGAACTTGAATTATACACAGTTGTGAGCTGCCATGTGGTTGCTGGGAATTGAACCTGGGTCTTCTGGAAGAGCAGCCATGCTCTTAACCACCAAGCCATCTCTCCAGTTTTTGGTTTTTTTTTTTAAATAATTCTTTTTTTCAACATCCCAACCACAGTTTCCCCTCCCTCCTCTCTCCCATTCCCTCCCCCACCTCCTCTCCACCCACCCCTTAATCCACTCCTCCTCTGTTTCTGTCCAGAAAGGGGCAGACCTCCCATGGATATCAACAAAGCATGGCATATCAAGTTGCAGTAAGACTAAGCACCTCCCCTGGTATTAAGGATGGGCAAGGCAACCCAGTATAGGTTTTTATTTTGTTTTGTTTTGTTTATCCCTTTGCTTAAATAGTGAAAAAGTGTGAATGGCATTAATATCATATAAAAACATGCAGATATGGCCCTATAAATGAAGAGAAGACAAAAAAGATATTATGTCATACATGTGCTCTGTTGATAAATATTAAAGACATCAGACATTCTTTTTAAAAAAAAAAGGTTTTTTTTTAATGTGATTTAGAGATTTCTTAAAATGAAAACAGTGTGATAATGCCTGGAATCCCAGCACTCAGGAAGCAGAGACATATCATAAATCCCAGATCTGAGCTACATGTAAAAGAAAAACGATCCCCCCCAAAATAAAAAACACATTATAGTCAAAATCTGCTATCCCCCCAGTATGATGTACATCAAGACAATATAAAGCCACAGCAATCAAGACAGTACATCAGTGAATAAATAGAACACAAATAAGTCTACAAATAGAACCTGCAAATAAAATCAACTGACCTTTGAAAAGGACCAAAGCAATTCAATAAGAGGATTCTTTTTCAGTACATAGTACAGAATGAACCAGTAAGCATGAAAAAATCGGCATATCAATCTTACACCTTTTACGAAATTAATTCAAAATTTATCACAGATGCACAAAATGCAAAAATATTACAATTTCTAGATGATAACATAGGAAAAATGACCTTTAGCTTGGTTGTATTTTCTGTGTTTTTCACTTTAGCCTTAGTTAGACTCTTCAGACAAGGGCAAAAAGCAGCCACATTCTTCACCAAAATATCACAAGAACAATTTCTAGACAACACACTAAAATTCTCTGAAACTTCTTGATCTAGCCCCAGGCAGTGCAAGTCACCCTCAGCACCACTGTCTTCCATGCTCCTACTAGTATGCCCATTAAGCAGTACTTAAAGCATTTCACTGCTTTCCTAACCCAAAGTACCAAAGCCCAAATTCCTCCAAACAAAAACATGGTCAGGACTATCACAGTAATACTCCAGTCTCTGGTACCAACTTGTCTTAGTTGGGTTTCCATTGCTGGGAAGAGACACCATGACCACAGCAACTCTTATAAAGGGAAACACTTCATTGGGGTGGCTGGCTTACAGTTCACAAGTTCAGTCCATTATCGTCACGGTGGGGAGCGTGGTGGTGTGCAGGCAGACACGGTGCTGGCTACACCTTGATCAGAAGTCAACAGGAAGTAGACTGAGTGTCACACTGAGGGAAACTTGAGCAAAAGAGACCTAAAAGCCCACCCCCACAGTGATGCACTTATCCAACAAGGCCACACCTCCTTCACAAAGGCCACAGCTCCTAATAGTGCCACTCCCTTTGAGAGCTATTTTCTTTCAAACCACCACAGACAGATACTGATGAACATTTAGAAAACAGAAACAAGAGACGTTATCTGTCACGGTCCTGCCATTTCTATTCCATTTTACAAGGCTTCTTTCTGACCTATGTTTCTGGTTTTACCCAAAAGAGAGTTACTGTAAACATACTAGATAAACTATTTCATGTTTTAAATGCCTCTTTCATGTAATATTAGCAATGAGCCCTTGTTATATGAACACTGTTCAGGTAACAACACTCTGTAGAGCCCATGTGTCACAGGGCCGTGACATGACTCTCCTTACAGCTTAAGCTCATACCCTAGTGTAGGGTGATTCTAGGCAAGCTGCTGATATTACTGTGCCTCATCATCCTCATCTATAAAATGGGAAGAAATAACAATGAAGACCATAACTACTGTATTACTTCCTTTTTTATTGCTGTGATAAAACACCAGGACCGGGATGGAGAAATGGCTCAGAGGTTAAGAGCACTGGCTGCTCTCCCAGAGGTCCTGAGTTCAATTCCCAGCAACCATATGGTGGTTTACAACCATCCATAATGAGATCTTGTGCCCTCTTCTGGCCTGCAGGCATACATACAGGCAGGATACTGTACATAATAAATAAATAAGTAAATCTTTTTTTTTTTTAAAGAATACTCCTATACACATTTAGGACATTTTATTCAAGCTGGGTATTCATTGTCTTCTATACATCATTACCTTTTAGTATGTCTAAAATATTTCAGTGGGAACCATACTCAGTGAAAAACAAGAAACCTAATGTTGTGTACAAAAGTGCCATAGAAGGAATCAAAGACCCCATTATTAAATTAAGGAAAACATCTCATATGACAGTTACCTAAAAGGAAAAGCTGGGGGCCTTCAAGGCTCTCCACACTTGGACCCTTTCCCCCTCCTAGCTCACCACCCATTGCTACTTACATCTGCTCCAGCTAAAAGTGACACCCAAGGTTTCTAAACATACTTCCTGTCTGTTCCTTCTCTTGGTTTATTTCCTCTTCTCTGTCTCAACCTGCCAAACCCCACCAACGTTTCAAAGTTTGATTCAGTCCTTCCAAAACAGCCCCTTCCAAAACAGTGCCGTCGAGTGGTGCCATCAATGTTAAAAGAACACAGCTCAGAAACGGTGGTAAAGAACCTCACACTTCACCCCTGTGAGGCGTTCTCTCTCCCTCCCTCATCTGCCCGGGCCCTCCACCACCTCCCTGCTCCCTCAACTTTGTGTTCTTCTCTCTCTCAAAAGAAAGAAAGAAAGAAAGAAAGAAAGAAAGAAAGAAAGAAAGAAAGAAAGAAAGAAAGAAAGAAAGAAAGAAAGAAAGAAAGAAAGAAAGACAAAAAAAAGCAACACACACACACACACACACACACACACAAAATGGAGTCTATTTTGTGTTGACCTATACCCTTTCTCAGTGCTGGGGTTTTGTCTGGTTTGAATCTGTGTAGATCCTGTGCCTGCTGCCCCAATCTCTGAGAGAGAGTTCATGTGCCTCAGTGCTGTTCTGCCTGGAAGATGCTGGAGGAGGGGGGGATTACTAGTGATTACTGTTCTCTCTCTCTCTCTCTCTCTCTCTCTCTCTCCTTTTTCTTTTTTTTTCTTTCTTTCTTTTTTTTGTGTGTGTGTTTGGTTTTTGGATTTTCAAGACAGGGTTTCTCTGTGTATTCTTGATTCTGTCCTAGAACTCACTCTGTAGACCAGGCTGGCCTGGAACTCAGAGATCTGCCTGCCTCTGCCTCCCAGGTGCTGGGATTAAAAGTATATGCTACCATGGCCTGCTTGATTACTAATCTTAAATTAGATTATGGCCTCAATTGGATTATTAGCTGTCTCAACACATTTTATAGCAGCTAAAAAAATTAGACTATGTTATAATTTGTCTCCTCTCCGCCACCGCCTCCCCTCCCCCCTCTACACACACCGTAGTTACTACATAGTCAGACTGGGAATTTGTGATCCTCTGACCCCACTCGGCCTAGTCCTGGTATGACAGGACTTTTTCTACAATTCCAAGCTTGTTTCAATGGTGTTCAATAAATAAATAGATTTACTCTGCTTTTGTCACAAACAAGTTAACTATATGAAATTATAGACAAGCTAAATCATTACTGTGGTAACCATTTTTCTGTCTACATGTGTTCCAGTGACGGGAGCCATAAGCCTAAGCAACCCTTGACATACATACTGCCATATTTGGGCTTCTCTTTTCTTAGCTCTAGGCCTTGCTTAAGTCTCCAGAGCACCAGAACCTCTTCTCAGGTATCAGGTGAATGAGCTGCAGTTAGGCAATTAGGCAGTTAGACAGGAGTAGATAGGTAACTCTCAGATCAACATTTCCTGCTGGCCGAACAGCCCAGAATTAAGTCCTTTCCTGCTTGCACCCCCCTTTGCCCCTGCCTATATATGCCTCAAGAAAAAAATAAAATAAAATTTTGGAGCTTGATCAGACGTCCTGTCTTGCTCTCATTCTTTGTGTCTCTTGTCCCTCTCATTCACCAGCCCTCCCTTTAGGTCCCCGTTGAAGACCCCGCTGGCCGGGGCATTCCAGAGCCTTGGGTTATACACTTTAAACATACATAATAAAATCTGCTTTTGAAAAAATAACATACATGTGAAGCTAGCTCACAAACATTCAAGACAAATGTGCAAGTACAAGAGCAACAATGCCAGAAACCCCGGGTTCATGAAGCCATAGATACTTCTAATAACTTAATTAGCCAATAAATTAACAAATGACTAGATGCAGACACTCCAGACATAGAAACAATTTACCCAATCAGATGACGAACTCAGGTAATTCTCCTCCTTAAGTTACATTCAAGTGTCATAGTTCAAATCTTGAACCATAGACTATCACCCTTACAATAATTTAGCATATCTCGGTAGATAAACCCAAGAAGCAATGGGATTATATCTTACCATTCATTCATTCTCCACACTGTGTGGAAACATCTGACACAGGAACTTAAGGAGGAGAGGTTTACTTTGCCTCCTAGCGGGGAGGCATGGTGGCGGGAGTGGCGTGGTCCATAGCAGCAGGGGTTATGGCTGTTGCCTGTTTACAGGAGAATCAGGAAGCAGGGCTTACCCTAGAACCAGAGCAAGTGTGACCTTCCCAAGCAATCAAGAGGCTTGTCAGCTCCAAGCCACCCTGGCCTACATACACCCCAAGAACCCGGAAGGCTTCTTGGTTGTCATGTAGAAGACAAAATGAGTTTCTTTCTCAGAGTGTGCTGCAGGCTCAGATAATATTTCTCCTTAGAAGAGACTCTGCTGTTCCAGGCATAGACTTTGTCCATGAGTTCAACATGGAGATCCACGAGTGGGCGTTTCCTACAGGAAAAGAGAAAAGTACATTGGAATGCCATGCAAATGCCAAAGAGGAGACAGACTGTCACTGGGGTGAGATGAGCCAGCGGATATGAGCATTCTTTGAAACCTATCCTTTTTAAACGATCTGAAAGTTGCTTAGTAAACAATCCAAACAAGTTGGCAGCACTCTGGCCCCAGAGTCCCCTTCTACAGAGACAGCTGAATTTTACTGCGAACACACCAGCTAGGTGATAAGCCACCTGGATCACAAATGCAGAGACAGGAGGACTGTAAAAGGCCAGTGCCACCCCTGGTCCCTGGAGCATCTCCTTTGGAATGCTGCATCGCTCCCGGCATGCACACCTTAAGCTGAGCCACCACTAAGGAGACAGGGGAGAGAAAGCTGGAGAGGCACCTGAGCTCCTCAGAATACAAGCATCTGAGTAGTGGCTCAGAAACCTTATTACTAATTGTAATTAGGGGGCAAATAAAAAAGGCCAATTAATCTTATACTTGAAGAGCATCCTGGCTTCATTCAATTAACTAGAAGCCAGGATAGTAATGGACCCTTTAGAGAAATACCCCTCCTAATAAACATCAAAAATATTTACAGTCGTGCCTTTATCTGTGGAAGCCAAGACCCTCAGTTGAAGCATTTCTGAAAGCAGGCCAGCATTGACCCCTACAGTGCATATACTGTGTTTTTTCTATAATACACACCTATGGTAAAGCTTAAGTCATGTTAGCAGAGTATAAGAAATACATGCAGCCGAGCCATGGTGGTGCACGCCTTTAATCCCAGCACTCGGGAGGCAGAGGCAGGTAGATCTCTGAGTTAGAGGCCAGCCTGGTCTACAGAGTGAGTTCCAGGATGCCTAGAGCTGTTACACAGAGAAACCCTGTCTTGAAAAACCAAAAAAAAAAGAAAGAAAAAAGAAATACATTCAAACTTCAAGCTGAATAATGCTAAGTATTGATAAGCTGAGTCTATAGCACATCCCAAAGCAACCCTAGTGGGGGAAGGGACAGTCTCTTTCCTGCAGAAGGCCAGGAGACAGAGCATGGTGGCCATCTCCGTTTTGGCAGCAGGGCGATAAACGCATGGTCAAGGATCAAGGTGGAGCTCACGGACTGTAGTTAGTGCTCACCTCTCTTGCTTCAGCTGCTGGGAGAGGTTCCACAGGTACACGGAGGAGGAGCTAGAGGGCTGCTCCAGCTGGGACACATCCGCTGTGCACAGGCTCCAGAAGATGTCAGCTTCCCTGTGAGTCAGGCAGGAATCAGGATGCAGGGCCTTGGAGTCCAAGTCTTTTATTGCTGGCCCGTCGACCTCCAGGCTGCTGTCTTCCGACTGGCCGCCTAACTCCTCATAGTTCTGAATAAAGAAGAGCTTTGGTTTCCCTACTAGAGAAGGGCACATGTCCCCCATGAACATCCTCTTGACACAATCCAAGGAGAATCCCGAGTGAGCCTGGTCCACACCCATCATGCTTTGGGAGCCTCCTCGGCTCACTAGGACACATACAAAGCTGTCATAGTCTTTGTGTGTAGGTAGAAGGGCAAATCGGTGAAGAATCTGGCTTATATCATCCGCACTGGGAAACAAGAAAGCCTTGACATGATAGCCCAGGGAAGTGAAGGTCTCTTGTAGATATTCTGGAGAGAACAAACAGAAAACAGCACTGAAGGGAGAGGAACCTCGGAGACGCTGGATATGACTCCCAGCATGGGCTTATCTCCATATGCATCCGTGTCTGGGTGATGATCCTCTGAGGCCTCCCAATTCAGAAATAAGGAAACATGAAATGTGTGACTTTTGTGTCCCAGGCTTCTCTCAAAGGCACATTCCCTGCTACCCCGCTGTCTCTGCCCACAGACAACGGCAGATTTGACAGGACCCAGATGCAACCCACCCAAGGCAATCGAACCAAGAAAGAACAGAACTGGTGTCTTGTCAACCAAAACAAATGGAAGGTTCTTCAAAAGGTCAAGCCTTCAGTTGGCCCCAGCTGACTCTAGACACCTCATCAGAGACCCAAAGCCAGAACAGCCTATCTACGCTGTTCCTAAAGTCCCAACCACAGACACTGAGAGATATAATCAAATGAATAGTGTGCTTAAGCCACTTAATTAGAGAGTGACTTATATGCATTATTAGATAAATAATGCACCAAGTAAGTCTTTTGCCCTCTCCTATTAGTAAGAAGAAGGGATAATTATCTTTATTAACTGTAGTTATATTCTACACACTTTTTTGTTTTGGTTTTGGTTTTTTTGAGACAGGGTTTCTCCATGTAGTTTTGGTGCCTGTCCTGGAACTCCCTTTGCAGACCAGGCTGGCCTCAAACTCACAGAGATCTGCCTGCCTCTGCCTCCCGAGTGCTGGGATTAAAGGCGTGCGCCACCGCCACCCGGCGCTATTCTACATACTTTTATCCTCTCCTAAAAATGAATTATAGTCTCCAACACTGAAGAGATATAAAGTGCAGACATCATTAAGTTCACGATCAGCAAGCATCTTATTAAGGAAATGGGGGTCTGATCCACAGGTTGCTGATAACCTATTGGGTACCCCTCTTCCCCTTAAAAGATCTGGGTGATAGACTAACAGGAGCCACACTGACCCACCCTAGCCACCTCCCTGGGGTGTAAGCAAGGTTTAAAGCCCAGAACTAAACCCAGGTGGGGTCCCGGACAGGAAAACAAGAGCAGCTACGTTAGGACTGTAACCACCTGGCAGGAATGAAGACATCCTGGAGACATATGTTGCCCCTCCCCATGGACAGACTGTCGAAACGACCGACCCCAAGGAATTAGAATTACCCCGGAACCTTGTGCTGGGAGAAGGAACAGGCCGAAGCTTAGTGACCCACCAGATAGATCTGCAGGAGAGACTGGAGCGGAGCCACGAGGGTGGGCGGGACCAGACCTGGACCAGGACGGCTTAGTTATGCATACTTCCTGCCTTCTTATTTAAACCTAAACTTCATGTCAGGACCCTGAAGATGGATTGGAGGGTCACCGAACCTGCTTGCTCTTCTCCCCAATGTGGCCACACTGAATAAACATCCTTTTTCCACTTTTCACTAGTCATTGCGTTCTTAACTGGCGACCGAACGCAGCTTGTCAGCGCTGCCAGGGCTGGCGTCTCCCGGGTAACAGGGCGACAGTCCCCTGGCTATCTCATTCCAAAAGGCTCCTTTCTCTTGCTATGGCGTGGTCTCTCCTCTAGGGGGCAGGAGTAAACAGGGAAATGCAGGTTCCAAAACTCTCCTGCTCACTTTTCATGTACTGGCTGGCTTTAAGTCTCTTCACTGATCAAGTCTTTCCTCATTAAAGCCTTGACAGGAAGCTCAGCGGGGCTTCCTCTCCAAGCTGGTGTGCACGAATAGGGCAAAGGCTGCTCTGTGCCTCCCAGCGCCTTCACCCTCCTGAGGTTCAGCGGTAGCGTCCTGTCTCCCCGCAGTCGCAGGCAGCAGCATGGTGCAGGACGAAAAAGAGAACACACCGCAAGATCTGAGTTTAAATCCGGGCTCCCTACCTTCTTAGGGTCTCAGCCTCCTCAAAGGGGAGAAGAGTAGGACAAGCACCTAAGATCTAAAGCAGAAAATCCTTCCCCAACACGAGAAGGGAAAGGCAAAGGTCCCAAATGCCACAGACACCACCAGGAAGACTCCCCCAGATCTGTATGGGACCCGGAACGAAACAGAGCAGCCCTCTGATATGCTCCTGGTAAGGGGAAGTCACCCAGCAGATGCAGCCTGAGGTCATCACGGCTGACATTTCCCACCAGCACCGCATTTCCTTATTAGATGGCGTAAGGATGGGTAAGGTGGGTAAGGATGCCAGCTGGAGTAGCACACACCCCAACATTCCTTCCCTTCTTGGGCCAGCAAGCACAAGCATGTAGCCCAGTCTGATTTACAGGCTCTCAGGGGTGGGGACCTTGCAACTTAGAGTAAACCAGAGCCTCCAGGTACTCATCTATGAAGTAGGATTAATATGAACACCTAAACAAGAAGGTGGAGCCCAGCAGGGCTTCTGTAAAGATGCTTAAAAAACCGCATTTATTCAAGTGTAGGCGATTAACTTTAAAGGAGATGACGCAGTCACATTAACCCCTGTATCAGGGACCCTGCTACGCATCTCTTCCTAAGTGCCACATCTTATGACCCAGATGGTGGTTCCCCTACTCTAAACTAAAACAGTCTTGGGGCAGACAGACTCTGTGTCCCACATATGATTTAGCTGCTGCATTAGCTGGTTTTGTGTGTCAATTTGACACAAGCTAGAGTCATCAGAGGAAGGAGTCTCAGTTGAGGAAATGCCTCAGTGAGATCCAGCTGTAAGACATTTTCTCATTTAGAGATCAATGGGGGAGGGTCTAGCCCATAGTGGGTGGTGCCATCCCTGGGCTGCTGGTCCTGGGTTCTATAAGGCTGAGCAAGCCATGGGGAAGCAAGCCAGTAAGCAGCTCCCCTCCATGGCCTCTGCATCAGCTCCTGCCTCCAGGTTCCTGCCCTGACTTCCTCCAATGAAGGACTATGATCTGGGAGTGTAAGCCAAATAAACCCTTTCCTCCCCAACTTGCTTTTGGTCATGGTGTTTCATCGAAGTGATAGTAACCCTAACTAAGACAGCTGCCATACCCTAGCTTACAAATAGAGGAAGAAGCAGTGGGGTGTCAGGCTTGGAAAAATAAAACCTGAGCAAAATGCAGAAGCTCCACTTCTCCTTCTCCCCACCCTGGAAACCCCACTTCCCACCCAGGCACAGCTTGTTAAGTTCCAACTGCTTCTTAGAAACACTTCTAGAAGCCACGAAATGTCCCCGGCCTATGCAGTAACTACCCGCAGGGCGAGGGACCCTAAAGCTAACTCAGTAAAACACCAGGACTTCATTCACTTAAAATGCATTTGAGGGGCTGGAGAAATGGTAGTTAAGAACACTGGGTGCTCCTTTAGAGGGCCTGGGTTCGATTCCCAGCATCCATATGGTGGCTCACAACTGTCCGTAAGTCCAGTTTCAGGAGCTCCATGGCACAGGCACACACATGGTGCACATGTACATGCATGCAGGCAAAATACCCATACACATAAAAGAAAATAAATAAAGAAATCTTTTTTAAAAAAAAAAGAATTCATTTGAGTTAAATAGGCAGAGTCATCTTGATGCTTTCTAGATAAATATATGGAATAATTAAGGAGAGACCCTTCACTGCTCTATTTACAATCAGTTACGGAGTGCCCTCCATAAGCCAAGACGAGGTGGGCAGGGCACCCTGGGAGGAAAAGGGAGTTCTCCATCAAACTGTATAGGAGAGGCAAGGGAGACGAGGCCAAGATGGATTTCTGAGTGTGTACACAAATGGAGGTCACAGGTCAGCCTTGGGTGCCAGCCTTCCATCCCGCCTGGGAAGCTCTCTCTGCTGCTCTGTCACTGTGTATCTATCAGGCTAGCCGGCCCATGAGCTTCCAGAAAATCTCTCATGGATTACAGCCACTTGCCCTACATGTTGGCATTTATTTGGGATCTAGGGATTCGAACTCAGGCCTTCACATTTGTAAGCACGCGCCTTTACCCATGGGCAATCTAATCCTAAAATTGCTTCTTTATTTATTTTTTTTTTTTTGGCTTGAGGACAGTCAATTTTTATTAGAGTTTAAAAGGGAAGTTATCAACTCGGCAGCTACTAGGAGGAAGGGGAGAATTGGGAAGAGAAGGAGAAATGTCATGCCACTCAAGCCAACATGGAGGGCAGACATGTGGCAGGCGAGCAGCCACATGGTTTGAAGTAGGGCTTCTTTATAGGAAGCTATGTATAGCCCTGCGCTGGGCGGGGAAGTCACTGCCTCCCCGAACTTCTGGTTGACTCAGTTCCCCTTATTACCCTCCCAGAAGCTATGACAAGGGACACAGGTCAAGCACGCGACTCAGTTGCTGTCTTTCAAGGACTGTACGACCTTGTTGGAGAAGAAAGATACGTGTGGGTCTCCGGGCAAATTGACACAAAAGGGCAGTGTGGTCTTAGGCACTGGAGCAGACATTGTGGGAGAAGGTGTAAGTTAAGCCAGAGCCAGGAAAGTCCCTTTACCCGTGCCCCTGACAAGGTGACAAGGCACAGTTAGGGGCCACAAGTGGGTGGGAGTAGGGCCATGTGGCATATATCCAACTTTGCATTTGCTCACCTGGGCCAGCCAAGGCTTCACTGTTCCAGCTCATTCTTGAGGCTATAAACTACCTTTTAAGACTGTTTAGTAAGCAAAGGTGGCCACTGGTGATTCTTTCCAGACTACCTTGTATCAGGAGACAATAATCTCAATGCTACACAAGCCACAACAGGTGTCTGGGGTGCCCAGCTGAGAATACTCTGCTGTTCACACCCGTAACTCCTCATCCATAATTCCAGCACTTCAAACATGCAAAGACCTTACATTCCTTTCTGCCAACCCATTTTCTGGTAAAGCCTTTCACCAGCTGAAAAGTTCTATCCCATATCATGTGGCTATCAAGTGAAATGTAAATGTACTTATCAAAGGGGCTCCCCTGAACCCTGGTACATGTACCACATTATCTTTTTAAACTCTAAAATATGGGGGCCTCCAGCAAGGGCCTATAGACCTATCCTTCTTAAGTACATCTGGACTTAGAGACTTAAAGGGAAATTCCATTAATAATGTTAAGCTTCTATGCAAATATCTGCTTGGGCCCAGAGGATAGAAATGCCCAGAAGACACAAAGTCCCTCATCACACACTCCTGCTCCGAGGAAGAAGTCATCCACAGTACACTGATCCCCTGAGACCAGGAGGGGCTGAAAGGGCTTGTCTACTGCTCCTCTGAACAAAGCGTCCCTCTACCATTTTGGATGTCACCTGCCCCTTGTCCCCATGAGCAGAGGTCACAGTGAGTGCTCCACTTCCCCTTGCAGGAATGTCCCTATTATACAAATGTTACTACAAGAAAATGACGTCCATTCAAGGTTCTGCCGGTTCCATTAAAAGAAAAAAAAAAAACCACAAAAGGAGGCACGGAGCAGCCCCTAGCCTGCCACTGCCAAGATGGGAAGTTTCTTCACAGAACACCACAGAAGAAACTGCAGTGTCTGCTAGAAAACGTGTCTGCGTCAGTTAAAGCATGACAAAAATATCAGGAGCAGCAGAGGAAAAACTATTTCCTCTTCAAAATCTGCAAATGCTGCCTTTATACAGGAACCCCCAAGATAGCCAAGGCTTAAAGCAGGCCCTGTGTCCACCTGCCAGTGATTCGAGACAGTGGCTCCCACACGCCTAGGAAGATCAAGGCTAGCACACAGCTCGCCGACCAAGACCCAACCTTGGCTAGGTTGCTGGCATGGTTGCCTGAACACCTCAGACATGTGCTTGAACTCTACCAAGGACAAAATGAGACCGAAATCCATCAGCACTGCTACCCACCGCAAGAAGAGGTCATGGACTATAAGGATCCTTTTCCAAAATAATTTACCAAAAATAACCTTGTCTCTTCTCACTGGCCCTGAGACCAGACTCCACCTCAAATGTGCTCCATGAGGGGCCAAGCATGTGCTCTGTTTGTAAGACATCTTTAATAAGCATTTACCAGACAAAGAAAATAATATGCCTATAAATATTTAGGGGATTTGTATAGTCTTTAGTTAAAGTCTGATTTTTTGGGGTGCGGGGGTAGGCTAAAAGGAGGAAAAAAGTCCATGAGACTCTATTAAACTTAAACATCAAAGGACTGGTTTCAAAACACATGTTATAAGGAGAGTCTACTCCATCACCAGCGTCCCTTCAGGAACTACTCTAGCACCCCTTCAGGAACTACTCCATCACCCCTTCAGGAACTACTCCATCATCCATTCAGGAACTACTCCATCACCATCACCATCACCCCTTCAGGAACTACTCCATCACTCCTTCAGGAACTACTCCATCACCCCTTCAGGAACTACTCCATCACTCCTTCAGGAACTACTCCATCACCCCTTCAGGAACTATTCCATCACTGCACCGCTTCAGGAACTACTCCATCATCCCTTCAGGAACTACTCCATCATCCCTTCAGGAACTACTCCATCACCCCTTCAGGAACTACTCCATCACCCCTTCAGGAACTACTCCATCACCCCTTCAGAAACTACTCCATCACCCTTTCAGGAACTAGTCCATCACTGCACCGCTTCAGGAACTAGTCTACCACCGGCATCCCTTCAGTAAATATTTACTGAGCACCTGTGTGTCTGGCACTTGTTTAGCTGCTGGTGACACACAGTAAACACACAGATAAGTTCTCCATCTCCCCTTGCAGAACTTCCACCAATGCAAGTGACTAAAAGTCGGTTTCAGAATCCTAGTTCCATGGTGTACGACCACCCATGCAAAGCAATTAGCAAAGTACCTGCCACACGGTAGATTCTATTAAATGATGCCCTCTGACCATCAGCCTATCTGAAGAAACTGCTGGTTTCTTCAGAGCCTTTTTTTTCAGCTGGCAATTATCTTGTCTGCTTGCTTGTTATCTAACCCCTGCACATTGGCCAAATGTTAAACATTAACCAGTTGGCAAAATTATCTAGACAGAGGAGATCCCACATAACAACCCCAGATGAAGGGCTCTAGTGCTGAAGAGATGGGAAAGAAGCAGTGAAGAGTCTTTGCACGAAGCAGGATCCCAGAGTCCTCAGGGAAAAGTCCCAGGAGAGTGTGAGCATAGAGCTGGAGGTGCAGAGCTGGATGTGGACGAAGGATTGTCCTTACTGTCCTTCCACTGGATGATTAATGCCCTCCTGCTGCTCCGAGCCTCACAAAGGGATCTGGGACCTCTCCACTGGCAAAGCTAGATCATCTTGTTTCTTACCTGCTGATCGGCCAGCTGAGCTGGGAGGTTTCGTAAGTGACCTCCAGTACAGTGATTTGTTTTACTCTTAGAGGCAAAGAGCATATGAGTCAGAAGAACCCTGATTCTCCTGGGGTGGAGGGGAGGGGGGGAGGGGGAGGGGGAGGGGGAGGGGTGCTGAGCAGTTAAAGCACCCTTTACAGTAGGGCTCGGCCCGCTCCAGTCCCACATGCCCTTCAAGACATTGACCTTGGAAGGATGACACTGAGGATTTGCTGCCTGGAGCTCCATTCTGTGTGCGCATGTGTGCATGAGAGTGAGTGAATGTGTGTGTGCTTGTGCGATTGTATGTGTGTCCAGATACAGATGTGCACATGTGTTGAGGCCAGAGGTCAACATCAAGTGTCTCCACCTTACTTTTTGATTTTTCCACTTGAAATTTGTCCCCTCTAAAGTACGTGCCTCCATCCACTGCGGCACCGCATGTGGGGACACACCCCACTTGCCCTGGAACCCAGTGTTGTCCTCAGGCCCTCCAATCCCTTACTCATCTGAGAGCAGACTGAACATCCTAAGTGCTAAGCCATGGCAGGTTACGGCTTCAGTAGTTTTCCACTAAAGTTAAACAAAGTAAGAACGTTAGCTGGCACTTTGTTCCAGGCACCCTACACCCTTTAGGAGAATAATCTCACTCATTCTCCTAACCATCCCATGAGGGAACTTCTGTTATTAACCCACATTACGGCAGAGACACTGAGCCCAAGGTCACAAGCTAAGATACAGCAAAGCCATGATTAAAATCTGGGCAAAACTACCAGGGCCCAACTCTGATGCACTCCTGTACTTGGAGAAACACAGGTATGCATCTAGCCCCTGCCCACAACTCAGCACGGGCACTGGGGGTTAGTCATGAATAACTGAGAGTTTTGGTTCACAGAAGGTTGTGTCTGGTCTTTGTGGGTCCCTTAATGTAAACAGAGGTACAACACAGGAAGCTGAGGGTTTCAGATATTTCCTGATGGTAAATGAAACAAGACCAATTACAAAGGACAATTCCACGACGTCCTTTAGAACAGTAAGTGACTCATTAAGAAGCTACTTCCTCACTGTCTATGGATGCTAATAGCTAAAATGGTGCCTGAGTTTGGGGCTACTGTGACAAAGCACGGTGACCAAGGCAACTCTTGGAAAGGAAGCATTTGATTGGAGGTTTGCTTAATGTTTCAGAAGGTTAGTCCATGATCATCCTGGCACTAGATGGGCACAGCACTAGAGCAGTAGCGGAGAGCGTCACATCCTGATCCACAGGCAATAGGCTGAAAGACACTGGGCCTGGTACGGGTTTTTAAAACCTCAAAACCCACCCCAGTGACACACCTCCTCCAACAAGGCCACACCTCCTCCAACAAGACCACACCTCCTCCAACAAGGCCATACCTCCTCCAACAAGGCCACACCTCCTCCAACAAGGCCACATCTGCTCCAACAAGGCCACACCTCCTCCAACAAGGCCACATCTGCTCCAACAAGGCCACACCTCCTCCAACAAGGCCACACCTCCTCCAACAAGGCCACACCTACTCCAACAAGGTCACACCTCCTCCAACAAGGCCACACCTACTAATTCAACAAAGGACTAAACAGTCAAATATATGAGCCTATGGGGGCCATTTTCATTCAAACCAATACAAAAGGAAAGGACAGTTCTCTACAGCTGAAGAGACACATTTCTCACAGCTACCAAAAATAGGACATGAGAAAGTGGGACCGTAGCTGAAATCCTGGGAAATAGAGTTTCGTATCTGCTAACTTGACCTTCTCTTGGGCTCTCTTTTCACAAATCTCCCCACGGTAATATTTCAAGCGAGTCATCTCTGACTCATGCTAAGGAATGTTGAGAGGCACAAAAGCCATGAACCGCAGCGATCACTCCTCTAAAGGAAGGGAGAGATGATTAAATGGGATGTTATTCTCAGCACTTGGCTCTCCTTGTTCTCTCCTGATGCATCACCAGGGATTCAGCGAGCGTCAGACATCCAACAACTGAGCAAAACAATTCAGACCCAAATGATGACGGCTCACAGGTAGATCAAAGGGACACGTGGTCCCCACACTATTCACATCCCTCTAAGTAAACACAGATTTAACACGTTTTTAATGGCCCCAAGGGAGGCTTTCACAGTCCATCTAGGCGAAAAGATGAAACACCTGGTAATATTAGAAACCAGAATGCCTTTCATTACAAAGGCCCCTTGCAGACCAGGACCACCCCGAGCCATATCACCCAGGATGCACAGGTAAGACTAAAGACACACGCCAACTACCACAATTATAACTTGTGTTCCCCAAGTTCATCTCATGTTCCTCCTAACACATAGACAAATTTATCTACGTCCATTGTAGTTGGCTTCAGCCCCTTAAGTTTTGACCAATAGAATATGAGTAGAGCTGAGGCACATCGCTCTGAGGCCCGGTCTCTGAAATCTGTCATGAGGTCCTCTACACAGTCTCTATCCCCTCACCTGTCAGTCACACAGAGGACCCTAGAGAAGACTCCAAGGCCCCAAAAGATGAGGGGACCACTGACTCACGGACCACATGGAGTAAAAAGCGAGCATCATAATAGAGTGTGCTTGGCTACTGCAGCTGGTATTTACCATGCTGACAAATCCACCTTGCCTGGTCGTGGCCACGCCGCAGGGCATCAGCTGGTCTGTGGCTTCGACACCTACCTGTGTCATTTCCGATGCAATCGATGATCAAGCAGATTCCCAGGGGCTTGCTCTGCATCCTGTAACTCTCCTCGTGTATGTGCTAGGAAGAAAGGCAGGCACAGTTAGGGAGGCTGGATACCTCTCTGTCCCCTTAAGGCCTCTCTCCTGTGCCATTTCTTCTTTTGGGTTGTCTTAAGCATCCCTTTGGCAGGTGAGTCACTCCGCAGACGCGGCCTAAAGTCATCACAGCTGACACGTCCCATTACTGTAAAACTTTTCCTCTGTTCTGCTAATGTGCTCAAGACAAACAGCTGTTTCATTTCTCCCAATCGCCATGAGAATCGTCATCTCTTTGCATGTGTCTTAGCTTTGCAGAATAAAGAATTTGGAATTCTTTATTTGGAAGAGAGAAGAAAGATGGGTCATGTGCCTTCACAGATGCCTGAAGTAGCAACAAGAGACATTTTTCTCAGCCAGTACAAACGACAGCCTTCCACCTTTCCACTGCCTCCTCTTAAGAGGACCTTGTCAACCCAGACAAAAGCCAGGGCACAACATAGTTCAGCTCAGCATCACTGCCCACTTCTATGTCCGGTAGTTACCCGGCTTCGCCATGAGCTGCCACTTGGAATTCCCCTGCATTCCAAAGTTCATGCCATCTACTCGAACAATTTTTTTTTTCCTCTGCTATATAGATTCAAGGTTCCTGGCCAATGAGTTCTCAGGAGAATTACGCACAGGCACCCAGTTGTCACAAAGAATTTTTCAAAACAGTTTTGGCTTTTTTTGTTTGTTTTTTTAAGACATCAGTGTTCTAGTCGAGACTTGTGCATACAATACCAAATCAGAGAATTTATTCTTTACCGGAGACCACAAAGCTCCCGATTCCTGAATGGACGTCTTCACTGGTTTTCCTGGGGGATAAAAGGGAGAGAATCGTTACAAAGCAGAACTTAGACCCGCACATGCTGGCTGAGTTCTTTCCATCGTGAATGGTCTTTGTTGTGTTTTGTTTTTTTGCTTGCTTCTTAACTACCTATTCTTTCTCCAGCTAAACTCAGCCCAAAGTTCCATCCTCATATGGAAGAGCCTGACTCAAAAGAAAACTCAGGCGCCCCTGTTAGTCCAGGACTGTGTAGAAAAACCATGATATGCAAGTGCAAGAAGGCTCTCTCTCACCCTCCTCCAGGTGATGACCGGGGGCTGGTGAGTTTTTAACCTGATAAGGAGAATTCAAAAATCTCGCTATACTAATAGCTTTCCTACATGGGCCAAAACCATGGGCTCCATCTAAAGGGAACAGCTTGGAGCGTGCAGGAAAGGGAAGCTTATGTATGTGTGCTATGTACAGAACAGATGGCCAATGTTTTCATAGTTCAGTGATGCTGGGAGATGATAAAATAAAATGTCAGCAGCAAGACAGTGCACAGCAAGCCTGGAAAGTGGGGAGCCCACAGCAAACTCTGCTCCACAACAATGACTCAATTAGCCTGAGAGCGTGGGGGAGGCACTGGGCTCCCAAGACACAAAAGGGCTGGCTCACACCTTAGTGCTGAGGAGTTCTCATCCTGTCTCCTCATTCCATCTCTAGGCCAAGACTGCGGCAAAGTGAGAAATGATGTCTAAAGATAGGACAAAGAAAACCACCACCTCACCAGAGTCTGTGAGATCTGGGGGAAATGAACTGGGGGGGGGGGGTTGTTTGTTTGTTTGCTTTCTGTCATTGTTTTATTTTGAGTTTGTTTTGTTTCAGAGGTAGGCTCTTGATATGTTGCCCAGGCTGAGCCTGCCTCAAACTCGTTTTCACCCTGCTTCAGCTCGTGAGTTCTGGGATTCCAGTCCTGTGCTACCACACTCGGCTTTGAACCAGTCTCTCTCTGTGTGTGTGAATATGCATGTATGTGTGTATGAACATGCATGTATATGTGTGAATATGCATGTGTGTGAATATGCATGTGTGTATGAATATGCATGTATATGTGTGAATATGCATGTGTGTGAATATGCAGGTATGTGTGTGTGAATATGCAGATGTGTGTGTGAATATGCATGTATGTGTATGTGAATATGCATGTATGTGTATGTGAATATGCAGGTATGTGTATGTGAATATGCAGGTATATGTGTGTGAATATGCATGTATATGTGTGTGTGTGAATATGCATGTATGTGTGCGTGAATATGCATGTATGTGTGTACAGGTGCAAGCACCCCTGTTTTCACATGTTGATGCCATGTGTCTTTCTTAATCACTTTTCACTTTACTTTTTATTACAGAATCTTTCATTGAACCCAAAGCTTATCAATTCACACAGGCAGGCTGGCCAGCCAGTCATGGGGATCCTCCTGTCTCTGTCTCCCCAGTGCTGGGATCACAGGCATGCACCAGGACATTCAGTTTTTGTTTTTGGTTTTATGTGGGTGCCGGAGACTGAACTCGGGTCCTCACACTTGTGTGGAAAGCATTTCACCAACTGAACCCTCTCCCTGGCTCCTGAGCACCTGAAGGGCAACTCGCAATAAACATCCTTTCAGCTAAATTATGCATTTAGAAGTTTTACGGAGATAATAAACCATGAATAAAAAAAGCATATCAAAGACATCTACTGACTGACTGCTTACCATGGCCAAAGCTAGGAAAAAACCTAAAAGTCACAACCATGAAACTGATTAAGTCAACTATGATACACGTGATTGCATACTCTGCGATGTGCAAAAGGCTAATAGAAATTGTTGTACATTCGATATACCTACACAACATATTCACATTAAAATGGATGATTCAGTAACATGCACTTAATACAGACTAACATGGACATTTTTCTTGTCACTGTTCCCTAAAGAGTAAAGTATAAAAACTATAGCATTTCCATTGTACTAAGCATTATAAGTAATATAGGCATGGTTTAAGTGTAAGAGTGGATGTGGACAGGGTATATGAAAATGTCACAGCCTGCTGTGTAAGAGACTTGAGCATCTGCAGATTGTAGTACCCACAGGGCATCCTGGAGCAAATCACCTACAGATACTGAGAGACAAGTGTGTATACTTCTAGATAAAAACCAAGAGGTTTAAATCAACCACTGGGGGTTGTAGCTCAGTGGGAGAGCCCTTGACCGGCACTCATGAAGTCCTAGGTTCAATCCCCAACAGTATTTAAGAAAAAGCATAAAATCAAACATGAGCTGGGTGTGGTAGTCCATGCTTGCAATTCCAGCACATTAGAGGACAATGGCTATTAGCTGGAGACCGGCCTGAGCTGTGTAACGAGACCCTTCCAAAAAGAATTGACAATAGAAGAAAATAAACCAAACATTAACTACAGCTATCACCGGCAAATGAAATGAGGAGGGAATTTTGCTTGGTTCTCTTCAGTTATAACAAGCAGTTTATTTGAACAGAACAGCAACTCCATTAGTTAGGTTACAGACAGTACTCTGCATACTGCCCAGCCTGCTGTCCCCTTGGCATGTACTCCAACTACTCTTCCTTAGAAAATATGTATGTGACACACCTACCTCACTGACACACCTATCTCAGTGACATGTCTATCTCGGTGACATGCCCATCTCAGTGACATGCCTGTCTTGGCTGAGGATTTAGGAAGAGCCTGATAGTAAGTGGCAGTCACCACCACCATCAAGATCTTTCACTAGGAACCATGTCCAAGTCCAAACTGACCTGAACACATGGCTTGATTATCTTAAACTTCTTAGTTTAAGGCTTTTCCTTCTTATTAGTGAGCCCAAGCCAGGCCAAAGCAGAAAGACAGCTCCCCTAACAGTGACGCCAGGTGACGGGAGCCTCAAGGACTGACCAGGACCAATCTATGCTAGGCTCACAGTGGAAAGAACACGTTCGTTTTGCATTCCTAAGCGAGCATGCCTGCCGGGTCTCCTGTTTTCCACTTTAAACAGCACTCAGCGTGCTAGCTAGCTCTCCCACCTCAACAGTGTTTTAAGAAACAGGCTGTCACTTCAGGGATTCATTCCGTTCTCAACAGTTTTCACTGGAGAGAAGAACGTTAGGTAGGGAGCGGCAGGCGTGAGCGGCACCATCTGGCTAGCCGGGGTAAAATGGTTCTTGGCTTCCAGGAGCACACGCAGCCTGCAGGCTACACGAGCTGCCTGGACCAGGCTCCATCAGGGCGCCGCCCGACCCATGTTGGTGCTCCTCTACTGCGCATGCACGCAACAGATTCAAAGGCCCTTGGGTAGCACCGTAGCCCTCCATCGTGGCAAAGAGGCCTGCTCATGCTGGCTTGAAGCACAGGCTACCTCACCAGTATAAGGCTGAGTCTGGACTCTCGCTTTAGAAAGGCCTCCGTGCTGCAAAGAAATGCTTTTAAAAAATAATAATAATAATAGTAATGTCATAAGCCAGCCATGGTAGTACAGCCCTGCAATTCTAGTACTCAGAAGACTGAAATGGGAGGTTCGCTGTGAGTTTGGGATTAGCCTGGGCTACATGATAAATACTAGTCCCAGCAAGGGCTACGCTGCAATTTCTGTCTCTAGTTATCCCAAACAACAAAAAAACAAATAAATAAAATTTTAAATAATGCCACAAGCTCAAGCAAGCACTGATTTTTTTTTTTTTTTTCCAAGACAGGGTTTCTCTGTGTAGCTTTGGAGCCTGTCCTGGAACTCGCTTTGTAGACTAGGCTGGACTCGAACTCACAGAGATCCACCTGCCTCTGCCTCCCAAGTGCTGGGATCAAAGGCGTGCGCCACCACCACCCGGCTAAGCACTGATGTTTTAAGGAAGAAGAGAACATACCGGTTGAAATGAACCATTTTTCAACTGCATTTCTTTTCTTTTTATGGAAGAGACTGCCTTCTCTAGAGTGTCCAGTTAACCTTTCTTCTTCCTGCTCCTAGACACTGGCTTTCCCGTGGCTCACTACCATGGCTGGATTGATGTTTACCATGGTCTGGTTACAGCTCCATTTCAGAGGTACAAATGCCACACATCTTACAAACACAGGCAAGGTTATGGGCCTGATGGAGGGGGTGTGATCCAGGTTTAGATGAGCTAAGTTAGAGAGGAATTACCAGTGTCAGGGAGCACTTCTGAGGAATGTGTTTACTGCCCTTCGAGAGCTTAATCAAAATTTGTGGATAAAAGAAATCACCAGCTCTAAAATGGAACTTTTCCTTTTTTTTTTTTTCCTTTCTTTTTCTCTTTTTTAGATGACAGGGTCTCACCACATTGCTAAAGAGGCTGATCTTGAACACCTGGGCACAAGAGAGCCTCCTACTTCACCCTCTCCAGCAGCTCGGTCAATAAGCAGGGACCACCAGACACAGCAGTGTGAATTTTTTTTTTTCCGGTAATGGAGATCAAACCCAGGGCCTCATGCACACTAGTCAAGCACTCTACCACCGAGCTATACCTCAGCCCTTTGTACTGAAGTTATGAAAAATGTATAAAGAATAGATATAAGAAATTAACGGTCTTACTTTGAACGCCATGGTACTCCACAAATCTTTGTTCTCTACTTCGCCCATTCTGAAGCTTCAAACACAAAAAAGAAGGTCACGCTGTTAGTTTTTAGAAGCTCACTATGTTACACCTCTTTAAATAGCTCAATATTTTTACACAGGGGGGAAAAATAAAAATATCACCTTCGCGGTTACCTAAAAATGAACTGCGGGGACTGTTAACTCCCTAAGTTCCGAGATCAAATCAGCTCTCTCGGTGAGAAATGAAAACACTATGAAGGTGGAGCTATGCTAAACTCACACACTAGACTGCTTCAAAACAGCTCTGAGCCAGCTCTTACGGACAGCCTGGGCACTAGGGCAGTCCCAACGCAGCAGAGCATGCTGGGACGGAGACTTGACATTCAGTCTATTCCTTTAACGGCAGGGCAAAGCACAGCATGGCTACCGGTGTGCGTTTTAGGCCGTGCACTTCTGACTATGAATCCTGACTCTGCCAGTCATTTTGTCCTTCTACCTGCTTCCTCATCTGCGAAAGTGAGGATCAGAAGAGAATAATGATACCTGCTATACATACACAGTAGGGCGGTTTTTTGTTTTTTGTTTTTTTTTTTTAAATGTATGTGAGTGTTTTTGCATGCACGGCTATGCCTGATGTCCATGGAGATAAGAAGAGGGCACTGGATCCTCCGGAACTGGAGTTCCAGACAGTTGTGAGCCACCCTGTGGGTGCTGCAAATGGAGCCTATGCTCTTAAATGCTAAGCCATCTCACCAGCCTTAGCCCCAAAGGGTGCTTCTGGTGTTTCAGTACTCAGAAGCAGCCAGCACAGTATAGCGTACATGGAAGCACTTAATAAACGTCTACACCCAAAGCCCTAGGTACAATCTACAGCACTCCTACGTAAATAAACAAACGACGTCCAACTATGGCTTCTTAGAAAATGATTTCTAAGGTACAAGATAAGTGGTATGTGGGCACGATTCGTGACCATGAAGAATTCTGCATGAACCACTCCTGAAAGACGAAACTGACCTCTTCTCTCAGATGACAGGACCCCGTGTAAGATGACATCATTGCCTATCACCATCTGACCACTCAGAGTTCAACAACAGCTTACCTCTTTAGCTATTCTAACCAAAGAAAGTTCTTATTTCTATTAACCTGCGTCTGAGGGTACATCTGTGTGTAAACTGAGGCAAGACATGCAAGCTATGGCTCCCCCCCAACCCCGCAGGAATAATCCTGACTTAGTCAAAGCCTGGTCATTGCTGTCCCCCCAAAACAGTACATTCACTTTTACATGCCACTGACAAGGGATCAAATCAAAGCCAGACTGTCAAAGCATGACAGTGCAGTCCTGTAACTCTGTGATTGCAGAATACCTCAGATGCAGGTAACGTCATTGTAATTTCCGAAGCACGTTTGTAGCCTTATACGAGTCAAAACATAACCATGCAGTTCCTGAATCTTGCGAGAAAGTTACCAGGTTTCTATGTCCTGGTGCCTGCTTACTAAATGAGATATCGAGTCACGTGTTAGAGACAGCAAGGGGAAAGAGAAACGAAGCACACAGCATGCCGGACTCCAAGCAGGCCACACAGACGACCATGAAGATGCTGGGCTGCGTTTGCAGCATAGAAACACAGTAGTGAAAACATGGAAGGATTTTAACTAAGACGGATAGTGTAAGTTACAATAAACAGGTGGTGGGAGGAAGAGGTCAGGAAATCCTGCATCTGGGTTGTCTGCGACTGAGTATCGGAGACTAGAAGAGCAAATTAAAAGCTGTACTTGCTGGGCAGTGGTGGCGCACGCCTTTAGTCCCAGCACTCGGGAGGCAGAGGCAGGCGGATCTCTGTGAGTTCGAGGCCAGCCTGGTCTCCAAAGCGAGTTCCAGGAAAGGCGCAAAGCTACACAGAGAAACCTTGTCTCGAAAAACCCAAAAAAAAAAGCTGTACCTAAGCAAGGAGATGACTGTAGTTTATAGATATATCAGGAGACAGTGGGATGAGCAGAGGCCGGGCCTGGCTGGGCCTGCAGGAGATATATGTACACAGTCACCATGCTTTAGACATTCGTGTCCTTATTTTGTTCAGTGAGTGGGTGGGACAGGACAATCGAACAGCCATTTAGCTTTGTAAGTCTGTGGCTCAGTGGTCCCTCCTATTATTGCTAGTGTTCTCCAGGAAACTGCTTACAAAACAGGAGGAATGTTTTTCATGACACACGTTTATAGAAGTCTTTACAATTCAACCACAAAGCTGAACTCTCCTAAGTGTCCATCTCAAAGTCCGCATAACTTGAAGTGGGGTTAGGTTCATATTATACCGAGGCTCTTCTCACGATAAAAGATTAACCAGGGAACAAGCACAAGATGGTCTGTGCTCCTCTGAACACAACTACAAATGACCATGTGATATTTATGATCGTTAACTAGAAAAAGAAATCTTTTGTTCCATCACTCAATTAAAAAAAAAAAGTTTACATATTGTTAAATTATTAAGATACAGCTGGGTGGGGGTGGCGCACGCTTTTGATCCCAGCACTCGGAAGGCAGAGGCTGGTGGATCTCTGTGAGTTCGAGGGCAGCCTGGTTTACAGAGCGAGATCCGGGACAGCAAAAGCTACACAGAGAGACCCTGTCTCGAAAAAAAAAAATTATTAAGACACACTCAGTAAAAAAGCCAAGGGAAGACTGGAGAGAAGGCTCAGAGGTTACGAGGACGGACTGTTCTTTCAGAGGACATGGGTTCAATTCCCAGCAACCACAGGGTGGCTCATAACTGCCTGTAACTCTAGTTCTAGGGGGTCTCATGCCCTCTTTTGACCTCGGTGGACTCCTGAACACACGTGGTGAAAAAAAACTCATACAGGCACACATGCGTACACATAAATAAAAGTAAAATATTCTAAAATTATTTTTTAAAAAAGAAAAGGCACAAAGAGATAAGAACCAGGATATTTATTTTGCAGCATTGCTTCTAGTAACAAAAGAACAGAGGCAATCCATACATCAGCAAGAAAGAACTAAATACATTTTGGTGTATGTAGAAAATGGAAGCCAGGAGCCCTCCTGGCAGGACATGTCCATAAGGTCAGCACTTAGGAGGCTGAAGCAAGCGGAGGGTCATTACAAGTTCAAGGCCAGCCTGGGCTAAACACTGGATTCCAGTCCAGGCTGGGTTACAGGGTGAGATCTCGTATGGACTGTATGGTACAGTGTCTAGGAATTCTCTGTTCAGAAGAGTGACGTGGTGTGCTTGTTACCCCTCACACACTGTATGTATGTGGACTATCTCTGCATGGTCAAGGAACTGGTCAAGAATAGTCGCCTTAACAGAAAGGAACTGGAATATGAGTATTATAGGGTAGGGAGAAAACACGATTTTAAAATCTCTGTGGGGACATTTAAGTTTTTCTTTCTGCACGTACATCCTATCTCTTTTTATTTTAAAAGTGAATCTTCAAAGAAACAAACAAAGAATGAACAAAATTTCCAGTGGTATAAATAGAACATTTGCTAATGCACACAGGAAAGGAACTAAAAGAAAGCATCCTAAAATATTAATGGTAGTCATACCTAGGTAACAGACACATGACACATTAATTATTAAACTTTTTTTTTTTTTGGAAACAGGGTTTCTTGGTGTAGCTCTGGCTGTCCTGAAACTCACTCTGTACACCAGGCTGGCCTCAAACTCAGAGAAAGTCGCCTGTCTCTGCCTCCCAAGTGCTGGGAATAAAGGTGTGCGCCACCACCGCCCACTAGCTGAGAATTTTTAAGGTTTATAATCATAGAAGTGCTGGCCTGGAGAGATGGCTCAGTGGTTAGACCCACATGTCTGAAAACTGTCTGAAACTCCAGGATCCAACACCCTCACACATGCAGGCAAAACATTAATGCACATGAAATAAAAATAAATAAATTATTTTTTAAAAGTTGCACACATTTTTTAATGAGATACATGTCTATCATAGTTTGTTCAGCTATTACACAGGAAAATGAGATGCACACTTGGATAACATCTCTGAAACTGGTTCATGCTGATACTCCGTACACCGGCTCCAGACTCACCCTTGAAGTATATGAAGGTTCCTTGATACTCAAGTTTGGGAGAGAAGCCTGGAGAGAATTCATATAATTTGATCCTGTTCCTTGGCCTAGAAAGACAGAAAGCGGGGCTAAGATTCATAAATTATCAAATGAGTCTTCAACAATGCTTCAGTACCAGTGACTCGTCATCTTTCAAAATACCTAAAACCTGAACCATCTGAATTCAAAGCATCAGTGCAGACAGATAACTTCTGCCCATCGATAAGAATAACTAAAGGTGCTGGGCAGTGGTGGCGCACACCTCTAATCCCAGCACTTGGGAGGCACAGCCAGGCGGATCTTTGTGAGTTCCAGGCCAGCCTGGTCTACAGAGCGAGATCCAGAACATGCACCAAAACTACACAGAGAAACCCTGTCTCAAAAAACCAAAAAAAAAAAAAAAAAAAAATTAAAAAAAATGACTAAAAGGGAGACTGAGTTGACTCAGTGGGTAAAAGCACTTGCCACTGACTCTGACAACCTAATTTCAATCCCCAGGACCCACATCATGGAAGGAAAGAAATGACTCCTACATGACACACACACACACTAAATAAATTAAAAAGACAATTAAGTGCCATTCCTATTTCTGATTGTCATTCAGAACGAGGACAGATTGCCCTATAGACAAGCAAGTCTCAGTCAACGACCTTTATGCTGTGACCCTATGGTGCCAGTATAAGGGAGAAGGATGACCCCCTTTTATTTTAAAAAAAGAAAAGAAAAGTGACCTTTCTCGTGAGGTTAAGTGAAACACAGCACACACGGAGGACAGCAATCAGACCCAGGGACACCACAGAGTTGGATGGTGGTTACCAGGTCCACCACGGAGCCGGGCAACAGGGTTCAACCTGCAATCTAAGTCCTGACTGTTCAGTCTCTCTGCCCTTTAAAATCAGAGATACAGGGCTGGAGAGATGGCTCAGAGGTTAAGAGCACTGGCTGCTCTTCCAGAGGTCCTGAGTTCAATTCCCAACAACCACATGGTAGCTCACAGCCATCTGTAATGAGATCTGATGCCCTCTTCTGGCGTGCAGTCATACATGCTGTATACATAATAAATAAATCTTAAAAAAAAAAAAAAAAACAAAAAAACAGAGATACAGACTTCTTTAAAGATCAGGATGTTAAGACCTGGTTGGTGGCAAGTTTCAGAGGGGGGAGATTTGGCAGTAGGGTTGGGATATCGGGATATGAAGGCAATAAAGGAATATGATCTCTTGACGTAGGCTAGAGGGGCTGGGGCACTTGGGTTCTGTCTCAACCATGTATCCAACAAATGACTCCTCACCAACCATTCCCACTGCACACAGAGTAAAGCATCAGAGATCACTGAGAAGCCAAAATTCCTTACCAGACTGCCTGTACTTCTGGATTTTTGTCTTCAGGTCTATTCTGTGGATGTTCTTCAGGCATTTTTCTAATAAGTTCAATTGATCTGAAGCAATCAGATTCAGTTTCTCCAATTCAATCACCAGATCCAAGAAACTCTAAGAGATCAACAAGAAACACATGTAAGTGGAGCTAACAAGTCCCCAGGGCAAACTCTAGGTCATCTGGTCATAAGATGACCTAGATGAGACCTTCTGGTGACCCTTGGTGATCCCAATCCAGACAGTTCTGCCCAGAACAAATCACTCTCCTGAATTTGATTCAAAGAGATGGGGGCCTAGGGCGGTAGCTCAGGTGGTAGGGTGCTTGACTAGCATGCATGACGCCCTGGACTTGATCCCCAACACCACACACCACAAGGGCTTCCCAGAGTGTGTGTGTGGCCAGGGGGTTACAGCTGAGGAAAAGATTGATATAGGAAATCCTCATAACGCCACGTGAAAGTTCTTAAACTGTTTGCATCGATGCTGGACATTCCAGATCATTCTGACTCAAGAGATGACGACCAGAAAGGGTGGGGCTCTCCTACTCATTCAACCTGAAACACCAGGATCTTTAAAGAACCATATTTCAGACGCAAGCATCACTTTGGGTTTTATTTTGCTCACAGTTAACACTCGGTTACTTAACTGTTAATCATTATTTGCAAAGACAATAAACATAATTAATTACATATAAATGGAAGAAGTTGATTAGGGAAATCCCCCAAAACACTGTTTTCATTTTCTTCCTCATTCCCCATTTGATGTGGGAACAAGCTGTGTTCCTATAGTCCTAAAACCGAGGAGCCTGAGGAAATTCTTAGAGGCAGGGTAGCCACTCGGAAGACTTATTGTCACCCCCCCCCCCCACCCCCACCCCCCACCCCCCACCCCCACCCCACCACCCCACCCCCCACACACCCCCCCACACCCCCCACACACCCCCACACCCCCCCCACCCCGAGATGAAGATTTTTCTTGACTCGTCCTTATGTTAGCCATACCAGGCGTTCAAGCATTCTTCCGGGAACCCTAGCAACCCTAAATGGTCACCACATTTCTGTCCCAATCTCCACATTAGCCACTTCCCAGAGGGATGAGTCAGAAGGACCACCACTTCCCCCCACCCACCCCGAACTACCTCCACAGAGCACCGAGGGAAGTAAAACAGAAGAGGGACAGCCAATGGGAGTGGACCAGCAAGCCCTCGGGTCTACGCCACACCAGCAGACAGGACGCCCTCGCCCGGAAGAGAGCTGTCAATTCAGAGAACTGACGGAGAAGCCCGGCCTGTGCCGTTACAGAAATCAGGACCAAATCTAAACATGAAAGAAACACCCAAGGCCACAGGAAGAGATAGTACCAACCTATTTTCTTCCTAATTAAAAACCCACTCTCGGGCTGGAGAGATGGCTCAGAGGTTAAGAGCACTGTTTGTTCTTCCAGGGGTCCTGAGTTCAATTCCCAGCACCCACAGGATGGCTCACAACCATCTGTAATGAGATCTGGTGCCCTCTTCTGGCCTGCAGGCATACATGCAGACAGAACACTGTATACATAATAACTAAATAAATCTTTAAAAACAAAACAAAAGAAAAGAAAAAACCCACTCTCTTGCTACCAGTGTTAGAGAGAAACCATCTGAGATGCCTAGTTCCTGGGACCACGGCAACAGGCTGCCCACCCGCCTCTCTCCATACCACAAGGAGCAGACCCTACTTCTGACAGCTCTTTGGAACAGACACCCAGAAAAGACAACTCACCTTGTCCTTGGTCACCTTGCCTCGGCCTGTATAATCTCTTGTAAGGAAGACTAACGAGGACACATCAGATTTATCCAGATTCTCACCAATCTCCATCATCAGCACCCTGCAAATCCCAAAAGTTTCTTTAGTAAAGCCAGACAAGGATCCAAGAGCCCATGCCTCCCCGAGGCCAACAACTAGACTAATTCTTGTCCTGTGGAATGTGCCCCCACTCTATAAAACAGGAGGCCTTGACAGTGCCCCAAGAAACTCTAAGAAAATTCAAAAAGAAAACTCATCCTCCTCTGTTTGCTTGGTTTGGTGTTTAGAGACAGGCTGGGGCTGTGCAGCCCAGACTACCTTAGCACTCACTGTGTAGACAGACTAGCCTCAGACCGGCCCAGCCTCCTGTCTCTGCCTCCCAGGTGCTGGAATTACAACACGCAGGCATGCGTGCACGACCACACCTGGCCTTTCCTTTGTTTGCAGCAGGACACAGCACTTCCCTTTCTAACTAACCGCTCTGAAAATAACCGGGCAAATAAGACTTCCCTGAAAAAAACCCCTAGGTCCCCAAAACTAATAGTGAAATGAAACAATTGAGTAACAGGAAAGACAGGATTCAGAGTGGCCTTGTCCTCTCGGTTTGGCAGCTGCAGGTGACACTGGGTTAAGAACCGTACTTTGAGTCTCAGGATCCCAGAGCCAAGAAACATCCCCAACATCTTGGCCCACAGTTGAATTTGAAATGTAAAAGACGTAGGCCATGGGGCTTCTGACCACAAATGTTTAGCCTGGAAAGCCCCTCCTGATGATGTCACCTGTGCCCTGGCTGGGGCAGCCACCACACTTGGTCAGGACTCCTGTGTAGAAGGGGGCGTTCCCAGGTAGTCTCCTGCATTCTTCGGGATTCTTTTGTGCCCTGAGCTTAGGTAGGCACCGGGCCTGTGCTGATGTGAAGCCTGCTGAGCAGATGGGTGAATGGGTCAACCGTATCACCTCAACTGCCAGTTCACCTGACCTGAACCTGGTCCCTGAGACCCCGTGAGATCACTGACATCAGGTGATAGCTGGACAAGTGAAAAATGACCAAGAATAACAACAACCCCAAGCATCTCCCACAGAAAGCCACTTGGTACACTATCCAAAGAGACCTGTAAACTTGTGATGCTCAGTCACTGTCTGTGGTGGTGCTGAGACTGAACCTAGAACTTAGACACCCTAAGCAAGTACCTACCGATGAGCTGTAGCTCCACACATGGCCCCCTCTGCCTTTTCAGACGGGGTTTTATTAAGTTACACAGGCTGGCTTTGAACTCACAATCTTCCTGCCTCGGTCTCCTGAGTAGCTGGGACTGCAGGTCTTCGTCACCAGGTACAGCTAGCTGAGCTATATATCACTCTTTACTTCGTAAAGTTAGTAACTGGTTCAGCCTGTGTGGGCCGCGGCTGGTCTGTCTGAGGTCTAACACAGCCCTTCCAACCCCCAGCTCTGGACACTTTCCAAAGCCCATGCTGCCTTCAGCCCTCCTCAGTAGTTTTCGTAATAGGCATCATCCCCAAATACACATTACACAACCCACAGAACTAGTGGCCTGGAGGAACAGGAAGCCATTTAAAGGAACAAGGTCTCTTTCTTGCCTCAGAAAACTCAGTCCTTTCAGCGGCCCCAGCAGAGGGGGTAAAGGGGGGAGACAGACATACAGCTCAGAGGCTCTGGACGTAAGGGACTCCCGGGTCGGTCGGTCCAGCTTCAACCAGAAGGGGGCTAAAAGGTAGCTCATTGACTTGGGCTCCGTGGAGCCAGGAAGGCAGGACTACAGGAAGGGAACCCACCCTGCTCCACTTCCTTGGCTGCCTGGGGGTTAGGACAGAGGAAGATTTACAAAGGGCCACAGATCTATGGAGGTAGGAAGGTTACTCACACTTGCTACTTCCTTTCTCAGTACCAGAATTTTCTAAAGCAGCGCAGCTCCCACGCCATCAGGGACTGGCAAGAAAGAGGGCTCTACGTTGTTTCTTCTTGCTTCCTTTCTCATCAGTCTGTCCTTCCGGCACGCAGACTATCTGTCCTTTCCACTTCCATTACGATCTTTTACCCAGTTGCTGACCCAGTGAGCAACCCGGGTTTTTTTTTTTTTTTTTTTTTAATTCAAACAAGCTGTGATCCCACCACACCTGAGGCAGGGGGATTGCTATGGGTTGGAGGCCCAGCCTGGGCCACACAGTAAGTTCCAAGCTAACCTGAGCTATAATGGGCTTCCAAAACATCCAAAACAACAGACAAGCGAGAATCCAGAGAGTTCCACGCCACACAGTGGTGTCGCAGGCAGTCTGCTCCGAAGGAAGCAGAGGTGGCGAGGCTCTTCTCACTGCCCTCACTGTCTAGACCATCCAGCCCCCTCCCCGCAGTGCAGCCAGGGTCAGAGGTCATGAGTTACCTATAATCAGAAACAAGGTGAGGGTTTCTGCACAGGTGGGCCTCCACGGCTGCTTTGTCCGTCTTCAATATCCTCTTGAGCAGATCGAAGCGCCTCACTCGGTAGAGCAGTTCGGCCAAGGTAGCAACGGAGAGCTGGCCCCTCTCACTTAAGCTGCCCAGGAGGTCCCTGACGTTAGGTGGGGCCAGGTTCTCGGCCACATCCCTACATAAGAAAAGCATCATTTCCTTCTCGTCCTCGTCCAGCGACTCCTCCACCTGGTGGATGACCTCGGCAGACACGGAGCACATAGCCATGTTCCAGGAGCCAGCAGCCTGGCTCTCTCATCCAGCTTCCAGCCACTCAGCAGGGCTCCGTGTGCCATGAGATGTCCACTTCATTTTGGAGGGCTTTCTTCATCTCTTTCAGAGTTCTTGTAGTAGAGGCGCTCTGTGGTGAGAGAACACTTTTAATCCTCTTGTCAGAACCCTTTCGCGCCCAAGCCTCGAAGCCCAGGCTCTCTCCCTTTCTTCCTGGTCTCTGTAAGCAAGTGGGTTCAAGTCACCCTTCCAAGTCAACAGAAAGAGCTCCTCAGTGACAGAGCCCAAGACTGAGCCAAACGCCAAAAGACCCAGCAGAGAACCCAGACATTCAAGAAAATGAAATCAAAATCAAAATTACCTCCAAAAAATCCCACATGGTTTAATGAGAATGTAAAGCGGGTAAGGGGGAAATCACAGCTGGGGAGCTACTGAGCAAGTTACCATGAGAGAACTCGGGGGCAGAGGAAAAGTCCAGTGACTAAGCAGCTGACTTGTCATAGCAGTTACACTCACACCCACTCCTTAGCTCCACCCAGAACGAAGCAGGTTTTGGCCAAGGGGCGCTCGCCTCTCTGCAGGGGCCTCACGAACAGGGGTTCGGTCCTTTCCTCTCTCCCTCTCCCCCATTGCTCTCCCACTGTTCACCCCTCACCCACAGCTGTAGGCGCTGCTGCAGCCCATCCCCATTGCTCACAACTTCATCACGAATGCCCACAGGACCCTCCAGAGGGGCTGGACCAAGAGCTTTGTGAGTTTTGCCCAGGTCCTCGGATCTTGGCCCCAGGAACCCTCAATATACGGCTCCACGGCAGCCAGCCACGGCCATCAAGATTCTCAACGGCATAGTGGAAGTGGACGCGGAAGACTTGGGAGGACCACAGTTCTGAGTGAGATCTGGTGAGACGCCCAGCTCAAGGCCCAATTGTGTACTGTCAATTTCTTCCACCAGAACTGACCAGTTTCCAAGTGTAGGCTACAAATGATAATCACTGTCTGTTCTTTTGGTCTTAACTTAAAAAATACACTTATTTATTATGTATGCAGGGAAGGGGTTTGTGGGCATTCCCCCATGCAAGTGGGGGGTCAGAAGACAACTTTCAGGAGTCAGTTCTCGCCTATTATGTGGATCCAGGGATCCAATTCAGGTCATCACACTTGGCAGCAAGCGCCTTTACCCACTGAGCCGTCCTGCCGGCCCTCATACATGAGACCTTGTCTCTGAGCAAAAACAAAACAAAAAACCCTCTGATCTCAAAGGAAAAACTGGAAACACGATCCAACTCTTAGATATGTATAACGATATTTAAGTATTTATCTAAGATTGGTATGGCTATGCCAATCTCAACACCCATTTATCCAAATAACTTCAACAGGACTATTTATAACAAATGGAGTGGAATTTACTAAAAACATCACTCAATGTAGAAAAAGCAGTGCTCGGAATACTTTTTTTTTAAGTCCCAATGACTAATTTTATGAGTCTCAGATGTCAAAAGCCTGCATGCCATCCACGGGAGGACACCTTAACTGCCAGTTTCTTTTTCTGCTCTATTCACTAGAAGCTGTATTGTGCTCATTAGATGCTACTGTATGCTAACCTCTAAAACAGTTATGTGGACAACAAGAAGTAAATAAGGCTCATAAAATAAGAGATCATTAAACATAAGAGCAGGAAAAATCCAAATTCTCCAGACATACTTGACAAAGAACTGAACAAAACCAGCAGAAAGGAACTGTTTGAGTCAGCTTGTGAGGCAGTCACCTCACTTGTGTGGTTCATGGCAAATGAAAGAACGTGGCTGGGGTTATCACAGAGCAGTATCCACTCAGGCCATCATCTCCTGCTCAGGCCATCGTCTCCCGCTCAGGCCATCGTCTCCCGCTCAGGCCATCGTCTCTCGCTCAGGCCCACGGTGCCTTCTGCCAGTCATGAATGCTCACAAGAGCACTGCTTTGCTGTCTCCCTCGGTGCTGAGGGGGGATGGTTTGGCAGCCAAATCCCAGTTACTCAGGGGGAGCAGCTGGTAGAGCAAAAAAATATTGGAAGGAAAATACAGATTCCCAGGCAGAGCCAGGCCACTGAGATGCAGCAAACCTCCATGCCCAGAAGCTGGGGTGCAGCTCGGGCAGTTCTTATGGCTGCGGGTATTGGGCACTGGACAGAGAACAGCACAGAAATAAGAGGTTGAACTATAATCTAAATAATCACTACTTTATTGGGTTATCTGTTAAGCCCAGGCCAAGAAATTATCATAAAAAATTCCCCAAGACTGGGGAAATCAACAAGGCCTTCAGAAGCAAATGCAAAATCCCCGCAGAAGATCCCCTTCCCGTATGAGAGGATTTCTTTCTTCTTTTGTAAGCTGGGTAGCACAGGCTAGCCTGAAACTCACTATAAAAGCTCAGGCTAGCCTCAAACTCATGCCAATCCTCCTGTCTCAGCCTCTGGAGTGCTGAGATTATAGATCTGCACCATCATACCCAGCTAGAGAAGAAATGATCTTCTGCTGAAGGGAAACTCATGTCTCAGTGAGCATGAGCAAAATGATAAGCATGGGCTGCAGAGATGGATCTGTAGTAAAGATCACTTGCTCCACTTGCAGAAGCCTGGGGGCTTGGCTCGCAGCACTCACAAGGCAACTTACAGCCTTCCATAACTCCAGTTCCCAAGGAATCTAGTGCCCTCTTCTGGCTTCCTTAGGTACTGCATGCATGTGGTGCACATACACAACTTGAAGGGCAAAGCACTCATACACATGAAATAGAAATAAATAAACCTTTTAAAAATCAAAATCACCACAACCATAGACAAAACAAACAGAATTCAAATCCTTGGGGCCTGCATCTGGAAGTTTATGTGAGTGTGCTCAGGTGAGTAAGGACATAAGGGGCCTTTCTGCAGTTCCATAGGCCAGGCCAAGAGCTCTTATGCACAGCAAATTTGCTCCCCAAGGGTCCTTTGATGATGTCTGGTTTTTGGTCATCATCCCCCGGTGGTAGCTCTGGGATCTGATGGACAGAGGCTAGGATGCTACTCAACATTCCACAATCTCCCATCTCCCTGAGATCAAGAACAATGCAACCTCCCATGACCACAGCACTGTGTCCAAGAAACCTCCTCAAATTTCAGGTTCCAAACTTCCTAAGTCGTTTTGAGACTTATTAGTGTTTTCTAACTTAATTGCACCATGGCCAGAGACTGAGAGGTGAGGTATATGACCTCCCTTCTATGAGGCTTTGCCTTCTGTGGGGTTGCACACTTGTAATCCCAGTGCCAAGGACACAGAGACAGGGATGTGCCTGGGCTCACTGGCCAGCCAGACTTGCCTACCATGAGAGTCCCAGTACAGTGAGAAGTCATCCACGTCTCAACTAAAACAAGGTGCTGATTAATCTGAAAAAACAAACAAACAAACAAACAAACAAAACAAAACTCTAGCTACAGTGTACACAGAGAGGCAGAATATGACCAAAATAACCTGCTCAAATACACAGCTGATGTGAGAAATTCAGATGAAAACTTCAGTGCTAATCATTTCAAGTTTACCATATGTTATCACATCACACAGGTAACATGGAGGAATGACCCAAGCTATGCAAGACCTTAATGGAAGAAAACATGAATTATTAAAAAGGCATATTACTAACGACCCAGATAAATGGAGAGCCATACTTTATTCATGAGTAGGAAGATTCAGTATAATAAAAATATTAGCTCCTGGGGCTGGAGAGATGGCTCCGAGGTTAAGAGCACTGTCTGCCCTTCCAAAGGACCTGGAGAAACTTAGCTCCCAACATTTAAAATGCTTCCAGAACTTCCTCCGTGTATACATAGATGGCTAGGCCTTAGAACAAGAATGCCTAGAGCCTTCCCAAAGTTATCCGAAAGGACAGATTTTACTGGTGCAAACGATATAGAGGGCTTTGGGGTAGCTGTAGGAGTCTTTTGTTTTATTTCTTTTGAAACAAGAGCCTCATGTAGCCCAGGCTGGCCTTGAACATGCTATTTTGTAAAGGATATCTTTGAACCTCCCAAGTACTGGCTTACAGGGTCATACCAATACACCTGGTTTTGCTTTGTTTGTTTGTTGTTTGTTTTGGTGGGGGGTTGTTGTTGTTGTTGTTGTTTGTTTTGAGACTGGATCTCACTCTATAGTTCTGTCCTAGATCTCACTACATAGACCAGGCTGTCCTTGAACACACAGAGATCTGCCTGCCTCTCCCTCCCAAGTGCTGGCATTAAAGGCGTGCGCCACTAGGTCCAGCACCAAGCCTGGTTTTAAGCAGTGCCGGTGACTGAACCCAGGGCTTCATGCATGCTAGACAAGCTCTCTCCCAACGGAGCCACATTCCAGACCAAAGTCTTTCAAGCTCAGAAAAAAGACTCTAGTCACGGCCATCAACAGCCAAGACACCTTTGGGGACTCCATCCAGCACTCCACTTACCTCTCCCACAGAGTCTCTTTCTCCTCACTCCCGAGAGAGGCACAGAGCTATCCAAGCACCAATCCTTCCTGCTTTTCAAATACCCAATCCTGACTGATCAACATCCCATCACTGAACCCTGCCCTTGTTTCAAACCATACAGACCGAACTAGCAACGGAGTCTTTCCTGGATTCTAAAAGGAATTCCCCTTTTCTTCAGATGAAACTCTCCCTCACCGTCTCCCCTTCTTTTCCACACCCACATAGTTTCCCGTTTGGTACACACTGTCTCTCTCTGACCTTGGCAACCAGAGGACTGAAAACCTAAAACCCAGTCTCAGTTTCATTTCTGGAGGAAGGCATGAGACTATGGCACTAACTGCCTAGGGCAGCCACACGAGCTCAGAAAAGGAGACGGGGCCTGAGACCGCATCGCTCCCGACACGTCAGTGGGGAAACAATGTCAGTATTTCCGAAACTGCTGGAAGGGCTGAAGAAAGAGGATGAGCTTCTAGCAGAAGGGCCTGGGGCTCCGTGGGCCACCTCGCCTAGTCTGGGGCAGAAGCAGACTCGTGGTCAAACACGTGTTTAGACATCAGGGTCTGACTCAGAGCCAGCACTCAGTGTGTAAGGGATGAATGAAAGGTTTACATATGACAGTTCTGGGAAATGATCTCACTTCCTTTTCTCTGTACTGGGCCTGCCCAAATTCTTTGGCCAGGGTCTTAAGTTCCTTCACCTTTTGCCTCCTGACGACATCATCCCTGTGACATCTCACGGAGGCATGCCCAGAACTTTCCTGTTTTTGTACCAAAAGTCCTATATCACAAGAAATAGCCTGTCCTGGGCTAACTGGAACGGCTGGTCACCCCCGAACCCCATTTTCAGATCCCGAGTCTCTCCCACTCGCATCTAGAGTAGCAGACAGCCGAAGGGGAAAAGAGAGGATTAACCAAAACTACGATTAAACCTACTATTTTGTCAGCTAATTAAAATGCACAATTTTAAAAGCATTTGAACAGACAGCATAGGTGAGTAATTCTTCTCTTAGAAGCCAGAATTCAATGTACTTGTTAAACACACACACACACACACACACACACACACACACACACACACACACACACACGAGTGCTCAGTGGGTAAAGGTGCCTGCCACCAAGCCTGAGAAAAGAGAGAACCGAACTGACCCCTCTGGGTTTTTCTGAGCTCTACAAAGGCACCTTAGTACATGTGTACAAGCACACGCACACTAAACAAACAAACAAACAGATAAGCAAATAAATAAATAAGCATTCCAGCAGGAAGCTGAGGAAGGAGGGTCGCACAGCACTGAACTGGCAGCACCACTTCCTGTGTTAGGCATCGTGAGGCAGTGTGTTCACAGCATCCTGGTTAGCATCTCTTCACACCCCCAGAGAAGACTCCCCGCCGCCTCCATGGTCCTCCACCTCCACGGTCCTGGGACAGCACTCGCTCCTCAGCTCACACACACGGCCAAGGCTCTCGGTCTTAAACAGTTAACCATCCCACAGACCCTGAGCCTGAGTCCCCCAGACCAGCGACCCCTCCACTTCATCCCTTTCACACAGAGCTAAGACCCTGTGAGGGAACAGCCTGCACTGAGGTCAGTTTCTTCCACTTGACCCACTCCTTGGCACGACTCCACCTGGACCCTCGTCCCCAAGACGCCGTTTAGCGCGGCTCACAATGCACCCTCGTCCCCACCATGCTGCTTATCGCTGCTCACACTGCACCCTCATCCCCAAGACGACGCTTAGCGCGGCTCACACTGCACCCTCGTCTCTACAACGCCCTTAGCGTGGCCATACACTGCACCCTCGTCCCCACAATGTCTCTTAGCGCGGCTCACACTGCACCCTCGTCTCTACAACGCCCTTAGCGTGGCCATACACTGCACCCTCGTCCCCACAATGTCTCTTAGCGCGGCTCACACTGCACCCTCGTCTCTACAACGCCCTTAGCGTGGCCATACACTGCACCCTCGTCCCCACCACGTGGCTTAGCTCTGCTCACACTGCACCCTCATCCCCACCACGCCACTTAGCACGCCTCACACTGGCATCTACATCAGAAGGAAAAGCCAATGATGCTGAAGCTGTTTTTATTATGCAAAATTCTAATAATTTTTCTTATCATAGACTTGGATATTTCTGATGACTTTTTTATAATGTTGCATTGAATATTATTGATTTTGATTGCTGAACTCTTGACAACTCTATAATAAATGGTGTGGGAAAGTGAATATCCACATTTGCCTCACCCTACTCCGTCTTGACGGTATGCTCTTGCCCAGGCCTCTGTGAACTTGTAGCTGTCCCATCCGAGAGCTCTTGGGAGTTTCCGTCCACACTCAGCAGTCCCTCTTCTGAGTATGGACCCAAAGGAAGTGAACTTCGCACCTCCTGAGGATATGGGCACTGGGGCTGGAGAGATGGTTCCGTGGTTGGGAGCACTCACTGCTCTTCCAGAGGACCTGGGTTCGGTTCCCAGCACCTACACGGAGGCTCACAACCATCTGTAACTCCAGTTCCACCCTCTCCTGGCTTCCTGGGGCACAAGGCATGCATGTGGTACACAGAGACACCTGCAGGCAAAACATTCATACACACAAAATAAACTAAAAAAATTTTAGAAGATATCAGCCCCCCCCATTGCACTGCATCCATATTTTTTTAAATTTAATGCCGAATGCCGTTTATTGAAGGAGGGAGGAGGTCTTAAATACAGGCTTACAGCACAATGGGAGAACCCCGGAGGGCAGAAGTTCGCTACCGATGAGGGCAGGAGTTTGCTACCAATGTTTTACAATCTTGCATCTAAACTGTTAATGTCCATTATGCAGGATACACAGACAAGGAACTTCCCTTAAGCATTCAGGAGGGTGAAACCGGGCAGGGAATTAGCATAGGGAGGATATCAAGGTCAAGGTCAGCAAGCAAGGCAACAGTTACCCAAAACGGGGGCCAGGACCCTACTGGTCCCCCTTTTACTAAAAAATGAGCTTCTGACTTAGGTTGTGTGGGACGTCAGCAGGTCACCTTACCCATCATGGAGACGCCTGCCCAGGCCACACAGGCGCTCTGTCTTAGGTTGGTGAGCGCCCCCCAGGCATTACCCATCTCTGAATACTCATTATCATACAGGCTCAATCACGTTCATCCATATTTTAAACAAGATATAAAAACAGCTTAGGTGTCAAAGGATGAGATATGTTATAATATCTCATAGCATACATATGTGTGTATATAAACCAACAAATATAACATACATACGTGTGTGTATATATACCATTGGATATAACATATATGTATGTGCGTATATATAACATTAACATAACATACATATATGTATGTGCCTATACACCATTGAATATTATTCAGTCTCAAAAAGAGAGGTGGCAATTCTGCCACATGAGAAGTGAAATAAGAAAACACAGGAATTTGGCCTCATTTATATGCAGCATCTGTTTTTTTTTTAAGTCACATATATGGAGGTGGCGAATAAACAGTGGTTACCAGGGTCAAGGGAGAGGCAGGAAGTAGGAGATATTAGGTCAAAGGATATAAAGTCACAAATAGGCAGGATGAGCACGCAAAAGGCTGAACTACATCTGAGAACTATAGTTAGTCCATTGGTCTCAGGATTTTTTTGCTCAAAGTGTTTTGTGCTGGAAATTTTTGCTGAAAGTGCATTGTATTTAGGATTTCTGCTAATGAGTAGATTTAGAACTACTGTAGGCACAGAGTGGGAGAGATGGGCAGCTAGGTAAGACATGGATCCGTCCTTCTATCCCACTAGACAAGTATTTTACTGTATAACTATCTTAATAGGTTATGTATTTTAAATATATACCAGGACATTTAAATAAAAAGAAGTCACTGGGCGGTGGTGGCACACACCTTTAGTCCCAGCACTCGGGAGGCAGAGCCAGGCAGATCTCTGTGAGCTGAAGGCCAGCCTGGTCTACAGAGTGAGATCCAGGACAGGCTCCAAAGCTACACAGAGCAAAACCCTTCTTAACTTGCAGGCCCAGCTGAAACTCTATGTGAGGCTTTCCTGGAAGGGCCCACAGGGGCGTGGTCAGTGACTCCTTTGTATCATCCTCCATTGCAGACAAGTTTCCAGCCAATCACTTAACACACGCCTCTGACATCTAGCACTAGCCAGAACAGGTAACAATAAAGTGTGGTAACTTCGGTCAGACTTCTCAAACCGTTTCACGGAATGTGAAGTGCCTCCCAGCCATCTCATGTCCAAAATACAAAATGTTCCGTCAGCTACACAGCAACCAGTATGACGGGTTAGCTTCCTTAGGACATATTTAATCTGTCATTTGCTCTGCCTTCTGCCTGAAGCAAGGAGAGGGTATAGTAACAACAGCAAAGTCACCTCCATGGAGGCACAGTGTGAAAACAAATATAATATCTCAGCAACTTGGGCAGTCACATGGTAAACCTATCTTGCTGGGGGCAGAAAGTGGGCCAACTCTGTACCCAAGAAGCTATACTGAGATAAGAACACAAAGTACTTGAGAACGGAGGAGTTGCAAGATTCTGAACAAAATGCAATGTGGCCGTCTCACAGAGGTCACAGAACCCATCTTTCCCCTCCATTTGTGCCCAGGACCCATACATAATATAGTAAACCTACCTCTCCTCCTCCAGCTGTGGACATTTTAAGGTTTACCACAAATGCCACCCCTTCTCAAGTTAGTCAGAGGAGGATGTGCACTAATCATCTTGTGGCTCCAGGTTTGTGGCGCTGCAGACATGCATTAGAACATCGTCTAGCAGACCACTGGCTGGGGCAAAATCATAAATACGTGCTAATTTGGGATGTTACTAGCCATGATTATTATTTTATACAGTTCTTTGATGAAACTCCTCTGCTTTGCATGCGTCCCTTCTGTAAGGAGTATGTCCTTAATTACGTCACCAGCCTGCAATGGCATCCCAGCCTAAAAAGCGGGTGTGCCCTCTGGGCGTTCCCTTCCTTTCCGCATTCTCTTCTTCCGTTCTCTTCCCCCGTGAGGTCTCTCTGTTTCTCCGTTTCCCTCCCTCTCTCTCTCTCTCTCTCTCTCTCTCTCTCTCCCTCCCTCCCTCTCTCCCTCTCTCCCTCTCTTTCCCAATAAAGCTCTAAAAAAAGGTAACTATGGCTCATGATTCTTCTGCGACCAGCAGCATCCATCAACACCTTCCAAACTTCCCATGTTGCCAAAGTAAAAGAAGTAACAAGTGGGGGCTTTCAAGCCAAGCTTGGTGACACAGACCTTCAATCCCAGCTACTCGGGAAGTTAAGGCAGAAGAACTGAAGGCTCCAGACTTGACTGGACTCAGTGAGTTCAAGGCCAGCCTGGGTAACTTGGTGAGACCAAGTCAAAAAGTAGAAACAGAGCTAGGGATGTGGCTCAGGGGCCGAGCACTTGCTTAGCATGTGTACCACAAACAAACAAAAATAAAATAAAGTGGGGACTTCAAGAATTGATGTTGTGGAGTAATCTTTTTGTATGCTGTGAAGATTTGTCACTCAGATTGGTTTTTTAAAAAAAAGCTGAACGGCCAATAGCCAGACAGGATTTTCAGGGCAGAGAGAATGCTGGGAAGAAGGGTGGGGACAATGAGAGTCGCCAGCCAGACGCAGAGGAAGCAGGATGCAGAGGAAGCAGGACCCGTAGACAAGGTAACAAGCCATGAGACTTGGGGCAGCACATAAATAAATAGAAATGGGTTAATTTAAGTTATAAGAGCTAGTTAGAAAGAAGCCTAAGCTACCGGCTGAGCTTCTGTAATTAATAAGAAGTTTCTGTGTGGTTATTTGGGAGCTGTCTGGAAGGACAGAAAAGTCCACCCACAAAGTGATTAGAGCCAGGCACGCCAGCACAAACCTATAATCCCAGTACTTGGAAACAGAGGCAGGAACATCTTCTAGCTGGATCCTGAAACATGAATAGAGTCTCCAGGAGCAATAAAACTGAATCCAGTTGATGGGAGTGGCCTGCTCCATCTTAAACGAAGTTAAATCTTTGCTGGGACAAGTTTTTCATACATAGCCCAAGCACTAAGTGTATCTTCCTACTTCTGGGCATTACCCATAATCCAACTCCAAAGCCCTCTGTGTTCCCCAACATTTTTTTCTACCTCTATGTAGTTGCCTCCACTCAGAAAGCTTCCTAGCCCTTCTCAGTATCTTGCTGAAATTCTGTATCTTTCAAGCTCTCTTCCACAGCTTGTCCTGGTCCCCAAACTGGATCTTGTCCTGCTTCACAGCAGTCTTTAAACCATCTTTGGGCATTTATTTTATGCCATGCAGGAGTTAGTGGATGATGATCGACAGGCTCCCACCTTCCACCAGTTCTGTGGTAGGTCCTGGGCAGGCGTCAGAGCTCTTGAGCAGCTGACACACGACCACACAGTTGTAGCAGAGAGGCACACATTGTTATGAATTATTAATGTCCATTTGTCCCTTTGCAACCTACACTGAAGCAAGATGGAATTGGTAGCATGATAGGCTATCATACTTGGAACCTGGAGATAGAGCTTGGGACTGTTCTACACTGTATGAAATAACCACAGGGTGGTTTGAGGGGACTTACAAGGCTGGGCAAGATCCTAGGCAGAACCTCCTGCAAGCTGGCAAGACCTCAGCTTAAACAGAAGACAGTGCCCACAGCCAAGCTCACCAAAAATAGCCTCTAGCCTTTCAGTGAAAGGGTTAACCAATTCTCAGTACATTTCGATAAAAATGTACCCTCTGTACTGACTCTGGATAAGCGGTCATTTCTAAAACTCTTAAAATTTAGGTGCCATAATCTTCATTTGTTCAATCTCAAACCCAGTTTTCTTTCTTTTTTCTGGAGCTGAGGACCGAACCCAGGGCCTAGCAAGCGCTCTACCACTGAGCTAAACCCCCAACCCCTCAAACCCAGTTTTCTACATGTGAGATAGTTCCAAGATAGATTCAAGAGTGCCTAAAAAAAAATTATTGTTGTTGTTGTTGGAGACAGAGTCTCTCTACACAGCCCTGGCTGTCCTGGAACTCACTATGTTGACCAGAGTGGCCTCAAACTCAGAGATCTGCCTGCGTCTGCCTCCCGTGTGCTAGGATTAAAAGCATGTGCCACCACACCCAGCAAAAGTGTATGAAATTTAAAGTAATTTTTTCCCAAATAGGACAGCAGTCTGATATCCTCAGAACCACCCCTGCCTTGTATGCAATGGTGTCCACTAGAAATGCAGTCACCCGTGAATGGTTGCAGTATTCACTCACTTTGTTGGGGAAAACCACAGGGCAAGGATTTGCTCCATTCAGAAATTAACAAAGCTTCAATTTCCTTGGCAGAGAAAACAAAACAGGCCAAACTGCTTGGTTTAGGCAAGATTTCAAACTTTAATGCTTTGGTAAGAACTGAGTTCAGAGACCACATCTCATTTTTAAGTTCTATAAAGGAAGAGGTGGCTGGGCCTTGTCTGAGGTTGCTGATTTAGGCATCTAAACCATCTGTTGTGGAGTGGAGAGGAACTGGGTGTATGTTTTCATGAAACAGCAGTCAGGAGGAACCACACTCTTTCTCAAGGTCTGGTAACATACCCTTGTAAATCCAGCACTTGCCAGGCTGGGGCAGAAGAACAGCCAAGTTCAAGACCAGCCCGGGCTGGGCTATATACTGATACTGTCTTTAAAAAAATAAAACAAACAAAGGTGAGCTAAGAAATAACCAACCGTAAATGCCTGAGAGAATAGCTCAGTATTTAGTAGACCTGAAGCTTGGCGGGGTTTGGATTGAAATTCCAGCCAGGCAAATACATTTGATCAGTTACACGACAGATTCTCTCGACTGGCCCTTTGGCACATAGATCAGTTCAAAAACTTAAGTCATACATATAACGGGGATAGAAAGCTTCTGAAATTCCTTTCAATATAGATTTTTGTTTCCTAATTATAAAAAGTTCTCGTTGTTATAAGAGACTCTGAAATGAACAAAATAACCGAGAAAATAAAAATGAAAACTGCCCATCTGCTTCACCTGGCCATCCTCGATACTCTGACCTGCCCTGATTTCTCACCTGTCTGGTTCTTTAAGATTCTCTGACGTTCCTGAAAACAACCAGGTTAAAGGGAGAGGCTTACTCTACATTTCAGCTGGATGATTGTGGTGGTATTGTGTTCCCCAAAATATTGTGCACCCTAATAAGCTTATCTGGGGTCAGAGACAGAACAGCCACTAGATACAAAGACTAGAAAATGGTGGCACTCACACCTTTAATCCTAGCACTCCAGAGGTAGAAATCCCTCTGGATCTCTGTGAGTTCAAGGCCACATTGGAAACAGCCAGGCATGGTGATACACGCCTTTAATCCCAGAAAGCGAGCCTTTAATCCCGGGGAGTGGTGGTAGAAAGCAGAAAGGTATATAAGGCGTGAGGACCAGAAACTAGAAGCATTTGGCTGGTTAAGCTTTCAGGCTTCTAGCAGCACAGTTCAGCTGAGACCCATTCTGGATGAGGACTCAGACAGAGGCTTCCAGTCTGAGGAAACAAGATCAGCTAAGAAGTTGGCCAGGTGAGGTTAGCTGTGGCTTGTTCTGTCTCTCTGATCTTCCAGCGTTCACCCCAATAACTGGCCTCAGGTTTCATTTCATTAATAAGATCCATTTAAGATTCCTACTACAGATGATGGCCAGCTTGTTTATGGAGTGCCTAGGCAGAGAGGAATTGCATCACTTCTCCAGGGTACAGCTTTGTGCTATATATACACAACTCCCCTGTTCCCACCACGACATTTTAATAGGTTCCCCAGGCCTCAAGCACACACAGCTTTAGCTCTGTCTGATTAAAATAGCATGGCCTTGGGGGTTAGAGCAGAGCCTAAGTCAGGCAGAAACTTCTGTTGAGGTTTTAGTAGTCAACCCAGTTAAAGTCCTGCTCGTAACTTCTTACTACTCTCGGTATCCCTAATCAGAAAGGGGGAGTCCAGTCAGCAGAAGGAGATGTAAATACAAAACGTTGTTCTGAGTTCTGCAAGGGAGTTGTGGTGACCTGTCAGGGGCTTGGGTGGGCTCCCCTAAGACCTAGAGGTGTTTGAGCGAGAGGTCTGTCGAGAACCTACCCTTTAAAACAAAGATCTGAGTGACTTTAAAAACTGCTTTTCAGCATGGTGGTACACACCTGTAATTATAGCAGTAGAGCACTGGAGGCAGGAAGGAAGATCAGGAGTTCAAGGATGGCCCAGGTTCCAGGAGACTCGGTTGCAAACAAAAACAAAGACTGCTTTTGAAAGCTTCAAGAAAAACAGTTTTGTTTTTTCAAGCACTACATACGTATAAAGGCAAAGGAAGTTAAAAAAAAATCACAGGCAGATGAGGTAATTAAAGGAAGTCATTTACTCCACAGCACACTAAGCCTTGGAAGAAGTAGCTAGGGCAGCAGGAGCTTTCAATTACACTGAAAAACTGAGGTATTAGCTATAGATCAAAAACACTGACGGACCTGGGTTAGTGGCTCATGCCAGTAATCTTAGCACATGGGAAGCCGCAGCAGGAGGATTTGGAGAATTCAAGGCCAACCTGTGCTACGTGGTGACTTGCAGGCCAGCCTGGGCTATAGTGCAATGCTGTCTTTAAAAAGATACTACACTCTTCACCTGAAGCGTTGAGTATGTGGTGAATCTGATATCAAGTTGGTAGAACTTAATTCTTCCAATGGACACAAGCAGAGAAAACCCGGAAAGAGGAAAATAACAAAGCTAAGGGTTTTTTTTTTTTGCTGTTGTGTTGTGTTGTGTTCTGGCATTAAATGGCCAGATAAAGAAAAAGTGGCTGTGAGAGCCAGCCATCAAAGGAGCGTAAATACAGACGAAGGCACAAAGAGCATAAGGGTGCAAGGCTACCTGGAAAGAAGTGATTCAAGAACACACACGCAACACAGTCTTTTTCTTTCAAGTGTGACACAAAATTAGAAAGAATTCCCCAGTGCTAAGAATTGAAGAGGAAGGGGAAAAAAAAAATCAGGGCAAACGAAACAATTTGTAGAGGTCCCCATTCTCAAGTGACCATTGCACGAAGATGGGAAAGGGGGTGGGGGATAGTAGGGTGGGAAAAGCAGAAATAACGATGCCACCAACATCAGTTCTGAAAGACAGTTTAAGAAAGAACATCATGCCGGGCGGTGGTGGCGCACGCCTTTAATCCCAGCACTCGGGAGGCAGAGGCAGGTGGATCTCTGTGAGTTCGAGGCCAGCCTGGTCTCCAAAGCGAGTTCCAGGAAAGGCGCAAAGCTACACAGAGAAACCCTGTCTCGAAAAACCAAAAAAAAAAAAAAAAAAAAAAAAAGAAAGAAAGAACATCATACAAAAGTAAGTGGGGAGGGCTGGGGGAGACAAAATACACCTTTTTTAAAAAAAAAAAGCCAACAGACTGTAGTTGAGCACACCAATGTGTAAAAGACTGGAAGAACCTGCAACCTTTGGCTATCTCTAGGAAATGGACTCATGGGACAGGGGCGGGAGTCGGGGGTTGGGTCTCTGTCTACTTTGCAAGCACTAATCCCAGGAACTTGCCTGAAAGGTTTTGGATATTAAAATGCAAAGTATGAAGTGAAATCCTGTGCTAAGGGGCAAGACAGCTACCTCAGTTTGGTGGGGGGGGGGGGGGGGGATGACGCTCCTGAGGGTGGGGTGTCAAGTCTCAGAGGTGAAGGTCAGCAAGAGCATTATAACACTGGCAGTGCTTCTTGCTTCAGAAATTTAAGGAAAACTAAAATGCTGGGTTACAGGGGAAAAAAACATGTACCATGTTCAGAACTGTCCTCCACCCAGAGCAGGTCACTGGTTTAACAAGTAGGCATTTGAGTCCAGTAACGACTGTAATTTAATCAGTCTTTGGCCCCTCTCCAAGGAAGAACCAGATTTGAATTGAAAGGTGCCACAAGTCTGGAGGTGCTGTGAGTAGGTCCCCAAAAAACTCAGAAGGGACCAAGGGTGGGACAGGAAATGAACCCTTTCCTGCATTCACCAGGGGACAGCTCCCGCAATGTCCCAAGTCCCTGGGGGAGCAGACAGAATAGGAGGGAATGCCAGGGTCTCAGTTTACTCACGCCGGGCGGTCGCCGGCTCATCCCACTCAACAGTAGCTCAGACTATCGCCTGTCCTCGCCGGAGACCTCCAGAAAACTGGACGGAACGAGACACTGGAAAGAACACAGACATCAGGAGGCGGCCTCCCCGGCAGGAGTTCTGGAAAGTCGGCCTGCAGAGCTGGCCCCAGCTGCTAGCCAGCAAGTCCAACCGGTTCACGAACGCTGGTACCCGCCCAGCACAAAGGACATCGTCCTCTTCCAGTGACCAGAGAGGTCTCCGAAGGGATGCGCACGGCCCCCAGACCACAGAGACTGAGCAAAGGCCATGCTGGATCCCCAGACCCTAACAGAAAGCCGGTGAAAAGTGAAGGAAATCCACAAAACCAAACCCACTTCCGCCTCGGCTGGTAAAACGGACCACCCACCCATGACCGCCCCCCCCCAGTGCCACGCCTACTTCCCAGGAGGAAGGAACACCCCCGAGCCTGGGGAACTGGTTTAGGTTAGGAAGTGATGACGTGCCAAGAACCTCAAATGTCACCAAAAACAAAGTACAATATAAAACCTCTAGAAACAGCCATTTCAGCTGAGTGTGGTGACGCACGCCCAGCTTTTTTACTTCTTGTTGTTGTTGTTGTTGGGGGATTGCTGAAGAGAGATCACAAATTGGGGGCCATCCTGAACTACATAGTAAGACCCGGTCAAAAAAGAAAGGCCCATTTTTTACCAGGTCATTCCACACAAAAGCTACAAGTAAAAAGAACTGTTGACCAAAAAGAAAGTTCCGGTAAGGAAAACATTCAGAATCCACTTACAGCTAGGCGGGGAGTGGTAAGACAGGGCAAGCTAGTACAGAGGTTCCTCCATCCTCAGTTCTTGCTGAGGCCATTTCAAGTTTAACTGGAATTTGGACTCTTGGATGGAGAATCCCACGGAAAATTGCCCAACTCTATTCTGGGAACCCAAGTTCAAGGTGCCCCAGCTAGCTTAGCTTTCTGTTAAACGGCCCGCTTGTGCAGACCGCCCCTTCCAGCTAACTGCTTATCCTAGCTTCGGTCAAACTGCTTGCTTAAGCAGAGCGCCAAGCCTCACCCCTACCCCCAAGCCCCGCCCCCAGCTGCCTAGTGAGCTGCTAGGACAATGTCTCCGCCTTCAAACACCCGGTACTGGGGACATTGGAGTGTAGTCTCAGCTGGCCGGAATAAAGATTCAATTGGCTATAAACTACGGCTGAGTGAGCTCCCAGGAACAGTCACCAACAGTGGCACACGCCTTTCATCCTAGCAATGCAATCAGGAGGTAGAGGCAGGTGGCTGGATCCCTGTGAGTTCTAGGCCAGCCTGGTCTACCTAGTGAGTTCAAGGACAGCCAGAGCTACACAGAGAGCCTTGCCTCAGAAAACCAAACCATAAAAATAAATAATAGTGTGCTCACAAACCAAGGTTGTTTGTGATACGGGAGAGCTGAACCTTTTGTTTTGTTCAGAACCTTTTTCAAACTGTGTGTGTGGTGGTGGTGGGGGGGGTTGGGGGAAGTCGTTCTGTCTAAAATATCTAGAGAGATCATCCCTGTTGGTCAAGGCCTGCCTTATGTGACCCCCGCCCCTCCGGACCCCACCCCTCTTAGGGTAAGAACAAATTTCAAAGGTTAACTAACCTGAAAGGATTTATTGAGCCCTTGAGTTCACTTCCAGCTCACCAGAACTTCCTGTAACAGTGGCCTTTGTTTTACGGCATTCCTTTGTTAATGTTCAAGCGAACTTGCCCCTCCCACGCAAATCCAGACCTGGTTAATAAGAGAAAACATCTTGAAACCATCAGAATTCTGCCCGTCTGAAGTGGGTGAAGAGTATCAGGGCCAGGCTTACTTTGAAGGGTGGATAGGTAGACAGACAGACAGACAGACAGACAGACAGACAGATGATAGATAGATAGATAGATAGATAGATAGATAGATAGATAGATAGATAGATAGATAGATAGATAGGAATAAGATAGCATTGAATTCTCGATTCCCAGGGGAAGCGCTACTGGTCATTTGTCAACAATGCTCGAGTGTTCTGGGAAATAGCCAAGGCACTTCACTATGCTCTTCAAAGTCAAACTTCCGAGCACTGAGTAAAACAAACGCACACAACAACCCAGAAAATGACCCCTTTCATCAGCTTTTCAAAAACCGGTAGTTTGGACAGTTCAACTCCAGGAAATGGGTAACTCTCAAGATGCTTGCGCAAGACTATTGTGGCTTGCCCAGCAAAGTGAATCTTCAGGGGTGCTCCCTCCTGTCCTCCGGATGCTCTGTCTACAGTTCCGGAGTGCACAAGGGTCCTTTGAGGGCTACTTAACCCCGGCAGGGGGCTGGCACCACCTGCGGCCCCCTTGCTGGGAACCGCACAGTAGGAGGGGCGAGGCCGCCCTGGACTGCGCTCGGAGCCGGGGAGGCGGGGATCCGGGCTGCCGGTGCCCCGTCCAGGCCGGTGCCCGCGAGGAACTGCAGTCCTCCGTGCCCTCCCGGGCTCCGCCCGCCGTCCGCTGGGCGCCAGCGCGCGGCTGGCAGCGGCCTCCGGGGCCGAGCCACGGTGCGCACCGCGGGGGTGGGATGGAGGGGGTGGAGGGGGGGGGGTAGTAGCGCGTGTGGCGCGCGGGTTCCACCGCGCAGGTCACGTACCTGTCTTGCCCCCAAGTGGCACCTGGGTGGCTCAGATCTCCGAGACTTCGCTCCGGTTGTTTGTCCCGTCTGCGCAGGCAAGATGGAGACACACACGGAAACCGAAAGCTGGCTGCGAGCCTACGTGGCAGCAGGCGCGGCTTCCCTGATCTCCGGCCCCGCAGCCTGGGGAGAAATTAGATTCTAGCCGGGCGGTGGTGGCGCACGCCTTTAATCCCAGCGCTTGGGAGGCAGAGGCAGGTGGATCTCTGTGTCAAGGCCAGCCTGGTCTACAAAGCGAGTTCCTGGGAAGCTGTTACACAAAGACACTCTGTCTCGAAAAACCGAAAAAAAAAAATTAGATTCGGTTGGACTGAGCCAGCCTGTGTGTGCTGGGGACCGAACTCAGGTCCTCTGCCAGAGCAGTAAGCGCCGTAACCGATGAGCGGTCTCCTTAGCCCCTTACTTGATTCTAAGGACAATAAAAGGGCTTTGGCTAGATATGTATGTCACTTTTAATTTGTAGAAATGTTTAAAATACAGAAAAACACAAAATAGCAAACATCTGCTATTTTCTGTCACTCAGAACTGAACATGTGTGCCTCCTTTCTCATCCTTTCCCGTTCTGTGGGATCTGGGGGGGACGGGGGAGATTGGTGGCCAGCAAGCTTCCTGCTCCCTTGTTATCTTCTATTCCCTACTTGCTATTCTCGCAGTAATTTATCTAAGAAGAAGCCGTACTTTTTAAATGACTGGGATATTGACTATTGACTGATAAGTTACCTAGTGACTTATCTCATAACTTGGGAGGCAGAGGCAGGAAGATCAGGCATTCAGAGCCACTCAGGGCTACCTAGAAAGTTCAGGGCTAGCCTGGGCTATATGAGATTTTGTCTAAAAACAAAGACATAGGCTAATAAATCATCTTTCTTTAGATTTAAAGAACCCAGGATGTCTGATAATCTTCCTATAACATCAGAATCTTACCCTTTTTTGTTTTATTTATGAATTTTTATTTGTATTTACTTTTTTTTTTTTTACTATGTATATAATGTTCTGCCTACACACCAGGAGAGGGCACCAGATCTCACTATAGATGGTTGTGAACCACCATGTGGTTGCAGGGAATTGAACTCAGGACCTCTGGAAGAACAGCCAGTGCTCTTAACCTCTGAACCATTTCTCCAGACCGAATTTTTGAAATTTTTTTAGATATAGTATATTTTGATTATATTCTCTCCTTTCACCAAACTCCTCCCAGATCCTCCCCACATCCCTACCCACGCAACTTTATGTTCTTTCTCTCTCCCCCAAATGACCCCAAAGCCAAAAAAAAATCAAAATCCAAACAAACAAAAGCCAATAAACCAAAAAAATCCCAAAGCAAAACAGCACACCCAGAATGAGAGAGACAGGATTCTGTTTTGTGTTGGTCAATCATTCCCACGCATGGGGTGTGACCTGGTGACACTCCTGCTGGAGAAAACTGATTATCTCTTTCCCAGCAGGTATCGATTACACATAGCTTCTTGGTTAGATGGGACTTTGTGTCCACGCCCCCTTCTCAGTGCTGGAATTTTGTCTGTTTTGAGCCTATGCGGGTCTTGCGTAAACTGTCAAAGCCTTCGTGAATTCATAGGTGTCTCAGTCCTAGGCATTCAGAGCCACTCAGGGCTACCTAGAAAGTTCAGGGCTAGCCTGGGCTATATGAAACTTTGTCTAAAAAACAAAGACATAGGCTAATAAATCATCTTTCTTTAGATTTAAAGAACCCAGGATGGCTGATAATCTTCATATAACATCAGAATCTTACCTGTTGTTGTGTTTTAAAGATTTCCTTGGAGTTACCCACTATCTCCATCTCTTACAGGCTTCTGTCTCCTCCATAGATCCCTGAGCCTTGACGGGAGGAGTGTGATGAAGACATCCCATTTAGGGCTGAGGGCGACAACATTTCTCTCTCCACACACTGTCCTGTTGTGGGTCTCTGTATTAATTCCCATCTATTGCAAAAAGAAGCTTCTCTGATGAGGTTGAGCAAGGCACTGATCTATGGGCATGGCAGTAAATCATTAGGAGTCATTTTATTACTTTGCTCTTTTAGTAAAATAATGGTAGTAGATTTTTTCCCCAGGGTTCCTGACCTGTCTGGTCTCGGTCCTTGGCCACTTTAGCAATGCGGTGTGTGGGATCACTGGCATGGAGCGGGCCTCTAATCCAATCACAAAGGGGTTGGTTCCTCCTCCAACATTCATGCTGCTGATGCACCGGTATACCTTGCGGGCAGGTCACTGTCTTAGGTCACCGGCTAGTAAGGCCAACATTATTTAGGATCTTGTGTCTTAGCAGTTTGGTCCCATTCCTAAATCTTAAATGCCCCTCACTAAAATAAAATAAAATAAATCAGCTTATTTTCTAAAAAAGAAAAAAAAAGCAAGCAATTTCGGGGCAAGAAGACGCCTTGCTGTCAAGCCTAGCCACCTCAGCTCCGCCCGTGGACCCCACGTGGTGGAGGGGGACAGAGAAGGAAGGAGAGAACTGTCCCTACAAGTTGTCTTCTGATGTCAGGGCATGTGTGCCCCCACACACAAAGGTAATAAAAAAAACTGAAAGTAAGCCTTTAACCTTTAAACCCTGTGGTAAATGACACTGGAAACCATGTAACGTAAGGGCTGGGCCAGCCGTCCCAGCCAGTGAACCTTTTTCCCTGCCTCCAAAGACCTAAGATGGATTCCCAGAACCCGTGTAAAGGTGAAAAGAACCCACCCCATAAAGGTGGCCTCTGACCTTCACACATGTGCCAGGCCATAGGCATACCAGTGAATACATGGAACACACAAAATAAGAAGTAAAAACATAAAGTATGTGACTTAGAAAGGAAAAGGATGTATAGCCTCGGAAAGATAATAAGGCGTAACTGTCTCACTGTTTCCATGAGCATCTGTCTCTACTAACCTCTGTTCTTACAATTTATGGTCAAATGTATTTTAACCTCAGCCTTCCAAATAGCTGGGGTTCTAGGCCTGTGCCCACCGGACCCAGCTCAAAATTTTAATCCATTCATTCACTCACACGTTATTATTTTTCTTATGTTTCAAGGTTTGTTTCTCATTCTTTTTTTTTTTTTTTTTTTTTTTTGGTGTTTCGAGACAGGGTTTCTCTGTGTAGCTTTGCGCCTTTCCTGGAACTCACTTGGTAGCCCAGGCTGGCCTCGAACTCACAGAGATCCGCCTGGCTCTGCCTCCCGAGTGCTGGGATTAAAGGCGTGCGCCACCACCGCCCGGCTTGTTTCTCATTCTTACAGAGTTCTTAGAAACCATACTTAGATAACTAACATTTAACCGCGTATCTATGCCCTGTTTTCTATAGGAGAGAAAGCTGAGAAGACAAAAATGTTGTGCCCAGAACTTCTGAATGATGTAAAGAGTCCCCCCCACCCCCACAAAAAAATCTAGCAACATACCGTCCCCAAATTCATCTTATGAACCCCATCAAGATTTTACCACATCACACTTAGTCTAAGAGTAACTCCATCTTGTTATAAATACACTTTTCTTCTACCATAAAGTCATAGACTCAGAAAGTTTTATAGAAACTTAGCTATTCCCCCTTATTATTATTATTTTTAATATGGAATGCAGCCGGGCAGTGGTGGCACACGCTTTTATCCCAGCACTTGGGAGACAGAGCCAGGCTGATCTCTGTGAGTTCGAGGCCAGCCTGGTCTACAGAGTGAGATCCAGGGCAGGCACCAAAACTACACAGAGAAACCCTGTCTCAAACCCCCTCCCACCCCCCAAATGGAACAATTCATGAATTTGTGTGTCATCCTCGTGCAGAGGCCATGCTAACCTTCTCTGTCTCGTCCCAATTTTAGTCTGTGTGCTGCCAAAGCGAGCACTTCCCCCTTATTCTTAATGAAGAGACAAAAGGAGTTGTGTACTGTTAAGATTTCATCGTATTTTCCTGTTGCTCTATATCTTCTCTCTTTTTTATTTTTGAGACAGGGTCTCACTATGTAGCCCTGGCTGGCCCAGAACTCAGAGTGATCCATCTGCCTCTCCCTCTTCAAATGCTGGGACTAAAGGTATGCACCGTGAATCACCACACCTGGTTCTCTCTCTCTCTCTCTCTTTCTGAATGATTATATATGTATGTATATATAATTTTTATTTTGCTGTAAATGTGTGTCTGTGTGTGTGTCCACGTGTATGTGGCTACCCAAGGAGGAGGCCACATCAGATCCCATGGAACTAGAGTTACAGCTGTTTGTGAAACATCTGGTCCACATCTGGGAACCAAACTCAGGTCCTCTGGGAAAGCAGCAAGCAGTCTTAGCTTTGGAACCACCTTTCCAGACCCAGCCCTGTATTTTCTAAGACATTAAAAAATCCTTTTCATAATCTTTAAAATTTCTAGCTCATCACAGAAATGTTACATTCTGATTTTAGGGTTTCCTCCAAGAAATTTTCAAGGCAGTTGACATAAAATAAGGACAATACCCAATATGATGTTGAAATTCTGCCTACTTTCACTAGTGAAAGCACATTTGATGGGAAGGTTGTCCACACCAGGAGCTATCACAAGCCTGAAGGGGTTAAACTCTCTCACTTTCACAACTGAATTACGTTCCCGTTCTCTGAGAAGGACAAACAGGTGTCTTTTCCAACAAAGGGTCACTTATCTATGAGGCCCTTACATTCAGGGTCGAGGGGAGAGAACGAACACTGAGGGAGGGTCTAAGTCAGCCTCACAGTGTCTCAAGGACAAACCCAGCAGCCCCTTCTGAGTCACGGCCAAGCTTGTGCAGACGTGTCCAGGAATGAGAAGACTGAACCTCAGCCAATTAGAAATAGACTAATGTAACTGCTGCTTGCTTAACCAATTATGTAGCTGACCCTGAAACTCCCCTGAGCTGTGCTTAAAGGGAGCCTGCATGGCCCCCTCGGGGTCGTCACCATTTAGCACAGGTGAACGACCCCACATGCAGGCTGGTGTGATAAACGTTCTTTGTCCTTGTATCCTGGTTGAGTCTGGGTCTTCCTTCAGCATTTCCTCGGACCCTACAAGCCTGCTCAAGAATGGTACCATTAACTAGACCGGTATGACAAATTTCACAAGCCAGCGTGGAGCCAGATCTTTCTAGGACGGCATGAGCGTAAAAATCAGTTCCTAAAACATCTTTCATCTTTTGTAGTCAGTTCTTCTCCTTATCCCACAAACATACATTATCTTTACTCCAAGCGTTTTGTTTTGTTGTTTTTTTTTTCCATGTGGTCGGTCAGCTCCGAAAAAGGCAGCGTCCAGGGGCATGCATGGGGCTGTCCTCTGTTTTCAGAGGAGCCTCGTCTCCTAATGCAATTGTTCTCAGAATTGCACTTGGAGTTTTTCTGGCTGAAGTACCCAGATCTCATCCATTTATTCCATAACATCCAAAAATGCTTTCAGTGATTCTGATGCTGCCAAAAAAAAAAAAAAAAAAAAAAAAAAAAAAAAAAAAAAAAAAAAAAGCCTGACTATGAATGCTTATTAGGAAGCCCCATGGTGTCCAGGAAACAGACAATGGAGCTGTGTCTTAGGGTTACCATTGCTGCGATGAAACATGATCAAGAGCAACTTTGGGAAGAAAGGGTATGCTTGGCTTGGATATCCTGAATCACAGATTGCTGAGGAAAGCCAAGACAGGAACTCAAACTGGTTGGGAACTTAGAGGCAGGAGCTGATGCAGAGGCCATGGAGGGGTGCTGCTTACTGGCTTGCTCCCCATGGCTTGCTCAGCCTGCTTTCTTACAGAACCCAGGACTACCATCCCAGGGATGGCTCCACCCACAATGGGCTGGACCCTCGCGCATCAATCACTAATTAAGAAAATGCCCTAGAGGCCTGCCTACCGCCTGATCTTAGGGAGTCAATTTCTCTACTGAGGCTCCCTTCTCTCAGATGACTCTAGCTTGTCTTAAGTTGATATGAAACTAGGAAGTGCCGGGCGGTGGTGGTGGCGGCGGCGGCGGCGGCGGCGGCGGCGGCGGCGGCGGCGCACGCCTTTAATCCCAGCACTCGGGAGGCAGAGCCAGGCGGATCTCTGTGAGTTCGAGGCCAGCTTGGGCTAAAAAGCGAGATCCAGGACAGGCTCCAAAGCTACACAGAGAAACCCTGTCTCGAAAAAAAAAAAAAAAAAAAAGAGAGAGAGAGAGAAAGAAAGAAACTAAGAAGCACAAGCTGTGAACGCCAAGAAACAACCTGCCGATTCTGAGCGTATTTAAACTTAGAGTAACACGTTCTCTCCACCGGGGCATCTCCTCATTTTAACTCAATGACGCTGGGGTAAGTAAGTATACATCCGTAAAGTTTATCCCAATCCACAGCCCCTGTCTCAAACAAGGCAGTGAGGAGGAGAGGGAGTGTCTGAGACTCCGAAAGCCATCTTAAACTCCATAATAGACCAGAGCCCGCTGCCTCCTCCGTTAGACTGATGGGTTCAATTTCATCTTTCTCTCAGCTGCCAACCACACAGCAATCCTCCAGTCTTCAGTCCGAGGTCTCTGGGCAACAGTGTTAAAAAAGTGGAAGCCTCCTTCCCGAGCCAATGAATCTTTCATAGGCTATTATTGTCTTGAAGTACTTGATGTCCCAGGAGCCTGGAGAAGCTTTCATCTGGGTGAGGACTTGGAGATGGAGCAATTTGGCATACACCTTCACCCATATACATTACCATCGATTTATGAGTTTATACTTTCATCCGTGGGTGAAAATCTGTGTCAATCAATACTTCCTTTGATATTCATCCTGTCTCCTATTTGGTCCAGGGAAGGCCTTTCAAGTTGACTCTGTTCCTTTGGGCCTTTGAACACTCCCTTGATGGCTATCATATCCGAATGTTCCACCAACTGTTTCCATGCTCCAGTCCTGGAGTCTGTTGTTTCTTCAGGAGTTTTTATTCCTTTTAGTTAAGCATTTAGCATTTAGAAGCCAAGATTCAGAATCTATATATGCTCAATGATTTTTGTTTTGTTTTGCTTTCTGTTTTTGTTCCCCCCTCCCCCCAAGATAGGGTTTTCTCTATGTAACAGTCTTGGCTGTGCAGGAACTCACTTTGTAGACTAGGCTGGCCTCGAACTCACAGAGATCCACCTGCCTCTGCCTGTCCAATGCAGCTGTGAGAGCAGAGAGCCCTGAGCTCAGGCGGGGTAGAGTTTTTAATCATAGCTTTGAACTTCTGATTCTCTTGCTCCAATTTACCAAGTGTTTTGATAAGAGATGTGTGCTACATACTCGGCTGTGATGGTGTGTTTTGTACTAAAATGTTTGGGAAGAAAACATTGTGCTGGGGTTGGGGATTTAGCTCAGTGGCAGAGTGCTTGCCTAGCAAGTGCAAGGCCCTGGATTCGATCCTCAGCTCCAAAAAAAAAAAAAAAGAAAAGAAAAGAAAACACTGTGCTAAGTGAAAGAATCTGAACAGAAGAAACTTCACAGTGTGTGGATTATTTATACAAAATCCTAGAGCAGACAAAACAAATCTGTAGTACATTAGTGGCTGCTTGGTGGCAGCAGAAGTGATTATAGATGAGCAGGAGATGTGAGGGGCCCAAAACAGCTTGACCACACAGCAGCTATGACAGGCTTAGAGGCCCAGACACAGCTTCTGTCACAGGCTTACTGACAGGCAGCACCCAGACCCAGGAAAAGCCTTAAGCTGACTCCACCCAGGGAGGGCCTACATCTAAGGGGAAGTACCTGTCATCCCAAACATTCCAACCATTAGATAAGGTGGCCAGATGTCCTTGAGTCTAGCACACACCTATTTCTGTTTTACAGATACCCCTAGACAATTGTCAGCCAATCAGGGTCATGAAACCCGGAAATTCCCTCACCCCAACCTCTGCTATGATAAAAATTCTACCCCACCTGAGCTCAGGGCTCTGTGTTCTCACAGCTGCATCAGACAGACAAAGTGACCAAGCTCCGAGCTTGAAATAAAGGCTCTTTGTTTTTACATATGGGATTAGGTCTCCGGTGGTCTTTTGGGGGTTTCCCTTGATCTGAGCATAACAGGAGGAAATTGGGGATGTGTGATGGAAATATCCTGTATTTTCAGCTAGATGGTCAGTATGCGTTTGTCAGAAGTCACTGGACTACACACTTAAAGTGAGTAATTTATATAAATCATGTACTGATGAAACTGATTTTTACTTTTACTACTAACAGACAAGTGAAAGCACATTGGATGTGCTAATCGCCTAAGTGTCTCTACTGCATTTGGGGCATCTCAGTGGAAGGTCTGGCAGGTGAAGCTGTGTCCTTGCAAAATGTCCAGGGTCAAGGTACTGAATCTTCCTTTTAAACTGCCAGATTTAACAGACATCTTCTCCTCCTTTTACAACAGGGTCTCCTGGACCCAGACTAGCCTGGGAATACTCATGTAGTCAAGGGTGACCTTGAACTTCTGATCCTCCTGCCTCCACCTCCCAAGTACTAGGGTTACTGGTGTGTGCCCCCATACTTGATTAATGGCGTGCTGGGGATCAGCCCTAGGGCTTTGTGCATGTTAGACTAGCACTACCCACTCAGCACCTGCTAAGCCACGCCCCTAATCCTGGCAGACATAACTCCTGCAACTTCCTTCTGCCTCCAGAAGGAAGGTGGGCCTGCAGGGAAGCCCACCCCCAACCCCCAGTGTGGGGTGGGAAAAGATTGATGAGACTTTCCTAACCCTGCAGGCACAACTTACTTTACCTTCTCGCTCGCTCGCTCTTTTTTTTATTTTTTTTTTCGAGACAGGGTTTCTCTGTGTCGTCCGGGCTGTCCTAGAACTTGCTCTGTAGACCAGGCTGGCCTCGAACTCACAGAGATCCTCCTGCCTCAGCCTCCCGAGTGCCGGGATTAAAGGCATGCGCCACCGCCGCCGGGCTAGCTTCTTCTTCTCCTCTTCCTGAAACCCTTATTGCTACTGTGACCTTACTTTCTCCAGACATTGCCCGCCCCCCCACCTCTTGGATTTTTTCTTGTCTGTTCCTTTTTAGACTTCAGTTCCTTTGTTTGCCTTTTGTTTGTTTGGTTTTGTTGTTGTTGGAGACAGGGTCTCTCTGTGTAACAGTCCTGGAGCTCAAAGAGATCCGCCTGCCCCTGCCTCTTGAATGCCTATGCTACCACAGCTCACCTCCTTTGTTTGCCTTTTAAAGCTGGTTCTGTCCTCAACTTTTTTTTTAATGCTTGATTCAGAACCTTGTTTTATTTAAATGAGTCCTTCATGCTACAATACAACACTTCAGAGTCCGTTAAATACATGATGTCAATAGGTTTCCTCAAAACTTTTTTTATTAAATAATTTATTTTACATCCTTCCTCTCCTCTCACTCTCTCGCCCTCCCCCACCCACTCCCTTCAACCCACTCATCCTCCCTAATGGCTCAGAAAGGGACCGGCCTCCCATGGGCTTCAGCAAAGCACGGCATAAGACCGAGCACCTCCCGCTGTATTCAGGCTGGACAAGGCGACCCAGCATGAGGAATAGGTTCCCACGAGCCAGCCAAAGCACCAGGAACAGCCCGGCTCCCAAAACCAGGAGTCCCACAAATAGACCAAGCTACACAACTGTCACATACATGCCGAGGGCTTCCGTCTGTCCCATGCAGGCTCCCTGGCTGTCGGTTCAGACTCTGTGAGTTCCCATGAGCCAGGCTAGCTGTTTCTACCCCTGACCACTCTGGCTCCTACAGTCCCTCCTCCCTCTCCTCAGCAGGACTCCCCTAGCTTGGCCCAATGTTTGGCCGTGGGTCTCTGAACCTGCCTCCATCAGTCACTGGATGAAGGCTCTCCACTGACAACCGGGGTAGTCACCAGTCGGATCACAGGGTGTGGTCAGTTCGGGCTACGCATCCACCGCTGCCAGGGGTCTTAGCTGGGGCCCTCCTTGTAGACCCCCTTGCATCAGGCTTCTACCCGACTCCGTTAAGCCCCCCCTTTTTAGTAATCTCTGTCCCCCTCTGCCCACCGCCCACCCCCCAACCGGATCCCTCAAGTTTCCATGCCCACCCTCCTCAAAACTCTTAAAGACTCACAGCCACAGTTCTAAACCTCTATCTATATAAGACAGCTTCAGTGTCCAGAAGGGCACAACACGGTAATTGTGCCATTAAATCCCATTTTTATGCAAATCAAAAGAAAAACAAACAGAAGAAAATCATCAAACTAACAAAAGCCAGTGACATCTTTATTTAGTATGTATATTTCTCAGCTCTCTAAACTTCTTTCTCAACATCGGGGGAGTTTTAAAAACTGTCAAAGCCTGAACTCCACCCCAGGGCTTTTTTTTTTAAACTTCCCCTGCAGTTCTTGTGACAGCCAGAGTTGGAAATCATTTCTCTAGCAGAGTATCTGATTACGCAAAAACGTGATTAATTTCAAAGCACAGCACAGGAAAATTGCAGGCACGTGGGGCGGGGGTAGATTTAGAAACCAAAAGGACACACTCTGCTTTTGAACAATTTCTAACCTCTTTCAAGGCTCCAATTCGTTATATGTTTCCATAGCCCTGCTTCTTTTGGCCACGTTCCCCCAGTTTCTGTACCCATGAAAGCTCTGCCGTTTCCTGTTAAGGGCCGGCCTTCTGCCTTCCTTTATGGAGCCGTAAGGGAACAGACTACAGAATTTGACCGAGAGAGATAGTCAAGGTCAGAGGCGCAGAATCATAGGAGCCTGATGGCCACCAGCTGGTTCAGCAACGTCACAGGCTCGAAGGGAGTCGCTGACACAGATGGAGGCGAAGCCTGAGGGAAGCTACAGCATCTTGGTTTCATACTGCTTCTCTGGGCTGGGAGTGACCTAATTCCGTTCCGCTGTTCCACTCCACCGCAGGAGAGTCCTTTCCGAACACGAAGTCAACGCTTAGGCACCCTGGCCTCCCTTCTTTTATTTAAAATATATATATATAACAAAATGCTTGGGAAGAAAATATAGTGCCAAATGAAAGAAGCGAGACACAAAGGCTAGACACTGCTTCCGTGCCTAATACTGAAGTTAAAAATAGTGCTGTTTCCTCCCAGCTCAGGCGCGAGCCCTAGGGGAGCGGCTCATGGACACATCCCCTCCCGGACCGACAAAGGTACTTTTGTTAGATGGGGACCATTTGAAGGCAAGTATATGATAAACCATAGCTATTATGTCTTGGGCATATCAATGTGTGCTTTCTGCACAATTATCTCACATCATGCTGACAAAGTACCGTTATTTCCACTTTGCTCAGAAGAACCTGAAGGGCAGACAGGCTAAATAATCAAGCCATCAGAGCTCAATGTCATGTTCAAAATAACAGGCAGAATTGCCTGCCCCGTTGACAAACTAACAAGCCAGACATTGAACTCCCTGCCCCCTGTACCATTCTCGTCTCTGTCCCCAGCAGTCCTCAGACATTGACTGTAAGTCACTCTCCATCCATGATCCCCCAGAGACACTCGTGCATGAAATGCAGCTTGCCCTTGAGTTATAGAATTGGGGAGAGGGAGACAGCCCAAGGGTCTTTGATCACATGACTACAGCTCTTGAGTACATAGTTCTAGAGGAAGGCTTTTATGTGGAATGTCCCCTGGGTCTCCCTCACAGGACTCTCCTCATCTCTCACCACCTTGGGAGGAAGACACAGCCCGGGAAAAGCTGGAGCAGGCCCATTGAAATCAGGGCCTGATAGCCTCCTCAGCTTCAAGGCTCTTTCTCCACAGCTAATAAACAACAACAATAGTGTGTTTTCATTGACTCTATTGGCCATTAACCTTGACTGCACCTTGAGCTCTCCCTGTGCAGCCTTGGAAACAGGAGTTGGATGTCATCCCAGGTCAGCTAAATCCTAGTCTCTGCCAAGGGGACTCGGGATTAGTAATTCATAAAGCTGCCCACATTGTTTCAATGTACATCCACACTTCAGAACAATTGGTCTAACCCAAAGGCTTTCTGCCTCCCCAACCATCTATAACTCAAATCCCAGATGAAGAATATGGGGCTTTTGTTGCTAGTAGATAGATTAAGATGTCTTGCATATACGCATATACGAGTAGAGAGATAGCTCAGCTGGTAAGATCCCAAGAACCCACATAAAAAGCCAATGGCAAGGATGGGCTACCTCCCCATAGGCTGTCAGTCAGGAAGACCCTTGGATTACCAAAGCAATACAAGCAATTGCCACAAAACTACATGGCAAGACTCTGTTATCAAAGACACCACAAGCTATGGTCACAGGACTTGGAAAAATCAAGCTGAAAGTGAGTTGAATGCTTCCTCCCTGCTGGCTGACCCTGATGGTACCAGAAGGATCTGTGCAGGCTCCTGGAGGAGGATTGTGATGAATAGCCTTAGACAGCTGTGGACCCTGAATACTGTACTACCAAACTGCAAGGCAAGATGTGGGAGCTGGTCCAATAGGGGCAAACCAACCCCTTCCTGCTGTGGGATGTCCTGTATGTTGTGAATATATGTTGCTATGTTTGATTAATAAATAAAACACTGATTGGCCAGTAGCCAGGCAGGAAGGATAGTGTAGGCAGGACAAACAGAAAAGAGAGGCTGGGGAGGTGGAAGCCTGTAGGAGGAGACGCCAGCCTGCCATCCAGGGAGCAACATGTAAAGGCAACAGGTAAAGCCATGGGACACGTGGCGACATACAGATTAACAGAAATGGGCTGAGTTTAAGTGTAAGAGGTAGACAGTGGTAGGCCTGAGCTAATGGCTGAGCAGTTTAATTAATATGAGCTTCTGAGTGATTATTTTATAAGCAGTTGTGGGGTCCGTGGGGCTGGGCAGGACTGGAGAAAACTCCAGCTACACCTTCCTGATTGGTTTGATGCCTACTCCACAGGATAGAATTCAAATCTGGTGTGACAAACCTGACCAAAAGTCCATGGCTGGGGATCCCCTGGTGCTATTGTTTTGCTAAATGGACATGACAGGCCCCCCAAATTACCTTCTAAATAATGGTTGGGGCTGGAGGGATGAGTCATTCAGTTAAGGTCCCTGCCGCCAAGCCTGAGAATGTGTCTTCAATCCCCGAGACCCACATGGTGGGAGGAGAGAACCATCTGTACTGAGTTGTCTTTTGACGCTCACATGCCCAGACAGGCAGAGAGACAGACAACACACACACACATACATGTACCTGTGAACACAATAATAATGATGTTTTCCGGGTGGCGGCGGTGGCGGCGGCGGCGGCAGCGCATGCCTTTAATCCCAGCACTCGGGAGGCAGAGGCAGGTGGATCTCTATGAGTTTGAGGCCAGCCTGATCTACAGAATGAGTTCCAGGACAGCCAGGGCTGTTACACAGAGAAACCCTGTCTTGAAAAAAACAAAATGATGATGATGATGATGATGATGATGACGATGACGATGATGATTATGCCCATAGATTAGTCCTACTTTGGCCAGAGAAGCTTCTCTTTCCTGTGGATAACAGTTACTACAGGATTGATAACTGGTCAAAATGATGAGAACAGGTAACTATTGAATGCTTTGTCCTAAATGAGACATGTATATCACCCACTCCAAAGTTCAAGGGACACTGTATGAGAGGGAGCAGAAGGATTGTAACCACTAGAGGAAGGAGTGGTTTACTGTGTTTTTTTTTTGTTTTTTTTTTTTTTTTTTTTGAGCTGAGGATCAAATCCAGGGCCTTGCGGTTGCTAGGCAAGTGCTCTACCACTGAGCTAAATCCCCAACTCGATGCTGTGTTCTTGGCATGCCATGACTGTTGGACTCTTGAACTCACAGGAGCTATGATTACATTCTATCATAGTGGAGGAGGGTCTCATGAGACCCTACTGCTCCTTGAAGATCTAGAGACAGTAGTTGCTGGAGAGAGAAAGATTCCTCAGTAGTGTAGCCACTAGTCTGTTGCCCTTGCTCATGTGAGTAACCCTTTACCCATGCTCCTTGTGGTGGTTTGAGAGTAAATGGCCTCCCAAAGGTTTAGCACTATTGGGGTGGTGCTGTGGGATGGTCTTTCTGTACACTGTGAATATGTGTTGCTACCATTGGTTAAAAAAGAAGCTGTTTTGGGCCTATGGTAAGGCAGGATAAGGGCTAGGCAGGAAATCCAAGAGAGACACAGGGAGAAGAGGGCGGAGTCAGAGCAGATGCCAGCTTGCCGGCCAAGGAGCAACATGTCAGCAAACCGGTAAAGCCACGGCCATGTGGCAAAACACAGATTAATAAAAATGGGTTAATTTAAGATGAAAGAGCTAGCTAGTGAGAAGCCTGAGCCATAGACCAAACAGTTTGTAATTAATACAAGCCTCTGTGTGTTTACTTGGGACTGAGCAGCTTCGGGACACAGGAAAACTTCTGTCTACAGGTGTGGCCTTGTTGGAGTAGGTATGGTCTTGTGGAGGAAGTGTGTCACTGTGGAGGCAGGTTTCAGCTCTCATATATGCCCAAGTCACACCCAGTGAGACAGTCTGTTTACTGTTGCCTTCATATCAACATGTAGCAGCTCCTTCTCCAGCTCCATGTCTGCCTGCAGGCCGCCATGCTCCCTGTTATGATGATAATGGACCGAACCTCTGAAACTGTAAGCCACCACCTCAGTTAAATGTTTTCCTTTATAAGAGTTGCCATGGTGATGGCGTCTCTTCACAGCAATGGAAACTCTAAGACACACTCCTGTAAGCAACCACACTGAAAGTCTTCAGGGCAACCCTAAAGTCTTTGGAGCAACCCTAAAGTCTTTGGGGGCAACCCCCCACTTTAAAGAGACATGATAGCAAAAAAGGAATTATTTGGGAAGAGGAGGATCAGTCAAAGTAGGAGACATGTCATGGGAGTGAACATGACCAAAATGTATTACATACATGTATGGAAATGTTGTAATGAAATCCATTATTAAATATACTTGGTATATGCTATTGAAAACTTAATTTTTAAAGTGAGGAGCCAGATGTGGTGGTACATGCCTTTAATCTGAGTACTTGGGAGCCAGAGGCAGGCAGATCTCTGTAAATTTGAGGCCAGCCTGGTCTACATATAGAGTTGCTGGACAGCCAGGGCTACATGGTGACACCCTGCCTCAAAAAAATAATAAAATAAAACATAAAATGGGAAAAGAAAAAGCCAAGCATGGTAGGGTGTGGTCTTGTAATCCCAGCACTGAAGAGGTAAATGGCCAGCCAATGTAGACACCTGATCTAGACCCCCAAGACAGCTCCAGGCCAAGGAGAGAACTTGTCTCAAAAAACAAGGTGGGCAGTTCCTGGGGAACACCACCTGAAGTCGACCTCTGACCTCCACATACATTGTGCATGCATGTGCACATGAAACCGTACCCACATGAATACACCCCCACACACATACAAAATGATCACATACAGCTAGTGGTAGAACAAGACCAAGGCGCCAGGGCTGCCAGGAATTGTCCACTCATCACAGAGGTCTGAAAAGTGGAGATGTAGTGACCACAGTGAAGACTCTGTCTGGTTTTCTCCTCCCGACCACACACTCAGCCTCCATAACTGACCTTCTGGACCTTTAGACTCTTTACGAGGATAAACGAATCCCTAATTAATGTGCCAGGTTTCTACACAAGAGGCCAACTTTAAACTCGAACCACTGGATGTCACAAGCAAAAACCTTAACTGAGAAAACACCTATAGGGCATTTTCTTCTTAGTGATTGGTGGGGGAGGGTCCAGCCCATATGAGTGGGGCCATCCCTGGGCTGGTGGTCCTGGGTTCTATAAGAAAGCAGTCATGAGGAAAAAGCTAGTAAGCAGCTCCCCGCTCCACACCTCTGCATCAGCTCCTGCCTCCAGGATCCTGCCCTGCTTGAGTTCCTGCCCTGACTTCCTTCAATGATGAACAGTGATGTGGAAATGTAAGCCAAACAAACCCTTTCCTCCCCAACTTGCTTTTGGTCATGATGTTTCATCTCAGCATCAGTAACCCTAAGACAGTGCCAAATAAATTAACTAGTAAATACTGTGTTGGCATTGATCTAGGTTCTGGAAAAAAAATAGTGAGGAAAAGACAAAGAGCCTGAACGCTGTGCTAGCAACTACCACCACTCAGCACAGAATCGTATAGGTGTTAGTTTTACGTGGCGCTGTGTTATTCATTAAGCGGCACTGCTTTCCATGCGGGGGGGAAAAGTCATGAGATACAACAAAACCCACTATGAGTGTTTACCAGGGGAAGGAGACAGAAGAGAATGTGCTTTGGACTATTTGGAAGACATGTGTGGAAGAGGGAGGAAGCAGAAGAAGAGGGAGGAGTCTGTGACCCTCTTCTATGGATTGCCACGCACATGTGCATATGGGCTTACAGAGCTACACCACGCATGCGCATAGATTATGTGATCATGCAGCTCAGGGATTATGTAGGATGTAAGGGATGACTAAGCCTCTTGCTTGGCTACTGGACAGCGCATGTGCAGTCACGTAGCAACAACAGTGGTTCACAGGCTGAGGTGGGTGGATCAAAGTCCCAGGCTAATCAGCCTTGCACTGAGATACTGCCTCAAAAGCCTATAACAATAAGGACAAATAAAGAAAACGTGACATGTACACACAATCAAATTTTAAAAGATCTGTTTTTATTTTATGTGGGTAACTGTTTTCCCTGCATGGTTTGTACCACTACACTGTGTGCACAGTTCTGGAGAAGGCCAGAAGAGGGTGTTGGATCCCTGGAACTGGAGTTATATAGACATTGTAAGCCACCGTGTGGATGCTGCGAACTGAACCAGGGTCCTCTGCAAAGAGTAGCAGTGCTCTTAAACTCAGAGCCATCTCTCTAGCGCCTACAACAAAAAGTTTTCTCAGCCAGAAATAACGTTTGCAAGAAAACAGATGCAACTGGAAATACTCATAGTAAGTAAATTAGCCAGTCTTACAAAGACAGATACCCCACACCTTCTCTCCTATATTTTATATAAATATTATAAATACATGAAGGTAGAAGCTACATTGTTTAGGGAGAAAGGGGGCTAATGGCAGGGAGAGGGAGAAAAGAAGAGATAGAGGGATATAAGAAGGAATATATTCAATGTACAATATTTTTCTTGTAAGAAAATGTCCAGGGGGCTGGAGAGATGGCTCGGCGGTTAAGAGCACTGGCTGCTCTTCCAGAGGTCCTGAGTTCAATTCCCAGCAACCACATGGTGGCTCACAACCATCTGTAATGAGATCTGGTGCCCTCTTCTGGCCTGCAGGCATATATGTTATATACACAGTAAATAAATAAATCTTAAAAAAAGAAAAAGAAAATGTCCATATGTAACAGTACCATGCACATATACAATAAAAAAAGTTAAAGAAGAAGTTAAACATAATCTAAAACTATTAACAAGGGGACAAAGAAATACCTAGAAAGAACCCTGAAAAACTTAGTTGATGCTCACATTTTGCCAGCAAGCACTTGAAGACCAACGTAGCTAGATAACCATCCACAGTGATTCTCTTTAGGTTCAATTTCCTCTTTTTACAAATATTCAGCTTCCCACTTCTCCATCACATTTCCTCACTATTTAATAGGCCCCGTCTCTCGTCAGTTCCTTCCTTTTGAAGCTTAGAATTCAGGACCAACTTTTAATTCTCCTTCTCACTGCTCTCACTTCCGGTTCCATGCATCCTGCTGAGGAAACGGCAAACTTGAATGAACTTAATGATCTGCCTTCTCTGCAGCTCACCACACCAGCGGGATGAGGCCACTCAAGAGCCATGTGGGGGACTCCTGTCTCATTAGACTTTAACCTCGGCCAGGAATTCCCCTCCTCCTAATTAGCCAAGCCTTCCTTCTGTTTGATGGTCTCAGACTTCTATACTCACTGCAAGCCTTCTCTTGGCTTCCCTCACCCAGCTAGGAAATGCCCTCACCCTTTGTGATTCAGAAAAGGTAAGAGCCGTCTGTGATGGCAACCTTGACTCACTGTGACTGGGTTTAGAACCACAGAAAGACATATCTCTGGGGTGTCTGGGAGAACACTTCCAGAGGTTTTAAATGAGGGGGGAAGACCCATCCAGAATGTCGGTGGCATCAATCCATGGGCTGGAGCCTGGGACTGAATAAGGAGAAAGTAAAACACACACACACACACACACACACACACACACACACACACACAGAGAGAGAGAGAGAGAGAGAGAGAGAGAGAGAGAGAGAAGCAAGCAAATAAATGTTTAAAATTTTCTACCATACCATGAAGCTATATACTTGTTATACTACTTGTTAATTCATTGAAAAAACATTGTTGCACTCTTACTATGTTTTAGGTACTTTATAAAAAAAAAAAAAAGTTCTGTCCTCAATGAACTTCTAAGGAGGACACATAGACATGAAACTTACTGATTGATTGGCTGGGAAGTGATGGCGCACGCCTTTAATCCCAGCACTTGGGAGGCAAAGGCAGGCGGAGCTCTGTGAGATTAAGGTAAGCCTGGTCTACAAAGCTAGTTTCAAGGCAGCCAAGCCTACATAAAAAAAAAAAAAAAACCCTATCTTGAAAAACTAAAACCCAAACAAACCAACAAACAAACAAATGCATTTGCATATATTTATGCATAATGCATATTATTTTACTGACAATGCATATGGGGTATACATAGAAGGCAATACCTTGTCAAGAAATCATCTTTAGCAAACAGAACGGGGTGGGGAGGGGAAAAAGAGACACTGAAGTGTGCAAAAAGGTACCATTAAATTAATTCAGTTTATTTTTAAGATCCTTGGGGTCTAGTTATTTTTATCACAAATGCTAACAAGTTCTTTGGCTGATTTCCTAGATTATTAGGAGCTGTGAATTAAGGGGGGTGGTGGGGGGAGAGCTTCCAGAGCTGGATCAGGAGCAAGTAGTGGCAGCTGGTTGCAGACGAGGCAGAAGAACATATGACAGAAAAAGCATCTGGAGCCATCTAGTATCCGGGCATCTTTGTGCCACGAACCAGTACAATAACAGATGCTTTCAATCAGCGCCTGAGTCAGACAAAGGTTAAAGGACGTTCTGTGCATGCTATTTCAAGAGGGAGAAAAATATTGAATGCCTTTCAAAAGGCTTTTTGTGTGTGTGTGTGTGTGTATGTATGTATGCAAAATGATTCAAATGCAAAAGCAAGTTTAAGCTTTACGGAGTTGAGTTATTTGGGGAATTCACTTAAACGACAATGACAGCAAACGACTGGGAAAAATATCGCCTTTGATTGTAACTAACACATAATAACACTAAATTCTGCGGTAAAAATAATATACAATAAAAATTCTATTTATAAATTAAAGGCAAGAACAAAAGAGAAAGCCAAGCTCCCATCATTGAGGGACGAGGGTTGGAACTAAAGGCAGCTTTGAGAACTGCTTAAACAAAAGCATGGCCGTGAGACTAAGAGGGGACGGTCTCGATAAGTCAATTATTATTCCTGGATAGGTTTAAAATGCAGCAAAGGGGCTGGAAAGATGGCTCGGTTGGCAAAGTGCCTGCCATGGAAGCATGGGGACCTGCATTTGGATCCCCAGCCCCCATGTGGCAGTTGTGTGCGGTCACATACATCTCTAACCCAAGCGCTGGGAGGAGCAGAGGCAGGCAGATCCCTGGTCAGCCAGTCTAGCCAATCAGTATACTGAGAAGACATGAACCAGGGAGGTGTTTGGAAAGGTCTAACTATGTTTCTGTTTCTTTTCTTATTTCTTTTGTATCTTTCTTTTTTTTTAAAGATTTATTTATTTATTTATTATGTATACAGAAGAGGGCGCCAGATCTCATTACAGATGGTTGTGAGCCACCATGTGGTTGCTGGGAATTGAACTCAGGACCTCTGGAAGAGCAGTCGATGGTCTTAACCTCTGAACCATCTCTCCAGCCCCTTGGTTCATTTTTTAAAATTTATTTATTTTTATTTTATGTGCATTGGCATTTTGCCTGAATGTACGTCTGTGTGAGAGTGTCGGATCTTGGAGTTATAGGCAGTTGTTAGCTGCCATGTGGGTGCTGGGAATTGAACCTGGGTCCTCTGGAAGAGCAGTCGGTGCTCTTAACCACTGAGCCATCTCTCCAGCCCCCTCTTGGTTCATTTTTAATACTGGAAAGCCACGGCTGGAGTATAGCTTCAGAGGTTGAGTTTTGCCTAGCATGCAATAAGGCCCTGGGTTTAATCCTGAGCAAGATTCACAAGGGCAGAGTCTATGTCTCTTCCACCTCGAATTGTGAATTCAGCACCTAGGACAGTGTCTGACCAACCAGAGGTTCTTACCAGTTGGGTAATACCGCCTGATTTAACAACAGTAGAGTCTTACTGCTGAAGACATCTATTGTTTCTTTACCTGGATATTCAGTGTAAGGGTTTCCAGCATGCATCCTCCACTTATGTGGTGGTTTGCAGCAACTGAGATTCTTCATAGTTTGGCCTCACCATTCCCAAGGCATTTGCCCTTCTCAGTGTTCAGCCATCAAATGAGAAAAGTGTGAAGGAAGTACACCTGCATCTTGAAAGTTGTGTCTTAAGAATGACACAATACACCTCCACATGCATCTCACTGGTGAAAACTACCCATTCAGTCACAGGGCAGCCATAGGCGGGAAGAACTGTGTCTCTGACCTGACAGCTACTTCGCAAAAACCATTCCACAGTATGGAAAGTGAACAGATACTAGTGGGCAGTTATCTCTCTCTGCCACAGTGCTTAAACACTTACTGTATGTGTATGAATGTTTGAAGAAGGTCTCTGGGACTTCCTAGTTCTTTATAAATGTAACAGCAGGCAAATCTCAGGGAGTGGAGCTTGAATACAGCCCACCCAATCACTGATGGCTCTGTTGATATTTACCTTATGCTACAGCAAGCTGGAGTACCAGGTAGCAGTGTGTCCTCTGTCAGATGGGCCACCTGAAGCCAAAAAAAAAAAATATTTAGCAGAGTTGGAATCCTTGCACAGAGGTCCTGAGAGGCCACTGCATGGTACTGTGAAGGTGACACCTAAGTTGCAATGGAGACCCAGGATACTAGAGAGGTAAGAGTCATGAGCTGTCCACCCAAGAAAGCCTCACACATGAAGTGGGGCCAGTGAGAGAAAGAGAGAGACTCTGTGTTACGGCAGCAACAGTGAAGGGTCGGAGTTACCTAAGCCCTTTGGAACAGAGATGCATCCGTTCCAAGTCTCAGCTGCCAGACATGAAACCACAGGGTTTGGTGTCTGCTCCGCCAGGTTTGGGTTTTCCTTTGATCAGATCTTTCCCTGCTACGTCCCCATTCTTTCTTTTTGGAATGTGAATGTATACTCTGTGTGTGTTGGAAGTACACAGTTTGGGTTTTGATTTTACAGAGTGTCTCAGAATAGACTCGGAAATTTTGAGTTTTAAACGGTGTTGGCATTTTGTGTTGGGGATCTCCAGCTCCGGGCCTCATTCCATACCCCACCCTCAGTGGGCCAAGCCCCAGCTCCCTGGAGCTGTGCTCTCCAGACCCCACCCAGAGAAAGCTGGCCAAGGAGCGGCTCCATCCCTGGAGGTCTGGCCCATAGACTTCCCCTCGAGGTTTCCCCTCTTTCCAGGGACAACCTGGGAATGTTTTGCTCAGATTAAACCTGGATTGACTCACTCACTCTGATCTGACTTATTGCATCGGCAGAGTTAGTCCCTACTGGGGGATTATTACTTATCTCTTTGGAAGTTGGACAAGATGCATTTTGCAACAAGAAATGACTACAAGTGTCGGGGTAAAAGGTGGAATGTTGCAGTCTGAATGTGAAGTGTCCCCGTAGGCTCATGTATTTGAAGCCTTGCTATTCAGCTGGTACCCTGGTGGGAAGCTTGTTCCGCATGAGGAGATGGAGTCATGCTGTGGAAAGTGTTATCACTGAAAGCAAATGCTGAGGCTTTGCAGCCCAGCTCCATTTCCTGTTCACCCTTTGCTTCCTCGGTGTGGGTGAATTATGACCAGCCAGCTTCTCTCTCCTGCTACCGTTCCTTCTCTATCTATTGCCATGGCTTCCTTACCATGATCAACTGCGTCCTGCTGGAACTGCAGCCAGATGAAACCCGTTCTCCCTGAAGTTGCTTTTGACAGGGTGTTTTTTATCACAGCAACAGAAAAGTACCCAAGACACCCTTCTACCGGACATAACTAAAATCCAGATCTGCAAAGTCTATTAAACAGTCCTCGGATATTGGGTATCAGGCAGTGGGGGGCAGTGACCTTGACAGAGGTCCATAACCACCCTAGCTTGCTGTCTGCACAGAGTTTCTAGGTCATCTCAAGGAGGAAGAATGAGGGCTAAGCCTGAGTGTCTTCCTCCTTGGAAGAGACAAAGTCTAGGGAGGCCAAGGTAGCTAGAGTTTGCAGGGCAAAGTACCAGAGGAGACAGTACTGTAAAAGAGATAGCGCTAGGAATCTGCAAGTCACCCCCACACGCTCAGCTGAGTGCCAATCAGTGCCTATGACTAAGAGAAGAACCACATGCTGGGAGAGAGGCACCAGTTTTCAAAGCTCACACAGAGACAGGAATAGTTTAAGTCTGTGCTGAACAGAATGAAAAATCCTAACATTCATGGACCTCTTAGAAGTGGGGAAACATTAGCTCCAGATGGAAGTGGATTTTGGTCCTTATAGCAAAGCCTAAACATATGAAAGATCAAACTGTTTATAAGAGATTTAGCTGCATATAAGAATAAAGCTAAAAAAATTTATAGAAATACAAAAAAATACAGCACATAAGATAAATTTACAATGTCAAGTGTTTAACTTAAAATTATGAAAATATAAAGAGTAGGTGAGGAAAATATGAGCCATAATGAAGGATGCAACCAATCAATAGAATTAGGCTTAGAAATCTCACAGACAATAAAATTAGTATATAGAAATGTTAAAAAACAGATGGGCAAAGGAGCCTCCTTAGGGATGTGGAGGAAGGTAATACAGAGGGAGGTGGATAGAGGGTAAAGGGGAATCGCAAAATGCAAGTGGGATGGGGACGTGGGAAGGGGGGATCCTTAGGGAAGAGGAGGGAGGTAAATACAGGAGAAAGAGGGAGATGGGTAAAATAATAATAAGAATGTCTGAAAAAGAAACAAGGACTTATACTATTGACTAAAAAATTAGAATGCATGTAATTCAGTATATAAATACACATAAATAGTCTTAACAAACTTTTTTCATCTGAGCTGGCAATGCTCCCTCCAAGAGCCAAAGACCACCTAACGAAAACCCCACTACCAGACATAAGAAACCCTCTTTTGAGTTGTTGGCCAGGACCGTCTAAGAGATTTCCCTAAGCACAACAGCCTCCTCCTGCTGCCATTGGTTACCCCCAGAGGTGGGAGGTAAGTCCCTGTTGCCAAAGATGCTATGCCCGTTCGAAACAGGGCCCAGAGAACCTTGAGCTGAAACTGCCCTGAGTGCCCCCTCCCTGAGGACTAGCTTTCATGGTATCAGAGGTGCTATGCAAGCTTCTGAATGGAGGAAACCCACAGTCCTGCCCAGCTATTATGCCTTTGAACCACATCAGTGACCAACATGGCCCAATAACCCTGTAGGTTCAGTGATGGAGCACTGTGGAAAACAGCAGCTTTCTAACTGAACTTAAGATGTGCTCAACAAGGGGGATGCCATGCCTGGTAATGGAAACCTACCTAACTAGTCAGAGCTGGTGAAATCACGGTTAGTGGAGGAGAATCTACAACCACCAATTTACTAACCCAGTGTAAACCCTAACAACAATCTATAAACATTCTCTTCATACCCACAAATAAGTGTAGTCTCCACTCTCATCTGCTGCAAGCCACAATAATATATTAGAGATTCAGCTGTATATAATAAAGCTATACCTAGAAAGGTCAAGGAACTTTTCTAGAGGGAAGCCATTTATCAGGGAATATTTGGTGTTATTCAGCTTTTAATATATCAGCTGTCTTCTGCTATGAAATTCTTGTGTGCTCATATACTACTAGGCCATATGGCAAACAGTATAAGCTTTCTTAGACCTACTGCTGATCTACTGGGTAAACACTCCTACAGAGCCTAGGAGACAGTCAGACTGTAGATGTATAGCTTTGTTTCTTGTGCAAATGAAGCTCAGACCATCCCTTTCCTTCAGGCCTAGTGGTATTCCTGAGCTATTGACTCAAGACAAGTTTTCTGTATAACCAGGTGCAGTAAAGACTGAAGCAGAATTCCTGGTCTGGTCAGAGTTGTGTGGCCGAAGAGAACAAGGCAGAGTTTCTGTAGATGAGAAGGCAGACTGGTTCGGGCCGAGGAGTGAGGAGCAAGGAAAAGTTTTGCAGACTGTAGGTGGATTGGAATCAGGTCAGGAGAGGAGAAGAGGAAGGAAAGATGGAGGACAAAGGAACAGAGGATGAAGATAAGATGGAGAGTATAAGAGCTTAGTTATTACTAGGGCTTGAGAGGACAGAAAAAGAAGGGACAGAGAGAAACTGAGTGTCAGAATGGAACTGAAGCTGTGTAGATAGAAGTTTGTTATAGAGAAATAAAGTAAATGGGCGAAAAGGTATGGTGGACATAGATTCTTTTCCCTCAGATAACCCCATGCCGGACATAGCATCTTCCCCAGGACTTTGAGAAGGATTTTCTCAGGGCAGGCCCCAGAAAAAATTCCAATACTCATCAAGGAAACTTCTCTTTGCAACAGATAGAGACTGTTATAGAAAACCACAACCAATCAAAATGCAGCGTTGCAGAGCCCAGTCCCAGTGGTAGATACATCTACAAAATACTCATGCACCTAAGGCTAAGCATACATCATACACACAATAAAGTAAAATAAAATTCTAGATGTAATTACTGTGCTTGAGATGAAAATGCATTGCATGAACTTAACAGCAGATTGGAAATTGAGGAAGAAAATATGAGTGAACCTGAATAGAGACCATTCAAAATGAAACCTAGAGAGAAAGAGGCAGAAGAACAAAATAAACAGAATGCCAGAAAAGGGGCAACACACTTTACTAGACTAATGTCTGTATAAGTAAAGTTTCTGGAGGAGGGCGTGAAGGGACAAAATAAATACTTGAATAATAATGTTTGAAAGTGTATGAATCAGCTGAAAACTGTAAACCCATAGAGCAAAGAAACTCCATGAATGCCCAGCACAAGCCATAAACGGAAGAACACCCAAAAACATGGTGGTCAACCACTTAATGACGCTGACATATTGAGCAGATTAAGCACATTAATAATAACCTCTGAGTCACCCACGCTGTGCCCTGGAAAGAAAGCAAAGCCTTTCTCCTTGGAGTCATTTAACCAAGAGTGAGCCCCGATTTGAGTTCTCTGCCTCGATTTCCCTGTGACTTCTCTCCTTCCCTGTCTGTCTGCTGTATAAGTCCAAATCTGTGCCGGCCTGAGTGCTGACTTGTCAATCTGTCCTTACGTCTGTCTACGTGAATGTGTCTGTGTGTATGTCTGTTCCTAGCAAAGGGCTTGGCTCTCTCTTTCTTTTATTGAACAGCACAGACATCATCACATAGGGAAGGAATGAGAAATACTTTATAGAAATCTTTAACAGGACTTTATAAGGGATGAAGTCACTGGTTCCAACTGACTCAGATAACACACAGTATCACAAAAATCATTGTTTATCAAGCAATATACATGGACTGCTTTCATCATTTATGGTGGATATTAATTTATAAGGCTACTCCCAGCCTATTTGTTGTTTCCAGCAAATGATAGAATAACACACAAGCAAACACTGCATTACTCTCGGATCAGAGGCATGGAAGAGTAGATAAGATTACAGCTATGAATTATCTTAGGTTGTAAACTTTGATTACAAGGGAAATCCAAAACAAGCAAGGTTGTTTATTATATTGCTCTCTCTCTCTCTCTCTCTCTCTCTCTCTCTCTCTCTCTCTCTCTCTCTCTCTCTTTTGGTTTTTAGAGACAGGGTTTCTCTGTGTAGCTTTGTGCCTTTCCTGGAACTCACTTTGGAGACCAGGCTGGCCTTGAACTCACAGAGATCCGCCTGCCTCTGCCTCCCAAGTGCTGGGATTAAAGGCATGTGCCACCACTACCCGGCCTTACATTGTTATCTTAAAAGCAGGTTAAACGAACAGGCCGAGCACATAGTAGGACAGTAGTCTTAAGTCTTAACCGACCTCAAGGTGTATTTTAACTTTAGCTGTGAGTTCCAGAAAATGTTCCAGTCTCTTAGACCGTAAGAGACATTTTTATCACAATGTATTGCCACATTATGTCCCTGGACAAGACTGACCTATCAATCAGTCTTGGAATTTTCCCTTTGGCCAAAGCTTGACTGAACTAAAGACACAGTAGCCCTGGAACTTTGCCAACGTTTGCCAAGTTTCACGTCCACACCACTACGGACTCTAAGACAACCTTTGACGCCGACACGTGGCTTCCAGCAATAGGCTGAAGCCACTGTCGCCTGCTGCCCTTAGGTGACCTGCCATTGGCTGTTCGGGCTTGTTTTCTTTGCCTGCCCGGCACTGTGATGGATCTCTTGAATTCTAATCCATGCTTACATCCTTGCACAACCTGCTTTTCACAATCCATTTGGACAGGATTTTCTGGCTTTGGCTCTCAGCACTTTTCTCTTGACACGATTTGACAAGAACCCTTTGTCCCAGATCTCCGGACTCATTTACAACAGACTTAACCATTCACCTTTTCTACTAGCTTTCCTGTGAAAAATTTTCCAGAAATGACTTAAAAATCCTGACTGTGTATCCACATTCTAAACAATGCCTCGATCCACTTGACTGCCCTGATGGGTTCATCAAGCTGAGAGCTGAGATTTCCAGTTGCACCTTCTTTTATAAACTAGAAGCCTGAATTGAAATACAGATTCTCTCACATCAAATATGACTTACGAGAATTAAGTATGTATGCTTGCTACCCCAGTCCACATGGAGCAGGAACCAACAGTAACGGCATTTTGGTGCAAGATGGATGAAGCACTTTTGGGGTGCCTTTTGTGGTTTTTGAATGCATTCTTCTAGTATTGTCAGTAAAAACAATCCACCCACACACTCTGGTTTATGACCATATTGTTCTTTATTAAAAGAACTCAGATATGTGCCAGCTACCCACCATGCTTACACATCTGTAGAAAGTCCCCGCATAGTGGCCTGTATGCAAAACCCAGAAACGAACCACTGCCTTGCTGCCTTAGTAGTCGCAAAGGAAGCTCCAGTCGAAGAAGTCCTGGAACAGAATCTTACTCTTTTTTTTTTGTTTTTGTTTTTTTGCTTTTCAAGACAGGGTTTCTCTGTGTAGCTTTGCGCCTTTCCTGGAACTCACTTGGTAGTCCAGGCTGGCCTCGAACTCACAGAGATCCGCCTGGCTCTGCCTCCCGAGTGCTGGGATTAAAGGCGTGCGCCACCACCGCCCGGCCCAGAATCTTACTCTTTTTTTTTTTTTTTTTTTTTTTTGGTTTTTCGAGACAGGGTTTCTCTGTGTAGCTTTGCGCCTTTCCTGGAACTCACTTGGTAGTCCAGGCTGGCCTCGAACTCACAGAGATCCGCCTGGCTCTGCCTCCCGAGTGCTGGGATTAAAGGCGTGCGCCACCACCGCCCGGCCAGAATCTTACTCTTATTTGGTGAGTTTCGCTACCCAGGGTGAGTGAGAAAGAAGGGGTTAGAAATGAACATGAGCCAAGCCAAGCGGTGGGGGTGCACGCCTTTAATCCCAGCACTCGGGAGGCAGAGGCAGGCGGATCTCTGAGTTCTAGGCCAGCCTGGTCTACACAGCGAGTTCCAGGACAGCCAGGACTACACAGAGAAACCCTGTCTTGAGAAGCCAAAAAAAATTTAAAAAAAGAAAAGGAAAAAAAAAAGAAATAAACATGGAATTCTCTGGCCTGCGCCTCAAGGAGCTCACAGTCTAGAGGTAAGAGAACAGCGGAGCACAGCGAAATGGGAACAACCATAAATTAAGTCCAAGTATGGCAATAAGGGTGAGAAGAGGTGGGACTTCAACATTTATGGCAGGAATCAGGTCCCACTAAAGTGAAGAGGGGGTGGGGAGGCAGCCAGTCACCGGGTGTTGAGCGTTGGCACTTGGTGGTGCTGTAGTTCCGTCTCTATGGTTTCTGGCTTAGCAAGCAGATGGCTCACTATCTCTTGCAGCCTATGGAGGCCACAGGCCCTTGAGCAAAGACAAGGCTGCCAGAAAATCTGCATGACCAGGGCATCTCTACCCCATTGCCAGTCAGCCATGGGTGTCCTCTCATTTCTCAACAGTCTGCATACATAGCTAATTGGCTTTAGTATGTTTTAGAGTTATACATCCCATTGTGCTCTTTCTTGTTCTGACTACAAATAGATTGACCTGCAAAGATAATGGAAGGGGGAAAGGATGATATCAAAAGGAGAGGGAATCAATGCATCATTGGGGTATTACCAATTGTTTGACCAGATGGAGTTTTCTAAACCAGAAGTGGTAGCCCAAGCCTGTGATCTCACCAACTGGGAGGCCAAGGAAGGAAGACAGTGAGTGGTGAGTTCAAATTCAGCCTCAGCTACTCAGGGAGCTGCGGTATGAAAAAATAAAGATTGATGTAAATGCAACGGAAAAGAAACACTATTTTTTTTTTTTTTTGGAAACACTGTATTTTTTAAAAAAAGATTTAATAGTTTACAGGCCAGAAGAGAATACCAGATCGCATTACAGATGGTTGAGAGCCACCATGTGGTTGCTGGGAATTGAACTCAGGACCTCTGAAAGAGCAGCCAGGGCTCTTAACTGCTGAGCCGTCTTTCCAGGATCAGGAGTTTAGGGTCATCCTTGGCTACATAGCAAGTTTGAGGCCAGCTGGGCTACATGAGATCTTGTCTCAGTCTTCTACCCCTCACTCCCCCCACCAACAACCGAACCTCAAAGCCCAGTTCAGGCCTCGAGCCTATCACCCTAAAACTTGGGCGGTTGAGACAATGGAGCTTGAGACAAGCCTGGACTCTGTTTCACAGGAAGGAGGAAAGCGAAGAGAGAAGAAAGAAGAAAGAAAAAGAAGAAGTGGGGGGAGAGAAGAGAAGAATAGTGAAAAGTGGGGAGAGGAAAGGGGGGAGGGAAGAGGAAAGGGGGAGGGGAAGAGGAAAGGGGAAGGGGAAGAGGAAAGGGGGAGGGGAAGAGGAAAGGGGGAGGGGAAGAGGAAAGGGGGAGGGGAAGAGGAAGAGTCATCAAATTTCCCTGAGTCAAACCACAATTTCAGATTCATGTTCCTGGAAAAGACTGGTTGATAAAAGATACTTGGTGTGGAGATAATTTCTCTGAGGCTCACTAGGTAGCACAAATCCCACCAATAGTATCACAGGAAAGAGAGAGAGAGAGTAACAGCCTTGCACTGGAGTGCAAATGTCCAGAGAAGACAGATATGCCTGTTCATTGATGTGTCCCAAGAGCAGTGAATAATGCTGGCATATGTGAAGTGCTCGGTGAACATCTGTGAAATGAATGAGCGAAGTTCCAGGAAATGGTGCTGAAATGTTAGCTTCTGTTCCAGTAGGAATTCCAGGGAGTCTCCTGGATTCTGAGGTTGGAAGAAGTTGGGCACGTGTGCCCCACTATTTGCATCTCAGTTTCTGTTTCTGATAATCTGGAAAACTCAAAAAACAGCAGAGCTGACAAGGTAGCTCAGTAGTTAGAGGCGCTTTCTGCAAATCCTGAGTTCCCTTTCCAGGACCCCTGGGAGAAATGACCCTCGAAAGTGAGCTCCACACAGTTCTGTCTGACACATGCACACACACACACACAACACTACTATTACTACTACTACCTCCAACAAAGAACAGCATGTTAAAAGAGAAATTTTTATTTTATGCTGTGGATGGAGTCATTGGCTGGAGTTAGCATAAACTGTTCTAGACCTATGATGGCCAGTGATTTTTAGCTTTAATGAGAAGGGGGGAGTTATATCATGTGTCATTGTCTAGGCCTGGCTTAGTTGTAATGTCCTTGCCATTGGATTGAAAAAAAAATTCTTCCTTAGCCAGGCAGTGGTGGCACATGCCTTTAATCCCAGCACTTGGGAGGCAGAGGCAAAGAGATCTCTGAGTTCAAGGCCATCCTGGTCTATAGAGTGAGTTACAGGACAGCCAGTCTATACCTACACAAAGAAACCCTGCCTCAAAACAAACAAACAAAAAAGAAAGAAAGAAAGAAAGAAAGAAAGAAAGAAAGAAAGAAAGAAAGAAAGAAAGAAAGAAAGAAAGAGAAGAAGAAATGCTCCCTGACTCTGACTCTGCAATCTATGCCCAAGTCATCACCACAGGCCCTTGCGATCTTATGTATAGTCACTAATTCAGTGAATTCCCCAATGTTAGATACAGAGTTGCAAATTTCTTCTCACTGAAAATTATGTAGTGTTTAGAGGCTACATTTTGGTTTCTGATGGTGTCTCGTCTGATTATACTATCCAGTTTTAAGCATTTATGTCCTTATCGGGCCCTCATGCTGCCGTGTTTGGCTACTCTCACATGGAGTCTCAGGTCCAGGTGACACCCTGAATCTTCCTTAGCAAGGTGGCTTCATCTGTGCTGACAGAGGCACTATTTTTAGGACTGTATTGCTATGGTTACTGTGAACCACGGAGTTGGCCTTCAGGATTACATCCCTGAACAGTTAGTGTTTGCCATGGAAATTTTGAAATAAGATCATTCAAAATTTAAATATATATGTATATATTTAGTACAAGAACTGTAATCATACAAAACATTCGATCAAGTGTGTGATTCAATTAGATAATTAAAAGGTTTTTTAACCTCCTTGTTACTCTAAAAAAAAAGCTTGAGTAATATATTTTTAAAAAGATGTTTGATTGATTGATTATCAAATCAGCAAAAAAAAAAAAATCAGCTGCTTTTCTTATTTCCAAATTCAGCTGCAACCGAGTAATTAAATATAAAGTCATGCAGACAGAGGTGGCATCTGCCTTTAATACCAGCACTGGGGAAGCAGAGGCAGGCAGATCTCTGTGAGTTCAAGGCCAGCCTGGTCTATAGAGCAAGTTTCAGGACAGCCAGGGCGGTTATACAGAGAAACTCTGTCTCAAAAAACAAAAATAAATAAAAAGTCACGACACATTTATAGTGAATATTAAACTCTTTCTTTATTAACTTACATGAGTTATACTGCTTGTATAACTTATAAAGGCCTAAACACAGAGTATTTTCTTTTAGACATAATTTGTCTTGAGGAGCTTGGTTTGGTCTATGACTAAGAATTATTCTTTCAGGGTTTTTTTCTTTTCTTTTCTTTTCTTTTTTGAGACAGGATTTCTCTGTATAACAGCCCTGGCTGTCCTGGAACTCGCTCTGTAGACCAGGCTGGCCTCTGCTTCCCAAGTGCTGGGATTAAAGGTGTGTGCCACCACTACCTGGCTTTCCTTCAGTTTTAAAATAAAGCATGACAATATATGATATTTCAAATGACACAAGACTCGATTTACATCTTAAGTGTACATAATGTTCTTATTTTGCAATGTGCACTCCCAGAAACAGAAGTCTTTAGTAACAGCTATAATTCTTTCCAGTTAGTTTTGTAACTTGTGGGCAATTTCAAAAGAATTACTTCATTCTGTTGCATGTGAGATTAAACAGAAACACACATAGGTCTTGAAATACGGGATTTCTTTCTTTCTTCCTTCCTTCCTTCCTTCCTTCCTTCCTTCCTTCCTTCCTTCCTTCCTTCCTTTCTTTCTTTCTTTCTTTCTTTCTTTTTACTAGTAAGGCCCTGTTTAACATTGCTCATACATAGCAAAGGTAATTCATTCTAATAGAGTCTAAAACATTAACAATCTTTAAATGAGTTCATATTTTATAAGTTAATGTTATCATAAATGTATATGAAAACACATAAATGTAGAAATGGAAGGCAAGATAGAGATGAAGTGTGGTTTTTCTAATCCTGCTGATTCTGTGCTGCTGTTGGCTAAGTTACCAAATCAGTACACTCGTGGGGCAAGGTCCCCTGTACTGACAGCTGGTCCAAGTCCATGTTTCTGTCCTCTAGATACTTTGGAGGGGAGGAAGTGGTTTTCCCCGTGATGAGACCTCACACACAACGCTGCTGACAGATAGCTGTGGTATTTTCTCGTTTGCTTTTCCTTGTGTTATTGGTATCAGCTTCATTCAGTGGTTTCTTTGTAAAATTCTCTTTAAGCTGCTCAGGTACTTAAGGAAGGTCAGTTATTTAAAACTTGTGGATTATAAATTCCACAAGCCTAGCACACACAAAGTGCAGCCTGTAGCAATTTTCTGAATGACCTTTGTATTCTTTGGAGGTTAGAACACCTCTCCCTCAAGAGGTCTCTTTCTAAATTCTGTGTAATTACTTCTATCCAGTTTGTGAGAGAATACCCCATTTTTTTTTTGTTTATTAAATCTCAGTCTGGTGGCCCAGGGTTGTAATCCCAGGTACTTGGGAGACTGGGGCAGAGGACCGTAAGACCAGCCTAGGTTACAGGAGTTCAAGGCCAGCCTAGGCAACCTACTGAGGCTCTACCTTAAAATAAAAAAGAGATTGAGGCACTGGGCTCAATCCCCAGTGCTGAAAAGGAAAACAGCCAGATTTAATTCATTGGCAGTAAACATGAAGGTGAGCTGGGCGGTGGTGGTGCACCCCTTTAATCCCAGCACTCGGGAGGCAGAGCCTGGAGGATTTCTGTGAGTTCGAGGCCAGCCTGGTCTACAGAGCGAGATCCAGGACAGGCACCAAAACTACACAGAGAAACCCTGTCTCGGAAAACCAAACCAAACCAAACCAAACCAAAAAACCATGAAGATAAGTATGATTAGAGGTTCAAGTGCTTTCTCTTTCCATTTCAGTGTGTGGTCTTGCTTGTCCTGTAACCGTAATAGACAATGTAACATGGTGTGTCTATGGGCTCTCAAGTCAGAGCTGCATTCAAAATCGAACACTTATGCGCCAAATCGCTTTGGGCTCTGTTACTTTCATTCTATGGACTTGTCCCACATACAAAGTAGGTCTGATAACCCTTTTACATATTATCATGCCTGGTGCTTATTTATGAGCCTAGGTTCATGTAATCAGCGATACTTGAATGTTCTTTAATCGTTATTTGAGAAACAAAAACCACATGAAATGCATACTAGTTTAAATAACGGCCACACATAGGACAACAGGAGTTGGAATGCTTTGTAGGTACTAGGGAATTAAAGTAATAGATTCCAAATTCAGGAAACAGAAGGAAATCTTCAATCTTTACTTTCAGCAAAAATTATAGTAGATAAAAAAGAAGTTATAAAAATGACAAAAAAAAAATGGCTGGGCGGTGGTGGCGCACGCCTTTGATCCCAGCACTTGGGAGGCAGAGGCAGACAGATCTCTGTGAGTTTGAGGCCAGCCTGGTCTAGAGAGCAAGTTCCAGGACAGCTAGGGCTACACCAAGAAACCCTGTGTCAACCCCCCCCCCAAAAAAGCTGTTATTTTTACTTTCAGTAAACCATTGCCTTTTTTTTTTTTTTTTTTGGTTTTTCGAGACAGGGTTTCTCTGTGTAGCTTTGTGCCTTTCCTGGAACTCGCTTTGGAGACCAGGCTGCCCTCGAACTCACAGAGATCCGCCTGGCTCTGCCTCCCGAGTGCTGGGACTAAAGGCGTGCGCCACCACCGCCCGGCTAACCATTGCCTTTTTATAGGACAGATCGCCTGGCTGGGTGGGTGGGGGTAGGCGAGTGTTTATCAGGCGCAGGGCTCTAGGTCCAATCCTCAGCATTACGCAAAACCAAAACTGCAGAAGTTCATTCAAGGAGACAACCCGAATGACTCTGTGTCTATTAAAAACGTTTGCATTTGGGGGTACTTGTGCATTCACTTCCTGGGGTAGGTAGAGGGAAACAAAGACAATCTTGCTGGGTGTGATGTCATCCTCCTGTGATCTCAGTACTCAGGAGGCAGAGGCAGGAAGGTGGCCAAAAGTACAAGACCTTAAACAAACCATAACTAAACAAAATGAACAAAGAAAGCAGTGTCAATTTCATCAGAACCACCAAATTGATTGTCTTAAAGATGTGTATAAAATGTCTTTATTGTTGAAACTCTCTAGGCCTGCTAGTGAGACATCCTCCCTCCCTCCCCTCTCTCCCTCCCCCTCCCCCTCTCTCTCTGTCTCATAGTGCTCATTTGTGTCTCCCCCTCCCCTGCCCGCTCCTACACATCAGTCTCACCGGCAGCTCTCAAACCTTGGTATTGATGATCTCATTTTCCTTCGGTTACTTTTTACATTCCCTAGACGTCTGTGCTGGTTAGATTTGTCAACCTGACATAAGCCAGCGTCATCTGAGAAGAGGGAACCTCAGTTAAAGAATCACCTCCATCAGATTGGCCTTTAGGTGGGCCTGTGGTACATTTTCTTGGTTGATGATTGATGTGGGTGGGTATCTTCACTGTGGGTGGTGCCGCCCTGGGCTGGTGGTCCTTGGTTGTATAAGAAAGCAAGCCGTTGCCGGGCGGTGGCGGCGCACGCCTTTAGTCCCAGCACTCGGGAGGCAGAGCCAGGCGGATCTCTGTGAGTTCGAGGCCAGCCTGGGCTACCAAGTGAGTTCCAGGAAAGGCGCAAAGCTACACAGAGAAACCCTGTCTTGAAAAAAACAAAAACAAAAACAAAAACAAGAAAGAAAGAAGAAAAAGGAAAAGAAAGAAAGCCGAGCAAGCCATGGGGAGTAAACCATGTTCTCCATGGCCTCTGCTTCAGTTCCTGGCTCCTCCCTTCAGTTCCTGACCTGATTTCCCTCAGTGATGAACTGTTACCTGGAACTAGAAGATGAAATAAGCCCTTTCCTGCCCAAGTTTTTTTTTTTTTTTTTTTTTCTGTCTATGTTTTATCACAGCAACAAAGAAGCTAACTAAAACTACTTCTTTTTTTTGAGCAATTTGGTATTTTCATTGTCAATTTCCAAACCACAGGCAGGTTTTCAGAGGTTAATTATTAGTCGAATTTCTATGTAGTGTGAGAGTATATATTGTATGATTTCAGCTTTGGCTTTTTGTTCGTTTTTGCAGAGCTGCACGTGACTCCAATCATCTTTACTGAGCCTGGTTTCACGGCCTGGAATCTAATCAGTTATGGTAAACGTCCTCATGCTCTGGGAATGAGTGCTCTGCTTTTGTCCCAGGGTTCTATAAATATTACATCAAGCTGGGCGCTAGTGTTGCTCAGGACTTCTGTAGCCCTGTTTTCTGCTTGTTCTATCGGTTACGGACAAGGGAGTGTTAGCGGCGGCCGCCGTGGCTCTCTTCCCTTCTGCCCGGCTCAATCAGCTGCAGCCCTTTTGAAGCTCGGCATGGGTATTTAAGATTATATAGGGACCAGTACCTTTGAAGGCGGTCTGTCTTTTTTTTTTTTTTTTTTTTTTCAGTGTCTCCTTCCATTCCCAAGGCTGGCTTCCAGCTCACTCTATCCCTGCTTCCTCCTCTCAAGTGGCTACACGCACGGCAACACAGCACTGTGCTCAGAGCCACTTGTCTTGTGTGTGTGTGTGTATGCACACCTGTGCGTTGATGTATGTACCCACACATGTACACTTGGAGGCCAGAGGTTGGGGTCTCCCACTATCGCTCTACATTATTTATTTACTTTTTTGAGACAGGGTCTCTCATTGGAGCTGGAGCTTACTGTCTGGGCGGGACTGGCTGGCCAGCGAGGCCCCGGGATCCATCCCATCCCCAGCACTGGGTAACGAACATGCATCACCGTGCCCGTTTTTTCTTGGGTGCCGGATATCCAAACTCAGGTCCTCAAGCCTGTGCAGCAAGCACTGTACCAATTGCGTCATCGTCCCAGTCCAGAATTGATCTTTTAATTGGCATGTTTTGTTTTGTTTTGTTTTGTTTTAGTTTCTCGAGACAGGGTTTCTCTGTGTAGCTTTGCACCTTTCCTGGATCTCGCTCTGTAGACCAGGCTGGCCTCGAACTCACAGAGATCTGCCTGCCTCTGCCTTCCGAGTGCTGGGATTCAAAGTGTGCGCCACCACCGCCCAGCCTTAATTGGTAGATCTCTGTGAGTCCGAGGGGAGCCTGGATTACAGGGAGTCCTTGTCTTAATCAATTAACTCTGGACTACGTACTATCAATGTAATTATCAAGGAGTTAATCATCTTATTTCTAGGGACTCCAGTGTTTATTTCTTCCCCTGTATTCTCTGCACTGTATTTTTCCGTCTAATGTAATTTTTAAATTAAATTATAAGTTTAAGTGATAGAAACATCAACATTATACAAATTCATGAGTGCTATGCAATGTTTTGATACATTTGCATTGTGTAATGTTTAGACATTACACATTTTCATTAAGTCAAATAACAGTTCATTACTTAAATCTCAAATTGTGACGTATTCATCATGTAAAATGATTCACTCATTAACGTTCAGATAATACAATGCAAATTTATATTTCTTGTGTTATAATTATCTTTTATCAAGGATACGATGGTCAAAATCAACCCAGCAGATTATATTGATAATTAGAATATTAAATCAACAAATGTATTTTTGTTTTTGTTTTTCGAGACAGGGTTTCTCCATGTAGTTTTGGTACCTGTCCTGGATCTCTCTCTGTAGACTAGGCTGGCCTCGAACTCATAGAGATCTGCCTGGCTCTGCCTCCCGAGTGCTGGGATTAAAGCGCCACCGCCGCATGGCTAACAAATGTATTTTCTTAAGTAAATCCAATCTATTGTTCTTAGCAACATGTTTAAAGTAGGCCAGAGACAGACCGGACCCTGGGGCCTTGCTGTACAGTCAATCAAGCCCAAACATTAGAGACAAGAACTTCAAAGACAAAAGTTGGTTTCTTGAAAATAATCATTGCTGTTAGTTATCCTAATCAATATGCAGTGGGCTGAATGTCTGTGTCCCCCTAAAAATATGTTGACACTTAATTCCACTGTGATGGTATTAAGTCTCAAACCCTGGGAAAATGGGAGAGAAGAGCCAGAGGCAGGGACATCTGATCATGTCCACTCTGGACTCTCCCAGACGTCCCTGCCTGTGGCTATGCCTCCCTTGTATCTACAATAAACTTTCTTCTTCATCATACCTAGGAAGAGTCATGTCTGAATTTCCTTTTTCTTTTTTTTCATTCATCTGGTGCCAAAACCTGGTACCAGTCATGTCCTTTCTTTTTAATTTTTTTTTTTTTCATTCAGTATTTAGAGGCAGAGGCCTTTGGGAGATTAGCTGATGAGGGCAGAGCTGTCATGAATGGAATTAGTTCCTTATTAAGAAAAGGCCAGAGTGAACACATTCCCCCCCACCCCCAGTACAAGAATCCACCTTCTATAAACAAGAAAGCCATCACCAACAAAGCAACTGTGCCAGCAATTAACTCCAGTTTCTTTCTTTTTTTTAATGATTTATTTTGTGTTCATTGGTGTTTTGTTGCATGTGTCTGTGTGAGGGTGTCAGATCCCCTGGAACTGGAGTTACAGATGGTTGTGAGCTGCCATGTGGGCGATGGGAATTGAACTCAGGTCCCCTGGAAGAGCAGCCAGTACTCTTAACTGCTGAGCCATCTCTCCAGCTCCCTTAACTGCAGTGTCTAATCATTACATTTTACCATTTGAATTTTATTAGAAATTCTGCCTCATTTAGGATTGCTCATTCTGACTTTAATTAGCTTGAGTACTCAAGAAAAGAATGTATCTTCTCAATAAACCATTTTAAATCTTTTTTTTTTAACAATTTTTTTTTTTAATGTTTGGGTGTTTTGCTGGCATGTATGTCTGTGTACCATGTGCATGCCTGGTGCCCACAGGGCAGAAGAGGGTATTGAACCTCCTGTATCTGGAGTTGAGACACCATATGGGTGCTGGGACTTACACCCAGGTCCTCTGGAAGAGCAGCCAAAGATCCTAACTGCTGAGCCATCTCTCCAGCCAGCCTCTTTTGTTGTTACGTTTCAAGACAGCGTTTCTCTGTATACCTCTGGCTGTCCTGGAACTCACTTTATAGATCAGGTTGGTCTTGAACTCAGATCCACCTGCCTCTGTCTCCTAAGTGCTGGAATTAAAGGCATGCGCCACCACTGCTGAGCTCTTTCCAGCCTCTTAATCTTAACTAGTGACTTAAAGATTTAACATGGCGAAAATGTCCAATTTATTAAAAAGTGTCAAGGTTTTTCTCAGCATGGCAACAGTGAGGATTAAGAAAATAGGATTAATGCAGAAAATGAACATGACGCATAGGGATCATCAACCAGAAAATGGATGGGGGTATGTCCCTCCAAACAGCAAGACCAACTCCAATTTTAAAACCTGGAGGCAGATAGCTGAGGGGCAAAGAGAGTGGTCCTACCCAGAACCGGACCCTACATGCTAGGAGATGGACCTGCCAAGCAAGATGTGGCCACTGCTATCCAATCACTTTGTCTGGATTTGAGGTCTGCTCCACAGGAGGGAATTCAGGCTTGGGACGGCAAGCCCGGCCAAGTCCATGGCTCAGGAGGTCCCAGGCCCCAGGAGAGAACTTCCTACCACTGTTTTGCTCAATGGTCACTTAGTCCAACTGCCTTTTAAATATTTATGCTTGTACTCACAGATTATCTTCCCTCTCAACCTGGGCCAGAGCTTTCTTTGTAGCCAGCAGCAACCAATATAAAGACTACTAATTGGTCAAAATGCTGAGAATAAATAACTGTTGAGTGCTCAGGACTGAACGGGACATCTCTATCAAACACTCCACAGACATACAGACAGACAGACAGACAGACAGACAGACTCAGGGAGTATCACAGAGAGGGGACAGAAGGAATGTAGGAGTAGGACAGCAAAGAGTGCCATGAAATGCTGTCTTCTGGGTGTGACATGGCTGCTGCACTGTGGTTACCTGCAAGACTCAGCCACCATTCCATCCTGGACACTGGGGGGCCCTAACTGTAGCCAAGAAAGTATTAGCCACCGATGGCTTACTTGGCGAGAGAGTCATGTTTTTGGGGTAAGGGAGGGGTGGTGTTGTGTGCTGCTGGAAAATTGTGCTAAGCTCCAGTAGACAACTCCACATCTATGCACATACAGGCTAACTGGATTCAAGTCATTTAAAAAAAAAGCCCTCTTAGAACACATCCATTTCTTAGGTTAGATTTAGTGGCTGCCTGTTACACGCAGAATACATCCAATACCCACCATTCCAAACAAAATCTAATATATATATATATATATATATATATATATATATATATATATATATAAATGTATATATGTGCATATTTATCTTATTTATTTTTTGAGACAGCCTCACTATGTAGCTTAAGCTAGCTTTGAATTCATGATCCTTCCTCCTCAGCTTTCCAAGTGCTGGGATTATAGATACATACATTAAATTTTTCTTTCTAATTTTATTTAAGAGTTACAAAACAAAACAAAGTTTTTCCTTACTTTATTAAACCATTCTTTCAAGGACAATCATATATATAGTCAAGGATGCTAGAGTGAGGAAATCTTAGGTTTACGAGATAGAAGTCACAAGATAATTCCAGATGCTGTCTTCAGTGATGCTTCTTATCATCATTCGGGGAGGCCAGCAAATATTCAGCCCCTAGAGCCACCACAAATGCAGCAAATCCCCATTTGAACCCTTTGCAAAACACGCTCATGAAGGAGACATTTTCTGCAAAGCCACCCATGTATCTCCAAGCCTCATTGCTGAAAAAGAGAAGAAAAATGATAATCACATGCAATTCTTGTTAATTCACTGAGCCAAATACATTTGATTTTCTTTTTTCTTTTTTTTTTTGGTTTTTCAAGACAGGGTTTCTCTGTGTAGCTTTGCGCCTTTCCTGGGACTCACTTGGTAGCCCAGGCTGGCCTCGAACTCACAGAGATCCGCCTGGCTCTGCCTCCCGAGTGCTGGGACTAAAGGCGTGCGCCACCACCGCCCGGCCGATTTTCTTCTTTCTTAAATACTGAAATGCTACATTAGTATTTTTTGTTCTTGTGGTTTTTGTTTTTTTGAGACAGAGTCTCATTATGTAGCCTGGCTGTCCTGGAACCCACTTTAGACCAGGCTGGCCTCATTGTGATCTCCCTGCCTCTGTGTCCCAAGTGCTGGGATTAAAGGTGTGCGCCACTGAGGCCAGCACTGTTTTCTTTGTTTGGTTTCTGAGACAGGGTCTCACTCTATGGGCCAAGTGGGCCTCCGACTTGTGCCATACTCCTGCTTCAGCCTCCTGAGCTCTAAGGCATGAACCAGCACAGCTGGTTCAGAGCAAGACTATTTATACTAAGTCACAGTCGGAATATTTCTGTGGCCGAGGATAATTAAGAATATATGACCAAGTTTCACATATAAACTATGAAGTTGTCTTCTGTTCAGAGTTGACTGCTATCTATCTACCTTACGTTAGTGTTGTGAGTATGAAGCATGCTAACGTACAGCACATTTTGGCACAGAAGGACGCAAACGGACATGATTACTACTCTCCAAGAGCTGCGCCTTCTCTGTCACAGAGCCTGAGCTTCAGAAGACTGCCCTCCTGCTCCGGTCCCTTCTTCTGACCATGCTGAACAGAGAGGGAAACGGGAAGCTGTGCTATAGGAAGAAGTGTCTTCTTGCATAGATAATCTAAATTAGTGGGAAATGACCTTATAGGGAACAAAAAAGAGTAACTTAAAAAAATGCCTCCAGTGCCTCACTAGAAAATATGGACACAAATCAAACTAGTTTAGATGCCAAAACCACACAAAGATGTTAGAAGTAGCTCTGGCTGTGGAACTCTGGAACTCTGGAACTAGACCAGGCTGGCCTGGAACTCACAGCCATCAGCCTGCCTGTGCCTCCTGAGTGCTGGGATTACAGGCGTGTGCTACTATACTGGGTCTGTTGCACATTCTGAACAAAATTTTAGGAAATTAAAACCAGCAATGTACAAACAAAAATAATTTATCACGAAGAAATAGGGCTCAGCCTAGAAAAGCAAGATTGGTTTAGTATTTGGAAATCAGTACAAGTAACTCACCACATTCACAGGAAAAAAAAAAAAAAAAGCTATCACCAACCCCTCAGTCGATCAGATTACCCAGCACTAATAACACTAATAACAAGCATGGGTGCTGGCAAGTCTTTCCAGTCCAGCTAAGGAGGTCGAACTAGGAACAGAACAAGCTGGGACAAGATGGCAAGACTGATTTTAAAAAAGAAAGAAAAAGTTGGAGAGACAGCACATAGCTATAACCCCAGTGCTCAGAAGCTGAAAGACAAGATTACTGTTCAGGATCAGCCTGAGCTACTTAGTGAGACCCCGTGGCAAAACCACCAGGGAGAAAAAAGGTAAGAGAAAATTCTCCGTTTCTTTTCCCATGTTACCCATTACAATAATGCAAGAAAAGAGGGAAGTTTACAGTGTGAGAAAGACACAGTGATGCTGTCTCTGTAGACAAAATGGTCATTATTCAATGAAAAATTTAAAGGATGTACAAAAAGATTTACTAGGGCAAAATTTAGCTAAATAATGAATGGAATATAAAGTCAGTATGTGAAAATTAATTACAATCTTGATTGTCAACAACACAGCTAGAAATTGAGATTTAAAATACCACTTAATAGTATCAGAAATATGAATAAATTCAACAAAATGTTCAAGATATGTATAAAATTCAAGAAAATAATGCTTAAAGGTTCAAAAAAGTAACAAATCACATGTGTTCTAAAAGACTCATTATTATAAAGGCATAAATTATCTCCAAACTGATGTGAGTTCAATAAAACATGGAAAAGATTAACATTGACAATTTTTGTGAAATAGTGAATTAAAATCCAAGTTGACTATTTGTAGAAACTGTATAGGCAAAAAAAAAAAAAAAAAAAAAGACCCAGAATAGCTAAACCAATGAAAGGTAATTGGAGATCACTATCCTATTAAAGATTGTGGTATTGGACCTAAGTATAGACACACAGAACAGAGAGACAAAACAGAGTCCAGAAACAAACCACATAGATATGGTATATTGATTTTTGACATATTTATCAAAGTAATTCAACTGGGAATAATCTTTTAATAAACGGTCTGAACCAACTGGATATCCACAGATAATATTTGTCTCCCTTCTTTCTTCAAATGAAACAAAGACTAACTCGGTGCCAGAGAGAGCTCCTTAGTGAAGAGGAGCTGCACTTCAAGAGGACCCAGGCTGGATTCACAGCACTCACGAGGAGTCTGTAACCCTCGTCTCAGGACCCAGCACCCTCATCTGACCCTCATCTGCAGGAACCAGACACATGTGTTGTGGAATATTATTTACGATGTATTACAGCTGATTATGCTGTGGAACGTTACCTTTTTTTTTTTTCTTTTCTTTTTTCTTTCTTTTTTTTTTTGAGACAGGGTTTCTCTGTGTAGTTTTGGAGCCTGTCCTGGAACTCACTCTGTAGACCAGGCTGGCCTCGAACTCACAGAGATCCGCCTGCCTCTGCCTCCCGAGTTCTGGGATTAAAAGGCATGCACCACCACCACCCATCTTTTAATGATGCAAAATTGTGCTGCATTCCTTTATGTTGCATTTGTTTAACTCTGTGAAGCTGTGTACTTTGCCTGTGTTAAACACCTGATTGGTCTAATAAAGAGCTGAATAGTCAACAGTGAGGCAAGAGAGAGGATAGGTGGGGCTGGCAAGCAGAGAGGATAAATAGGAGAAATCAGAAGAAGGATCAAGAACAAGGAGAGGAGGACGCTAGGGGCCAGCCACCCAGCCACCCAGCCACCCAGCCGCACAGCCGCACAGCCGCACAGCCACCCAGCCACCCAGCCGCACAGCCAGCCATGGAGTAAGAGTGAAAGTAAGATACACAGAAGTAAGAAAAGGAAAAAGCCCAGAGGCAAAAGGTAGACAGGACAAGTTAAGGAGAGCTGGCAAAAACAAGCCAAGCTAAGGCCCGGCATTCATAAGAAATAATAAGTTTCTGTGTGTATTATTTATTTGAGGGGTGGGTGGTGGCCCCCCCAAAAAGTATAGAGCCAAAAAAGTAAAATAACAGCCCATAACACATATGTGGTGCACAGACATACATGCAGGCAAAATACCCATACATACAAAGGTAAATAAAATTTTTTTTGTAAATAAAAAAAAAAAAAAAAATTAACTGAAAGTGATTCACCATACCTTAGTTCAGGAAAACCGTAGGCGGAGTGTGATGATACATGCCTGCAAACCCAGTACTTAGGAGGCTGAGACAGGACAACCAAGAGTCTGAGCCTGGCTTGAGTTATACACTTAACTGCTCAAAATGGATTAAAAAAATCTTCTAGAAAAAAAAAAATCTTCTAGAAAATATAGGATAAAATCCTAGATGAGACGGAAAAGTAACAGTGGCAAAAGGAAAAAATACTTAACTGAGAATTTACTGAAATATGAAACATTAAGGAAATGAAAAGACGGGTTATATACTGACATATACTCTGGGAAAACATTATAAGGAACTGTTACAACGCATAGCAAGAAGTCAAAAGACCTGAGGATACGTTGCACCAAAAACCAGATACACACACAAAATAATTATCATCATCAGCATTCATGGAAGGGGAGTGAAGCCACACCAAAGTTCTGCTGACCTATTTATTAGAAGGGCTTCATCTCTTGGACAGTTTTTTGAGATTGGCTCTTATGTAGCCCAGGCTGGCTTCCAATTTGATATATAATAACTGAGGATGGCCTTGTAATTCCAATCCTCTTGCATCCCCTTTCAAAGGCTGAGAGTACAGGCATGCACAACCATGCCTGGTGTTAGGAGAGCTGAAGTTAAAAAACTTAAAACACTAAGTACTGATGAGAACATTAAGCAACTGAAATTCTCATCCACTGCTGCTAGGATTGCGAAGCAGTACCATCACTTTAGGAAATGGTTTGCAGTTTTTATAAAGAGACCCATAGATTTATGAGATAACCCAGAAATCCCACTCTTAGGTGTTTATCCAAGAGAAATGAAAATAAATGTCCAGACAGACTTGTGAACAGCTGCAGCAACTTTACTCATAAAAAGAACCAAGAGCTGGAAATAATTTGAAGAGCTACTGTGGAAAACAAAACGTGTGGCGCACACCTTTAGTCCAGCACTCGGGAGGCAGAGGCAGGTGGATCTCTGAGTTTGAGGCCAGCCTGGTCTACAGAGGGAGTTCCAGGACAGCCAGGGCTACACAGAGAAACCCTGTCTCAAAAAACCAAAATCAACCAACAAACCAAACAAACAAAAACAAGTGTAAAAAAGTATTATGTTGGGCTGCAAAAGACAGGCTTTCTGGAATGGGTTTTATCCCTTGGTACTTAAAAACAAAACCAATAAGAGAGAAAACTCAGCTCCCCGCGCTCCCCCCCCCCCCCCCCCCCCCCCCCCCCCGGAAACCAACAACATCAAGAGAAAAAGGCTAGGGTGAAGGGCACACCCACAGGATTCTAACGTAGAAGGTGTTAGTAAGGGAAAACGAGACAGAAGCAGCGCAGGAGTTGTCAGGAGCCAGTCCTTGGCAGCAGCTGCAAAAGGCACAAACTTTCTGGACTAACAGAAATATTCTGCGTGATTTCAGTAGTGATTCCATAATTGCCCATTTGTAAAAACTAGCAAAATTATAATGAGTTAACTTTAAAATGGGTGAATTGTACTGGACACAAAAAAAGCTAAGAAGCTGTTTTTCACTGGGTGGTGGTGGCACGCACCTTTGATCCCAGCACTCTGGAGGCAGAGGCAGGTGAATCTCTGTGAGTTCAAGGCCAGCCTGGTCTACAGAGTTCTAGGATAGCCAAGGCTACAGAAGCCCTTTCTCAGGGAAAAAAAAAAAAAAAGCCATTTTTCAGACTATGAAATGGGGCAAGATACGGACTCTCTAAACTCATAAACCACTAGATCTGGGCCAGCGAGATGGCTCAGCGGGTAAAGGTACAGAAGACAACATGCGTTCTACCCCCAGGACCCACACGGTGGAAGGAGAGGCTTCCCCTGGATTGTCTCTATCTGCGCTTGCACTGTGGCAGAATCACGCCAGCCTCCCTGTCCCGGTATACAAAGAATAAAAGTCGCTTCAAAACAAGAAGACGTTTCTAGACTCATCTTACCGAGCCCACGGGTCCCTGAGGCCTCGTGCAGCAAGCCTCTTCTGGACAGTCTCTAATGGCGTCCCTTCTATTTTCCACTGTCTGTAATCTGGAAGTACCAACTTATCATGACCATGTCCATGTCCGTGTCCGTGATCGTGTCCATGCCCAGCTGCCATGTCTATAGGAAAAAAGTAAAGAAGAGAGACAGAGGTTGTAGATATCCAACAGCCAATTTGATGTTTACATTTCAAGTGGAATGTTTTGAAAAAAGACAAATACCTGAAAATGCTGAGTAGAAAGCTTTTATAAAAGTATACTATTATCACTTGGGAGGAAGAGGCAGACAGAGCTCTGTGACTTCCAGGCCAGCCAGGGCGACATAGTGAGACTTTGTCTCAAAAAAAAAACAAAACAAAAAAAGTATACGCCGGGCGGTGGTGGCGCACGCCTTTAATCCCAGCACTCGGGAGGCAGAGCCAGGCAGATCTCTGTGAGTTAGAGGCCAGCCTGGGCTACCAAGTGAGTTCCAGGAAAGGCGCAAAGCTACACAGAGAAACCCTGTCTCGAAAAACCAAAAAAAAAAAAAAAAAAAAAAAAAAAAAGTATACTATTACATAATGAGTGTATGCTCACAGTTAGGAAATACACATATACAAAATATGGAAATGAAAACAGTGAGTAATCCCACCACTCAGATACCTGCTTACTACTTATTGTAACAGTAAACACTTACTGAGCCTTTATGTGCCAGGTACATGAGACTTTATAGGTATTAACTGTACTGCTTCCTAAACAACTTTGAATTTAAATTAAAAATACAGATTTTTTTTTTCTAGACCTGGTGGCTCACAAGTTTAATCCCAGAGGCAAAGGCAAGCAGATCTCTGAGTTCTTCTAGGCCAGCCTGGTCTACATAGTGAATTTCAGAACAGCCAGGACTATGTAGAGAGACTCTGTCTCACAAAATAAACAAACGAGAAAAAAACAAAACAAAAACAAAACCCAACCAAATCAAAACAAAATAAAAAACAAGCAAACCACTTTTTACAGATGAAGACAATGAGACTCTAAGCAGTAACTTCCTGAAGATAAGAAGACAGTCAAAGCTGTAATTAGTATTTCAAGGTTGCATGCTAGTCTCAGAAGCCTTCTCCTAAAAACACCTAGATAACTCCCTCTCCCCACCTTTCGTCTGTTTTTCAAGGTAGAGTTTCTCTGGGTAGCTCTGGCTGTCCTGAAACTCAGTCCCAGAGATCCTCCTGCCTCTGCCTCTGGAGTGCTGGGATTACTGTTATTTCAAAATAGCCATAAATCAAACAATAAAATCTCAAATGTTTGATGGAAGAGTTTAAAATTATCGTTTTTTAAACCACTAATAGCTATAAAATACAAGAGAATCACTTCATCTTTCTGGACTTCCATTTCTTCACATAACAAGGCTAAAAAAATCAACCCTGCAAGACTGAGAAATGCAGAGAACACACTGTATTGTGCCTTCCATTTTCACATCCAAGTAGTAAGGCTATGACTGAGCACAACTGTTCTGAAAAAACTGGCATGACCTAGAAAATAGAACATTTGCTGGGTCTGGTGGCATATGTCTTTAAACCTTGCACTGGGGGGGGGGGGGGGTTAGGCAGGTGGATCTCTGAGTTCAAGGCCTGCCTGGTCTACAGAGCAAGTTCCAGGATAGCCAAGGCTACACAGAGAAACGCTGTCTCAGGGAAAAAAAAAAAAATTTGAATACCTACAGCCACCACTTCCTCTCCTGGATCTGTGCTCTCTTGTTAGGTAGCCACTAACATTTGGAATGTGGCTATGTAGCTAAAGAACTGGGAATTTTAATTAATTTAAATTTCAAAATAAATTCTTTTTTAAAAGAGAGAGAGAGAGAGAGAGAGAGAGAGAGAGAGAGAGAGAGAGAGAGAGAGAGAGAGAGAGAGATGTGCATGGGGGCAACCAGAGAGTTTTGAATTCCCTGGAGCTGAAGTAATAAAATGCGTGATTGTGAGCTGTCTGGTGTGGGTGCTAAGAAGTGAACTCAGGTCCTCTGGAAGAATAGCAAGTATCAAAGCAAATTCTAAAATCAATTATAAGAAAATACTAAAGGATCTTTGGAATTATCTGGGTGTATGAATGTATTTTTTTTTTTTCTGGAGCTGAGGACCGAACCCAGGGCCTTAGCAAGCGCTCTACCACTGAGCTAAATCCCCAACCCTGAATGTATTTTACATTATACATTATAAAACTTATAAAACACAAACACAGACCCAATATTTATATTTATGAAAATAATACACGTGTATATACTATATATATCTACATCTATCTATCTATCTATCTATCTATCTATCTATCTATATAGTACAAACATTTTTAAGACAGTATGATGTAGCTAGAGTTTATCTATCTATCTATCTATCTATCTATCTATCTAGTACAAACATTTTTTTTTTAAAGATTTATTTATTTATTATGTATACAGCATGTATGACTGCAGGCCAGAAGAGGGCACCAGATCTTATTACAGATGGTTTCGAGCCACCATGTGGTTGCTGGGAATTGAACTCAGGACCTCTGGAAGAGCAGTCAGTGCTCTTAACCTCTGAGCCATCTCTCCAGCCCTAGTACAAACATTTTTAAGACAGTATGATGTAGCTAGAGTTTTCCTGCCTGGCCCACAGTCAGGACAAATCTCTCTCACCTGCCAGTCCCACAGCCGCTCAGACTCGACCAAGTAAACACAGAGACTTATATTGGTTACAAACTGTATGGCCGTGGCAGGCTTCTTGCTAACTGTTCTTACAGCTTAAATTAATCCATTTCTATTAATCTATACCTTGCCACGTGGCTCGTGGCTTACCGGCATCTTCACATGCTGTTTCTCATTGTGGCTGCTGGCAGTGTCTCTCTCTCTCAGCCTTCCACTTCCCAGCTTTATTCTCCTCCTTGTCCCGCCTATACTTCCTGCCTGGCCACTGGCCAATCAGTGATTTATTTATTGACCAATCAGCAACACACTTGACATACAGACCATCCCACAGCAGTATGAAATGTAGAATATTCATTAATGATAGAGTGTGCGCAAGACAGGTTCCTCTGTGTAGCCCTGGCTGTTCCGGAACTTGATCTGTAGACCAGGCTGGTGTTGAACTCAGAGATCCATCTGCCTCTGCCTCCTAAGTGCTAGGACTAAAGGCATGCGCTACACATGCTACCATGCTTGGCTTCCCAGTATATCTTTAAATGATGATATGTTTTATATATATATATATATATATATATATATATATATATATATTTTTTTTTTTTTTTTTTTTTTTTTTTTTTTTTGGTTTTTCGAGACAGGGTTTCTCTGTGCAGCTTTGCGCCTTTCCTGGGACTCACTTGGTAGCCCAGGCTGGCCTCGAACTCACAGAGATCCGCCTGGCTCTGCCTCCCGAGTGCTGGGATTAAAGGCGTGCGCCACCACCGCCCGGCGATATGTTTAATATATTAAATGATATTGTTTTTACTTTTAGTGTGAGCTAGAAAATTTACTATTACCTATGGGGCTTCCATTACATTTCTATTGGACATCATTACTTGAGAGAATTTCTGAATGTATATGACAAGGAACATGTTTTATCAGACTTTTTTTCTGAATGAAACACATATAACTTTATCACTGGGGTAAGTGCCACCCCATCTTACATGAACACTGTTTCATTTACTTGAGACAGTCTTATCTAATTCAGTCTGACCTCAAACTTGGTATGTAGTCAAGGATGACTTTGAACTCTCAATCCTTCTGTCTCTCTCTCCCCCAAGTGCTAGGAGTACACACCTGTGCACAAGCCCAGTTCCTATTTTTAGGAGAATCTTTATTTAAAGCCTTATTTATTTGTGTGTACATGTGCCCACGTAAAGGTCGGAGGACAACTTAAAGGAAGTGGCTCTCTCCTCATACAACGGGGGAAATGAGTTATACTGCATTGAGGACTCAACGACAGCAAATTATTTCACTTTTAAAATTACTCATTTAAGAACAGAAAAGAAATAAATTCAAAAAAGAACGAATATATAATTATAGAGAATGTAAACGCTCTCTGCTTATGTCAGAAGTCAACTTATTAGTTAGACGATGATCAACCTCCGCTAAAGGTGGCCTGTTCTCGCACAGGAAGTGTTGACTTACTTTCCCTAAGGAATGTTACTTCCACTACATGTAATTTTACATTTTACCAAGGGCTTTCAAGTATATCACTCCAATTTCCCTCACTCAGAAACTGAGGTGACCATAGAAACATAAGAAAATAAAGACAAATGAAATGCTATTACTTTAGGACCCCAATCCTCAACCCTAGGAATATGCAATAGACATGATTTTGTGAGGCATCCGTTGGGACTTTTCTAGTTTAAGTACTGTCGGATCGGGAGCTGTTCTTTATCCAAACACAACCCCAAAAGCCAGGAGGCGAGGAGACAATTGCATGTGGTGGCGGCGGCGGCGGGGGATGAGGGTGAGGGGGCATCTTTGGGATTTAACCAGCAATTCTCACGGCATCCTCCATCCGCCTCCGCTCAGCTCGGCTGTACTTGGCGGCAGCGCTCCCCCCTCCTCCCGGTCAGCGCTGCTCCCTCTCAGCACGCTCCCTTCTGCACTTCCCTGAATACAGTCTCGATTACTCCTCATCCAGAGGTCTCCCACCAAACTCCCTAAATTACCTGACAGCAATCTGACCTCTCAAGACACTCAAGGTTCAACCTTCCAGCTGGAGCCAACCGGAAACGGACGTTGTCTCCTCGAGTTCCTTACGGCAGGAACGCGGAGGAGATCTTATAAGCGTTCCGGTCCGGGCGCAAAGCTCCCAGACAAGGTAGAGACGACCTGCGGGAGCCTGGAAGTTGATATTGTTTCCCACGCTTTGCAGCCGGGAGCCGACTGAGCTAGGAGGCGCCGAGGAGAAGGGTAGGGAAGCCGTGTTTTTCCCCTTGCTCCCGGGCGGAATCTTTAGGCGGCGTACCGACGGGGGGGGCGGGCCAAGGCCGTGGCGCAGCCAATGGGAGCGGCTGTTATTAAGCGCGTGGGCCCACTCAATGAGAGGGCTGGTTGTTATGCTGCAGTTGGCAGGCTGCTGCGGGAGGCGGTGGCGGTAGGAAGCCTGAGGCTGCGGGGTGACAGGTAGGCGGCGGTGCCGTCCGAGGCGGGGGGGGCCGCGCACAGTGCCGGGGGGGGGGGGGGAGAGGGTTTTCTTCTCCGGCCGCGGACGCGGTAGCCGGGAGCTGACGAAGGTGTGCCGGAGAGGCGGCAGCCGGACGGTTGGCGGATCCCGAGCCCTGCAGACCTGGGAGCCAGCTCGTCGGGAGGGTCGTGAGCAGAAGGCGGCTGCCGAGGCGGGTTGGGGCTGAGTGTTGTGGGGCGACTTTGGGGGCCGAGCAAGGGCGTGAGGGTGTCGGTGGCGCGGGCTGAGGCGGGAGCAAGGCACAGGTAGTGGGGGCTGAAGGGATTTCTTGCAGGAAGCCTCAGGCAAGAGAAGGACACCTGAGTGAAATCCTCGGGGTTGCTCTTAGGGCCGCTTCTTTGGGATAGGGAGCGGTGCGGAGAAGAAAAGGTATGTATTGGTGGTCAGGTCTAGAAACTAGTGGCTGTACATTATGTAACCCTTGGCGATGATTGTCCCAAACAACTCGACTGACCCTCGTGGGAGAGGAGCCCTTGCAACCCATTGATACCTGCGAACACTTTCTTGGTATTGGTGGCTTCAGTGTGTTCTACCCAGGCAGGCTCTGTAGGAGGAGGACGGCATGAAGGCAAGAGTAGTCACGAAGCGCTCATCCCAAATAAGGACTTGGGTTGAGAAACGACACGACGTTAGCTTGAGATGAACGCCTTTGTAGTACACGAATTTGCTGCTTTGCAGCTCAAAACTGATAGAATGTCTAACCCCGAGACAAGTGGGGAGCCTTACAAATCTATGGAGGAAGGTAAATGCAAATTAGAAAAGGAACGGTAAATTAGTTGGTAGACAACTTGCCCCCAATGTTTGGATGCTAAGGACTGTGAAAATAAGATGGGAGTCTAAACAGAGGATTGTCATCTTTTAAGTGATTTGCTTTGTTAAGTCTGAGAAGCTAGTTGTGAGTTGTTTCTTAGATTTAAAACATAAGGTCTTTGAATGTCTTAGACTTAGATAAAAATGTATTTACAATTTAAAGAGTATTTTGTTTTGAGAAGTCTTTTAAATTCACAGTTTGAATGGTGAAATACAGTACCAAGAGAAACAAACTCCTGTCGGTGTGTATTGTGGAAGGGCATTTGATTTTGTAATTCATTGGAAAACTAACCTTAAAAGACTGGAAAATATTTTAAAAAGCAGCACTGTAAATTACTGAAATGTAAGCTGCTTGAGGTGCTGCCTTCAAGTTAGAAGATGAGGATAAATGTAGTATCAGGAAGTGTCTTTCTGGGCTTGTTTTTGAACTACATGTCAGGAAAACTTTCTAAGATCTGATTTTTTTTTTCTGCTATTGATCATTTATGTTAGTACATATAAAATGAGAATTTTGGGTTTTTTTCCTCTCAGAATATCATTTGAAAAGAAATGGGTAGTTAGAATTTGTTTTGAAACGTCCAGTGCACTGAGGTATTTGTTAGTGCTTTAAGTAAAATTTAAAAATATTTGTGTTTTGTTCCTTGTCTTTTGTCTTTTTACAAGAATAATGCTATCTTAGTCACAAAGAAAACTCATATTTTTGCTTTAGGTGAAATGCTATAATGCTTTCCATACCTGGAAACAAATCTTTGCCTTTAGGTAGGTTGATTTAAGAGAGAGTGTGTGTGTTTCTGTGTGTTTCTCTTATGTAACCAGCCTACTCTAGCTATCTTAGAGAACTAATGGCTGATTTTCAGTGGCCAGTAGGTGTCATTGTAGAATGCCAGAAATCGAACAGGCAGTAGGGAATTACCAAATAGTTTAAGAAACACTATCCCAAATTATCATCTAATAGTGGCTGGATGATTATTTATAAATCATAAGAGATTGTGATTTCTGTGTCAAAGCTGTTTGTTAGTAATTTGAAACATTGATTGTAAGAAAATATTGCTTGCTTCAAAATGGATCTTGAAAGTTTTGTTTTTTAATATAACTCTTAAGCTGTCTTTTTTTTTTCCAGTCTCACTGTGTAGACCAGGCAAGCCTTGAACTCACAAATATCCACCCACCTCTGCCTCCTAAGTATGGGGGTTAAAGGCCTGTGCCACCACAGCCAGTCCCAAAAGCTGTCTCAGTAGGCAGTATGGATTTGTTTCATTGCTGTTAGTATACAGCTTTGACATCTTATTGTCAAATATATTGTAGTATATTAAGTTCTAGAATGATTTTCATCCTGACTAAGCTTTATTATAGAAAAACACAGTACTACACAATTAAAAACTAAAATGATAAAATATGGACAGAAGCCTCAACCAAGTTGTATTGTCAGCTACACAAAACAGTATTTTGCTGTTCTTTTAATGCCAGAGCAGCAGAATTTTTGTGTGTCATTGTTTGTTTCCTTTCCCCACCCCCAGAATAGTTTCCTTGTACACTTTTACCTGGTTAGTAGACCATGTACTTTTTCCCATTACAGGAACTGAATACTTCTCAGTGTCTAAAATGTAATATAGTGGATTCTAGTGAGCGCTGGCACAGAAATCTGTGAAGATGGTTTACACCTACTGTTTATCCAGTTCTCTGCTGCCACAGACTTCTCATGAGCTTGTCCCTTTTCTAGCTCTGTTTCTTATGCTCGCTGTTAATATAGTACTTTCAAAAAGGGATCTCCAGGACCCCCATCAATGCCAGACGGGTGTTGGTGGCCAGTCCATAATCCCAGCACTTAGGAGGCAGAGACGGAATCACCAGTGCAAGCTGTCTATTGGACCAATCAAACTGGCAAGCCCTGGGTCAGCTGAGCATGCCTCAGTGTATGTAAGGTGGAGAGTGGATGGGAAGACAGTGGCATCAACCTCTGGCCTTCACCTGCATACTCACCTGCCCATGTGTGCACCCACACAGCAGCCACACACCACATACATACACAGTCACACAAAAGAGTCAGACCTACTTTGAGAAGTCTCTGTGAAGATAGAGGTATCTCAAAAATAGTCCAGAAGGTTTTTTTAGTTTTTAAAAAAGGGGACACACGCATATATTTTATCTATGCCTCCCTTTAGAATCTTGGTATAAAGGAGGTAGATGCATTTTGCAAGGAAAAAGAAATCCCTGAATGATTTGGTTTGTATCTGGCCTTCACTTTAGAATCTTTGCTCCAGTTCCGCTTCTGTCACTTGGTGGTATGAGCCAGTAACAGCCGCTTTAGCTGAGTGAACCAGCTGCCAAATCTCCCAGTAGTTTAAAGCTCGATAAACTGTTTTCATTTAATGTCACAGCTAGGGCAGCTTTTCCAGCCAAAGATAAAGATGTGCTGAATGGTTTGGTTTGAATTAGTTTTTACTTGGCACTTAACTACTTTCCGTAAGTCAAGCAATTTTCTTTCACAGATTAGTCCTATACTAATTAATTTGCACAGGTAGTTACTTATTTTGTTTTCCTAGTGTCAGAAAGCTATAGTGTCCTTGAATTAAATTAAAATTGAGAAATAAGAATTGCAAGTTTAGCCTGGTGGTGGTAGTGCACGACTTTAATTCAGGCACTTGGGAGGCAGCAGCAGGAGGATTGAGTGCAGAGGCCAGCCTGGGCTACAGAGTGAGTTCTAGGTCGGCCAGGGCTACACAGAGAAACCCTGTCTCGAAAAACCAAAAAAAAAAAAAAATTAAAAAAAGAATTGCACGTTTACTTGATTAAACAGTTTTCAGCGGAACTTTGATATAATTATGTAGATTGATATATGAATAATATTCACTCAATAATATGTAGTAAACTTAGAATTGCAAATCTTTTGACCTTAACATGGGTCAAGTTTAGAAGTTCATGGACTTTAGAACTAATGTTTCGAGATTTGGCTGTTTGGAGACAAGTATGAAAAGAAGTAAATGGGAAGGAGTATAAATCCAGATATGTAATATAGAAAGTGGTGTGATTTAAGTATTCACAAAATTATAATAATTTTTAGGTTTGAGGATTAGCTGCCAAAATAATAGTCACAGAATATGGTAAAGGGCACTGACATTGACTGGTAAAGATGGGTCACCGAATAGTCATTTTATTATAGAGTAACTGTACCCTTCAAAAATTTTAAATAAGTTAATTCATTGTCCATCACATGACTTTCTCCCCCTGCTTTTTTTTTTTTTTTTTCTTTCTGAGACTGGTATTACTGTGTGGCTCTGGCTGGCTATGAATTCATAAATATCCTCCCCTTTCCAGAGTGCTGGGATCATGGGTGGCACTAACCACACCTGGCTGTATTTTCTCTTTTATCATCTTTTTAATGTACTGAAACTAGAATCCTGATGTTATCTTTGTTGTTGTTTGCTTTTGCTTCTGGGTTATTTTGAGATGGGGATTCGCTAGTAGTCCAAGCTGGATTTGCCTTTGCCTTCTGAATGATGGAATTACAAGTGTGCTTCATACTTGGTTTTATAATGTTTCCTTTAACATTTTATTAATGAGACTGGAAATGTAGCTCTGTCAGGTAGAATGTTTGGCTAGGTTCAGTCCCTAGTACATCATAAACCAGACATGGGAGCATACACCTGTGGTCCCAGAGTTTAGCTGCAGCAAGTCTGAGATCATCTCATCCTAGGCTACATGAGGCCCTGTCTCAAAAACAAGAAACAAAACATTCAAGATTTTATTTATATATCTCTTATCTAAGTAATCCTTGGGTCTTTGAAAAATAATTTGTTACTGTGTCTGCACACATGCTTTTGGCAGGGATGTGTGTGTGTGTGTGTGTGGTCAGAGGACAGCTTTGAAGTTCCCTTCCCCTGTGGGTTCTAGGGGATCAAACTCAGGCTTACATGGCAAGCACTTTCTACCCTCTGAGACATCTCATAGATATCCTTGGTTCTATTGGCTTTTTCTTTTAGTTTATCATTTACTTAGTTTTGTTTTGAGTCAGGATCTCATGTCCTGAATACTGGTCTTGAACTTCTGGATCTTGCCTCAATCTCTCAAGTGCTGGGATTACAGCTATGTGCCACCAAACCCAGCTATTTTATCTTTTTTTAAAAAGTATTTCTTTAGCTGGGCAGTGGTGGCACATGCCTTTAATCCCAGCACTTGAGGGGCAGAGGCAGGCAGATCTCTGTGAGGTCAAGGCCAACCTGGTCTTCAGTGAGAGTTCTAGGACAGACAGGGCTACACAGAGAAACCTTGTCTCCTTGTCTTGAAAAACAAAACAAAACAAAAAGCACTTCGTTTATTTAGTGTGTATATTTGTATGTGTGGCTCACATGTGTGGAGGTCAGAGCCACTTTTGGGGAATTGGTCCTCTCCTTTTACCATATGGGTTCTGAAGATTGAGCTTGGCTTGTCAGACTTAGTGCTTAGCACCTTTACCCACTGAACCATCTCCCCTGCCTCATTTTGATTTTTTTTTTGTTTTGTTTTATTTCGTTTTTTGAGACAGGGTTTCTCTGTGTAGCTTTGGAGCCTTTCCTGAAACTCACTCTGTAGACCAGGCTGGCCTCGAACTCACAGAGATCCACCTGCCTCTGCCTCCCGGTGCTGGGATTAATGGTGTGTGCCACCACCACCCGGCTTGTTTTGGTTTTTTTAATCGGCACATAGTTATATGTACTTATGGGGTACTATATGATGCTTTAATATATACATGTATACTATATGCATATATTATGTAACATTCAAATCGAGGTGACCTTTCTCAACTCCTCCAGTATTTGTCTTTTGTATATGTGGTGAGAACATTGAAAACCCTAGCTTCTTTGAAATAGAGATAACTGCGGTTATCTGCACTCACCTCACTATGAGCAGCATCAAAATTGTAACTGACCTTTTCCTGTCCCTCCCGTGTATCTCCCCAACCTCTTGTAACCACTGCTTTACTCTCTGTTTCCATGAAATCCAGTTTTTAAGATTCTGTGTAAGAGTGAGATCATGTGATATTTGTCTTCTGTAACTAACATTTAACATAATGTACTGCAGGTTCATCCATGTTGTCGTTGATGACAAGATTTCATCCTTTAACTCAGTAATACTGTTATAGATATGACACATTTTCTTTATTCATTCAGCAGTTGGTAGACATTTAAACTGCTATTGTTTTTTGGTTGTTGTGAGTAGTACTGCAATAAACACAGGATACCAGTGTCTCTCAATACTAATTTCCTTCCCTTTGGATGTATACCCAGTACTGGACTTACTGGATTGTCAGCTGGTCTTTTATTAAAGACAATGAAACTTGGCATATTTGTATTTTATAATGTTGCCTTATGTAATCCTTTGTGTAAGTCTGTGAGGTAAGATGGCTCAGTGGATGAAGGCTGTCTCCTGCAAGCCTGTCGATCTGAGGAAGCCTGTCGATCTGAGCTCGGTCCCCCAAACCCACATCAAGGTGGAAAGAGACTCAGCTACTGAAAGTTGTTCCCTTATCTCCACACACACAGTGGCATGTGTGACCCATACACGTACAACACACAAAAATAAATAATTGTAAAAATAGTTTAAAGTTTAAAATACAAGTGCAAAGACATTAAATGGAAAGTATGAAGGATTTGTTTAAGATTTTTATGAATTAGAAAAATGGGATAATGGGAATCAGCCTTAACTTTTGCAATATCAGCGTTTCTTCAAGTTTAAATCTGAGTCAGTTTTTCTCTTTTTAAAGAAGTAGTACAACTTTTGAACAGCTTTTTAAATTTTTACAGCTCATTTTATATTTATGGGTGCATTATCTGTGTACTGTGTGCATGTGATGCCCACTGTGGCCAGCAGAGGGCGTCAGATTCCCTGGAACTGGTGACCGCTGTGAGTTGCCACATGAGTAGGGAATTGAACCTGGGCCCTGAACACAACCAGTGTTCCTAACTGCTAAGCCATCTCTCCAGCCCCTGAAACAACTTTTTAACATTTTCTTTTCAATAAAATGTCCCTAATTCTGATTTTCTTGCAGTTTTGTATTTCTGGTAACAGTTTTGTGAGCTGTTACTTTTCAGTACTGTAACCTCCAGTGTCGGCCAGAGACTGCAGTACTGTGCTGTGACAGCTGTCAGTGCACAGGACTCCTCACCCGCTCAGCTGAATCGGAGCTGTGGGGTGCCCTCAGAGGGTAGAGGCTCTTCAGTCTCGCTTCCCCCTTGCCCTCCCGTACAGTAGAAACATCTGGCACTCACTCTGCATCACACGGAGGCTCCTCTGAAGTGGGGAGGTGTCTAGTACCACTGCTTTGTTGTTAAAGCCATTGTCTTCCTTACCGGTTGGGAATTGTATTTGGTAGCTAAAAACAGATAAACAACCTCCACTTAGCCAGGTGTGGCGGCGCACACCTTTAATCCCAGTGCTCGGGAGGCAGAGGCGGGTGGGTCTCTGAGGTCGAGGACAGGCAGCCAGGTATACACAGAGAAATCCTGTCTCGAAAAACCAAAAAAAAAAAGTTCACTTCTTTATTTAAATTCTTAAAAATCAGAAAGAGAGTGTAGGAATGATGCACCTCCGGCTTGTCAGGGACCCAGGCTCCCTTGTTTTTCTTTGTCCTTGTTCAGTTTGTGTCTTCCATTCGCAAAGTCACCTAGTGATACTAACTGACCAGTTCTAGGCAGAAGAAAGAAAAAACAAAGTGCACACATTCATTTTCAAGAAACATCTTTAGAAACCCTATGCAGAACTTCTTTGTTTCCCGCCACCCCACCCCACCCCCGCCCCGCCACCCCCGAGACAGGGTTTCTCTGTGTAGCTTTGGTGCCTGTCCTGGATCTCACTCTGTAGCCCAGGCTGGCCTCGAACTCAGAGAGATCCACCTGGCTCTGCCTCCTGAGTGCTGGGATTAAAGGCGTGCGCCACCACCGCCCAGCGCTTCTTTGATTTTTAACAAGTGGAACTCAGTCTTTTGTTAGACACAATTGCAAATCAAGTTTAAAGGTAGCTTTAGTCGAGTGTATAGACTAGATCTGTGGGCTCAGGGCTAGGGCGCTATGTCGTGTATAAACTAGTCATCTTTTTCATGACTGCCCAGCTATTGCTGTGAAGCTATTCATTTAATATGAATAAACTAACTATATACTTGATCTGGAGAACTAGAAATGCAAACCCAACAGAGAACACACCCTGCTCTAGAGAAAAACAACCACTAATAAAGGATGCTGTGTGTGATTCATTATGAAATTGGTTAGAAATTGGCTCATATGACTAAGTTAACCAGTCTCAAGAACTGCAAGATAAGTTGGTAAGCAGCTCAACAGAGTTAATGTAGTTCCTTTCAGTGTCCAAATGCCTAAAAGCTGAGATGATGTAGTTATTTTACACCAAAATTGTCTGGCTTGAGACCCAGAAAGGGCAGAGAACAAGAAAATGCTGATGTCCTAGAGGAAAGGCATATTCGGGCAGGAAGAACACTCTTACATGGGGAAGGTTTAACATTTTTGTTCTATTTGGGCCTTCAACTGATTGTGTGAAACCCACCCCCAGTAAAGGAAATCTGTTTCTCTTGGTCTACAGGTAGTTAACTGTCATCCATAGTAACCTCAAAGAGACAACTAGGATAATGTTTGTCTAATTATATGGGTAAATAAGATTGGAAATATTCTTATCCAGGATGGGACACAAATGATATTTTAATGTCTCTAATAACTATTAACTTGACTGTGAAAATACCTGTAATTTCTGTTGTAGAATATTATTTTAAGGTGTGTTACTTTTGTTTATGTTGCATTTGTTTAACTCTGAAGCTGTGTTACTGTGCCTGTCTAAAACACCTGATGGTCTAATAAAGGGCTGAAAGGCCAATGGCAAGGCAGGAGAAAGGATAGGCAGGGTTGGCAGGCAGAGAGAATATATAGAAAGAGAAATCTGGGAGGAGAAAAAGAAGTAGCCAGAGAAGGAGGAGGACTCCAGGGGCCAGCCACCCAGCTACACAGCCAGCCACGGAGTAAGAGTAAGATTTACAGAAGTAAGAGAATGGGAAAAGCCAGAGGGGGAAGGTAGACGGGATAAGTTAAAGTTAAGGAAAGCTGCATAGAAACAATTCAAGCTAAGGCCAGGCATTAATAATTAAGAATAGCCTCCATGTGCAATTTATTTGGGAACTGGGTGGTGGGCCCCCCAAAAGAGCCGAAGAGTAAAAAGGAACAACAAATTTCTATTAAGTATCCAAATGACAGAAAATTTTGTGCGCCCCATGTACATTCATAATATAATAAGAATATAAGTCTTAGTTATGCATTGATAAAAGAATTAGAACTTTGTTCTTTTTTAGGTATTATGAATTCTCTTCCCAGCCCTGGACCCTAGGTTGACAGTTGTTGGGGTGGGAGCGGAAGGCTGCATTGATAGAGGGGAAGCTTTGTAAGAGGATTTTTCATTGGCGAGTTGAAAGGAGAGCAGGATAGTTAGCTCAGTTGAAGGTGTTCCCAAGAGCAGAGTAGCTGTGTGCTGCCATGCCCAGCTTGCCTTGGCTCCTTTAAAACTGGCAGCCTTCTGGGTTATTTAGGAAATGTGAGGAAGCAGCAGCACACTAACATGATTTGTGTTACTTCTAGATTTAAGCTGGCCTGTCAGGGCGCTTCTGTACTGTTCTCTCGTTATGGCGACAGAGTGACAAGAACCCGTGAAGGAAGAAGGGTTGTTTGGCTCAGTTTGAGGTAGAGCAGAGCTGCAGGTTCGAGGTCAACCTCGACTAGAGAGTGCAAGGCCCTGTCTGGTGAGGAAAACCAGTACCCAGAGTCTAGATTGACAGAGTTGACCCACTATCTACTGATTATGTGACCTTGGGGAATGACTTGATCTTTGGTGCCTGTCTCCTGTCTGTGAAATCAGGGTAATAACAGTTACCGAGGACCGCTGTGTATAGTATATAGTATATAGATGATGGAGAATGTCTGAAGTAGCACCAGTGTGCTGGCTGGTTTCATGTCAGCTTGACGTAAGGTAGAGTCACTGGGGAGAAGGGAGCCTCGGTTATAGAAAATGCCTCCAGAAAATTGGGCTGTAAGCAGGCCTGGAGGGCATTTTCTTCATTAGTGATTGGGGTGGGAGGGCCTGGCCCATTGTGGGTGGGACCACTCTTGGACAGGTGGTCCTGGGTCTTGTAAGCAGGCTGAGTAAGCCATGGGGAACCAGTCAGTAAGCAGCACCCTTCCATACTCCTGCATCGGCTGCTCCTGCCTCCAGGCTCCTGCCTCCAGGCTCCTGCCCTGACTTCCTTCAGCGATGGACTAGATGTGGAAGCCAAACAAACCCTTTCCCCTCCAGTTGCTTTGGTCATGGTGTTTCATCACAGCAACAGCAACCCTAACTAGGACAGCCAGTATAGTGCATGCTATAGAATACTAGCTAGTAAAAATAAGCCCTAGAGTAATGTGTGATCTTAAAGGAGAAAATTTAGGCTGAGTAGATATAAAACCTCAGAGGTCAGAGAGATGGCTCAGGGGTTGAGAGCACTGACTGCTCTTCCAAAGATCCTGGTTCAATTCCCAGCACCCACATGGCAGCTCATTACAGTCTGTAACTCCAGTTCCATGGGGACTCTGACACTTTGTTCTGACCTCCGCTGGCCCTGCACACATATACTGCACAGACATACATGCACACAAAATGCTCACTCATACACTTACAAAGAAAAACAATAACTCTAAAACCTTAGAATGGGGAAGAAATTCATTAAAATACTGTAAGAGGATTATCTGATTAGCTCTTTTCTTAATTTGTTGTTATAAACTTTTTTTTTTCCTTCGAGACAGGGTTTCTCCGTGTAGTTTTGCTACCTGTCCTGTATCTTGCTCTGTAGTCCAGGCTGGCCTCGAACTCACAGAGATCCGCCTCTGCCTCCCGAGTGCTGGGTTTAAAGGCATACGCCACCGCTGCCTGGCTGTTGTTATAAACTTTTAAAGATAAATGCTTCATACACATTTAATTGTATTTAAAATTAGAAAATGTACATTAAAACTGTTCTAATACTATTTATTTAAGAGTTAATAATAGTCATTGTTGGAAAGGAGGAAATGTATTGGTTCTTAGATGTCTGCTCCTATTTCATTCCCCTCAATTTTTTTAAAAAAATTTTTATTTTATATGCATTAGTGTTTTGCCATGGGTTTTGGGTCCCCTGGAACTGGCGTTACAGACAGCTTTGAGCTGCCATGTGGTTGCTGGGAACTGAACCTGGGTCCCCTGGAAGAGTACTCTTAACCACTGAGCCTCTCCATCCCCCTTCCCCTCAATTTTTTTGTTTGATTTTTTTTTTTTAATGAACTCATGATGTACCCTAGACTGACTTTTTTAGATACTTGGTGTCTTCCTGCCTCAGCCTCAAGTGCTGAAATTATGAGTGTGCACCAGGACACTCAGTCTCTCTATTAAGTTTCCTTCTTTTCCTTTTTAGAGATTACATTATGTATAATACCCAGAAGAATTAGGGTCAGGGTCTTGAGGAAATATATGCGTACACACACACACTAATGTTCATTTCAATGTCATTGACAATACCTAAAACTTGGAAACAGTCCGAGTACCCATTAACAGATGAATTGATTAGCAAAATGTAAAATGTCCTATGTATACACTGAAATCTTGTCTAGCCTTATCAAGGAAGGACATTCTGCAGTATTCTGTAACAGGTATGAATTTTGGAGATACTATACTAAGGGACATTAGCTAGTCACACAAAATACTAACTGATTCTACTTTTATGAGGTACTTAGAGTGCTCAGAAACCAAGACATACAACATTACAGTGACTGTTAGGGAGAGAATGGGCCAGAGGCAGCATGGGGAGTACCATTCATTTAACGGTTATAGAGTTGAGTTTTGCAAGATGAGAAGAATGTGAAGATAGTGATTGTACAACCATATGAATCACGTTAACATCACCGATAAAGTGGTAAATTTTTTTTTTATTTTTTTGGTTTTTATGAGACAAGGTTTCTCTGTAGCTTTGGAGCCTGTCCTGGAACTCACTTTATAGACCAGGCTGGCCTTGAACTCACAGAGATCCGTCTGTCTCTGCCTCTCAGTGCTGGGATTAAAGGCATGTGCCACCACTGCCCAGCAAGGTGGTAAATTTTATATTTGCATTATACTGCAATAAAAATGGAGGGGAAACACAAAAAGGAAAGTGTCAATTAGCTTACGTATCTTTACCTTAAGAAAGCTTGCTTTGAATTGTGTCTGTTAACTAGGTATTGTAGCTAAAGTTTTCCTGCCTGGCCCACAGTCAGGACAAATCTCTCTCACCTGCCAGTCCCACAGCCATCAGACCCAACCAAGTAAACACAGAGACTTATATTGGTTACAAATTGTATGGCCGTGACAGGCTTCTTGCTAACTGTTCTTACAGCTTAAATTAATCCATTTCCATTAATCTATACCTTGCCACATGGCTCGTGGCTTACCGGCATCTTCACATGCTGTTTGTTATCATGGCGGCTGGCAGTGTCTCCCTCACCCAGCTTCCTGTTCTCTCAATTCTCCTCTCTGTTAGTCCCGCCTATACTTCCTGCCTGGCCACTGGCCAATCAGTGATTTATTTATTGACCAATCAGCAACACATTTGACATACAGACCATCCCACAGTAAGGTATGGATGGGTTAAAATTTTTAGAGGTTAAAATGCAGTCAAATCCAGAGACTACCTTTTCTCATTCTGTTCTTTGAATATCAGCTTCTTTAAATGTTTATTATTCAAAGGTTTATTCTAAGTTCAGCATATTTTCTTGGCATTTATTTTTACACCGTGATGATTAATTGTGTCTATATGACCTAAACATACTATATACCTAGCATGTTTAAATAGGTCTTTCTAAATGGAATATCACCTTCTAGACTCTTGGAAATTGGTGTGGACATCTCATCTCTAGGACTCTCCCCCCCCTTTTTTTTTGAACTAGGGTCTCTTGTAGCTGAGAATGACCTTGAACTGATCCAAGTGCTGGGCTTGTAGGCATGGGGTACCACACCCAGCTCATTCTCCAGCTTTTCTTTTTAATGTTTTTGTTGCCCAAATGTTTGTTCCGTTTGTTTTCCCAGTACCTCAAGGAACCCTGGTATTGGCTGAACTCCAGGTCGGTGCCGAGCAATGATAGCTTTGTAGGTGGGGATCTTCCAGGAAATTACATTCTCTGGGAATGAAGCCTTGAAGGCACTTTAGCCCTGTGTATCTTCAGTGGCTGCCCCCTGTGATTTTCACTGTGATTGTGGGCTATTCTCAGAGCTGTTGTGGAGCATGGGAATAGGGCACATTAAAACTCTACAAAGCGGGGCTGGAGTCTGGCCTGCAGTCATACATGTTGTATACATAATAAATAAATAAATCTTAAAAAAATTATTAAAAAAAAACTCTACAAAGCTCTCTGTTCTTAACCAAGATTTACCCCCTACCTCCCACCCCACCCCCATGGATGTATGTGTGCATAGCATGTATGATTTGTGAGGCTGCTGGTCCTCACCTTCCCCTTCTTTGAAGCAGAGTCTCTCTTGTTGAGTTTCTGCCTCAGGCCCTTGAGCCTCCTGGGGTTTCCCTGTCTCCACCACCCATCTCCCTGTAGGAGTGTTGAAAGTTTTCCTGTGTCCCACCTGGTCCCGAAGCCACTCAGATCCAAATAAACATACGGAGGCTTATATTAACTACAAACTGTATGGCCATGGCCTGTAGCTCAAGCTTCTTGCTAGCTAGCTCTTATAACTAAACTCAGTCCATTTCTATTAATTTATGTCACCACGTGTTCCGTGGCTTTACCTGTGTGCCATTACATGCTGCTCCCTGGATGGGGCGGCTGGCGTCTCCCCTGCCTCTCCTTTCACTATCTCCCTTGAGTTTTCCCGCCTGGCTCCATCCTGCTCTGCCATAGGCCAAACGGCTTTATTTATCAACCAATCAGAGCAACCCATATTCACAGCCTGCAGAAAGACATCCCCAGCACACTGCAGTCTCCTCTGCTTGCGTTCTGGAGATCCCGACTCTGAACCCTGGTCCTTAGACTTGCCTGGCCTGTGCTTTATCCGCCCAGCCATCTCCACAGCTGCCTTCCTCAAATGGACACTTCCCAGTTTGCTTTACGCTTCCGATTCATTTCCACAGTTGGTGAAAACTGGAGTCCGACAGTGTTTCTGAGGCTTCATTGCTCTTATGGAGGACAGGTTTTCTGAAGCCATTGCTCTGCTGTTTTTACTGTCGTCACCTGTGATGCCGTCATTGCAGAGCTCAGTGGGTACCCATGAAGATGTCCAGGTTCCGGTGTTCTGGAGCAAGGAATTGGGCAGGGATGTGTGCATGGTGAGGAGGGCTTGACCCTTTGCGAGGAATTGGGCAGGGATGTGTGCATGGTGAGGAGGGCTGGACCCTTTGCGAGTCATTAGCATAGCGCCCGCTTTTTCTTGTATTTGCGTTATGATAGGTTTGTTTTGTTCACACCTTAGCCGTTACCTGGCAGTCTTGGTTGGCGAGCTTTTCCATCTTCCCTTTCAACCAGTTTCTTTGCTGTACCAATCCCAGCCTTCGTGTAAGGTTTTCTGAATCTTATGCTGCCCGATTTTCTTGCGTCAGTGCATGCCACTTACATAACTTTCCTTTCCAGTCTATGACATGACTATTACGTTGTCCAGACATTGTGGCTATAGTGGTGAAGAAGTACTTTCTCCCACATGTGTCTTGTGCTTATATTCTAGTGGGACGAAATAGGTAGTAGATATAGTTTGGTTCTGCAGTGCTGAAGACGGAACACAGGCCTTGTGTGTGTGCCTGTCTACCCCTGACTACAGCTCTCCGGCAGCCGAGACCTGAATACACTAACAAAACAGCGTCAGCAGCTGGCCCCAGGGGCGGTGGCAGCACAGAGCAAGAATGATTGACATGCTGAAGACACCGAGACAGTCCGTGTCACTGAAGCAGTAGATGGCCACGGATGGAAAAGACAAGTATTGCTAAATCATGTGGCTTGACATCATTGGCATCTAGGGCATATCTCTGAGTAGTAAGGATTTTCGCTAGTCACTGTGTTCATTATCTTTTTCTTTAGTAGGCTGACCTTCCAGCAGGTAGGGTTGCTAGACCGATGTATAATGTTGCCTTAATTGTGCACAGTTGTTTTTAAATTGCTTGCTAGTTCCTAACATTCAGTGTCTCACAGAATGTCTTGCTAATTAGCTGTTTTGGAAATTATCAAGTAATGGGACGCTTTTAGTTGCTTTCATGAATCATTTTTATCTTTGCCTTTAATCCCAGCACTTGGGAGGCAGAGGCAGGCGGCTCTCTGTGAGTTCAAGGCCAGCCTGGTCTACAAAGTGAGTTCCAGGACAGCCAGAGCTATTACATAGAGAAACCCTGTCTTGAAAAACAAAACAAAACAAACAAACAAAATCAAAACAAATGAAAAAGAATTCACCCTCTAAGGTTTCCATAAGCTCCTCAAACAATGCCATCACCTAGGGACCATGTGTTCAAATACATGAACCTGTGTGGGACATTTCTCATTCAAACACCACATTCCACCTATGGGCCCCCACAGGCTCGTGGCCATCTCCAAAATGTATTTAATCCAAAATCAGAACTCTCAATAGTTGTTACTAGTCTCAACACTGTTCAAAGTTCTTTCAGAACTTTTGCTGTGACCCTTGAAGTTGGTTGTGATGATGCACATCTTTAATCCCAGCACTCAGGAGGCAAAGGCAGTTGATTTATATGAGTTTGAGACTAGCTATGGCTTACATAGTGAGCTCCAGGCCAGCCAAGGTGGTGTTTTATACTATTACTTGTTACCTTAGAAGTTTTCAGATAGCAAATTACCTGCTTTCCTATGTATAGTTTGAGGCAGAAGAAATTAGAAATACTACATAAGAATCAGTAATGATGAAAAAGTGTATCTTTTCTTTCTATTGGACTTCCAGCCAGAGTTGGCCCAGAGCTCCCATGTAATTGAAGGTGACCTTGAACTTCTGATCTTCTTGCTTCCATCTCCCAGTGTGGGGATTGCAGTTGTGCACCACCATACCTGGTTGCTGTAGAGACCTGTGCATGCTAGGCAAGCACTCTCCCGAGTGAGCTCTATTCCCAGCCAAAAATAGACTTTCTGAAGTTATATCCTGGTTATCTTAGTATGGTTGGCATTAATTACAGATAATGGAAGAAAAGTTACCTGCATGTGGGTAGGTCTTGTAGCCATATTCCCTTAGTTTTTCTTACATAGCTGGGCAAGTTTCAGGATAAAATCGGTGGATCAAAAAGTAGTCCACCTTACCCTCTGTAGGGTAGTTAACTAATGCTGATTCCTTGTCTGGGGGGATACACTTTGCATAAATTGCTGGTCTCATTGGCTTAATTAGATAAACTGGCATGACCAAATATATACAAGAGTTTACATTGGGTCCCCCACTTGATAAAGTGCAAGTTATTTAATTCTGCTTCCATCTCGACTAATTTTATGTTGCTCTGTTTTCAAGTACATTAATTTTTTTCCCTGGAAAGTCTGTTGTTCCAATATAATGGTTTTTTTTCTTCTCACATATTACAGTTTTTCATATACCGGTTTGATTTAGCACATTTTTAAAAAACATATTTAGCCAGAGCCAGGCAGTGGTGGTGCACACAGTTAGTCCCAGCGCTGAGGCAGAGGCAGGCTGATCTACAAAGCGAGTTCCAGGACAGCCAGAACTGTTGTTACACAGAGAACCCCTGTCTTGAAACACCCCCCCCCCAAAAAAAAGATATTTACCCAGGTATAGTGGTGCATGCCTTTAACTCCCAGCACTGGGAGGCGGAAGCAGAGGCAGGCAGAGCTCTGAGTTCCCTGTGTTTTTCCACCATTTCTATCTCCATACTTAGGGAGGAAGGACCCTGTGTTCTTTAATCAATCTTTAATCTGATTGGTGGCATTTTGTGAGTTTTCTAATCATGTGACACTTCTTTTTTTGGATTCTGGTAGTTTCCTAACATACACAAAGTACTAATTAATTTTCTTGTGGCCATTAGAGACGAGGACGGCACCAGGTTTGCCCTCCTTAATTGAAGCCTGAATATTTAGGAAGGAAGTTGATTGTTCTTCACTGACAGTGTCCAGTATTGAGAGACCTAAGTTTTTTATATGTTTGTATTTGTAGCATACCTTTGATCCCAGCACTGGGGAGGCAGAGGGAGAGAGGTCTCTATGAGTTTGGGGCCAGCCTGGTCTACATAGTGAGTTTCCGGCCTGCCAGGGTTATGTAGTGAGACCCTGTCTCAAACAAAAGTTTCAAAGAAGAAGGTAAAGGTTTGCCTGTCACTATCTTGTTGACAAAGGGAAGGCCATTTCCTCGACTTGATTTTCTTTTATTCTGTGTGTGGATACATGTGTCCAGGTGCATATGCACATGCATGACGGTGTGGGTAGAGGCCAGAGGTCAGTGTTAAATATTTTCTTCAATGGTTCTCCATCTTATTATTCTTTAATAGACTATCTTTTAAAATAAACTTTATAATAAAAAACTTGCAAATAAAATAAATATTACACCCTAAAATAAGGAGACCCAAAGTCTGTACAACTCAGTGAAATTCTTCTATACAGTTAGAATAGGCATTTGAATGGAAGCTGTGGAGCTTCACATTAGATTTTAAACTTTCAGATTTGAAAATATATTTTATGTCCTTATCCACAATCAAAAAAGAATTAGAACTAGAGAAAACGATTAGCTTTATACCCTCTTTCATAACTCGTGTTTTTGATAACTGAATCCCCCATCAGTCCCTCCATATTGTCTAATTTGAGCCTTTCTTGGCTCTTCTTTATGTCATGCTGCATCCACATGTACATTTGTTTACACACATACATGTATTTTTGGCTGGATCCCTCATAGGAGAGAGAACATGCAAGTTTTTTTTTTCTGATATTGTGTGGCCTTGCTTAATATTATATATTTTAAGTTTGTCCATTTGTCTGCAAATTTGGGGGGTTTTTTTTGTTTGTTTGTTTTTTTGTTTTTTTTTTTTCAAGACAGGGTTTCTCTGTGTAGTTTTGGTGCCTTTCCTGGAGCTCGCGCTGTAGCCCAGGCTGGCCTCGAACTCACAGAGATCCACCTGCCTCTGTCTCCCGAGTGCTGGGGTTAAAGGCGTGCACCACCACTGCCCGGCGCAAATTTGGTTTTTTGAGACAGGGTTTCTCTGTGTAGTTTTGGTGCCTGTCCTGGATCTCGCTCTGTAGACCAGGCTGTCCTTGAACTCACAGAGATCCGCCTGGCTCTGCTTCCCGAGTGCCGGGATATAAAGGCATGTGCCACCTGGCTTGTTTGCAAATGTTTAAACTTTCATTTTTTCTTTAGAGCTGAATAGTACTCATATTTCCCCCCCAAATTTCCATTATCTGTTCATTTGCTGATGGGTTAATAGGTTAGTTTCAATTCTTTGCTAAAGTGAATGAACCAGCAATGAACTTGGAAGTGTGAATATCTCTATGGGAGGGTATGTCATTCTCTGGGTATATGCTGGGTCATATGGTAGTTCTGTTTTTAATTTTTTGAGAAATATGCAAACTGATTTCCACAAAGGCTGTGTTAATTTGCACCCGCACTGACAGTGAGTACGTGTTGTCAGATTTGTTGATGATGACAGACAGCCATTCTAACTGGGGTAAGATGGTATCTCATAGTAGTTTTAATTTGCATTTCCCTGATGGTGAGGGGTATTGAGTACTTTAAAAAAATAGTTACTGGTCATTGGTATTTCCTAAAAACAAAACAAAACAAAAAACATCTATTCAGTTAATTTACCCATTTGTTGATTGACAGTTTTATTTCCATAGTTTTTTATTTCTACAATTCTTTGTAAGTTCTGAATATCAGCCCCCTGAAGTGTGGCTGATAAAGATTCTCCCACTGTGTGGGCTGCTGTGTGCTCTGCTGACTGTGTCCTTGGCTGTACAGAAACTGATTCTCGTGTAATCCCACTTGGACTGACTGAGTCCCTGTGCTGTGTGTTCTGTTTGAAAGTCCTTTTTAGCTAGCCCAGTATCTTGATGGGTATCCCCATGTTTTCTTCAAAAGTTTTCAGTGTTTCTGGTCTTAAGGTCTTTGGCCCATTTTGAATTGACTTTTTTTGTACAAGATGAAAGATACAAATTTAATTTCGTCTTCTGTAGGTGGAAATCCAATTTTACCAGCACCATTTGTTGAACAAGTTCTTCTTTCCAAAGTATGTTTTTACTTCCTTTGTCAAAAATGAACTTGGTTTAGCTTTGCCCTCTTACCTGCAGGTCCTCTAGTCTCGGTCTGCCTGTGGTGCTGTGTCAGCACCAGGCTGTCTTTATCACTGTAGCTCTACAGGGTAACTGGAGGTTGGGGTTTATAATACCCCAATAATACTCTAGGTTCCATAGGAATTCTGGTATTTTCTCTAAACCTGTGAAACATGGCACAGAAATTTTGGTAGATATTTTCATTGATAAGTCTATAAACATTTTCCGAATGTTACTTCTGCTGTCCCAGGAAAATGGCCCCACGCGCTGAGCCGTTTTTTGTCGGCAGATTTGACATAGTCCAGTGGCTGTCGTCAGAGCTTTTGGTTTATTTTTAAGATGTTTGCCCAGGTTGGGCATGATGGTGCATAGCCATAATCTCAGGGCTTGGGAGGTTGAAGCAAGGAGGATTGCAACTTCAAGGCCAACTGCATTGTGAGACCGTCTCAAACAACAAAGAGGAAGGGGAGGGTGGAAGGTACATTTGGGTGCTTACATAGATGTTTTGCTGTACACCCACTGCCCCTAACACTTAGATCTGTATTCCACTTGGAATTTTCCTCCTTTTAAACATTTAATTAGAGGCAGGAGTGGGGAAGATGTTTGTGCATACACGTGTGTAGAGGTCTGAGGACAGCTTTTGGGAGTCAGTTCTCTCCTTTTACCATGAGGGTTTCGGGATCAAACCCAGGTTCTCCAACTTGGCAGCAAGTGCCCTAGCCCAGTGAATCATCTTGCTGGTCCCTGGAATTTCCTTCTGTCGATAGTGTAAGGTTGAGGGTCACAGTACATTGTTTTCCATAGAGATACCCTAATTGCCTAACACCTTTTTAAGACATTGTTTTCCATAGAGATACCCTAAGTGCCTAACATCTTTTTAAGACTCTTCTTTTCCAATTGCATTGCAGTGTTATCTTTGTTATAAACCAGTTAGCATGACTGTTATAGGATCTATTTTCCATTTGTTATTTATTTAGTTTAGGAGTGGGGATGGATGGGTAGGTGCATGCATGCTGTGGTAAGGCTGTGGAGACCTAAAGGAAACTCTTGTGAGAGAAAGGATGCATCACTACAGTATGTTTCAAAAATTAGAGTCAGTAGTGTTTGTAAGGAAAAGACTTAATTTTATAGATTTTTTTTCAGGTGAATCTCCAGCAATTTAAATAACCTACCCAACGTCTTAAAGATAATTAATGGGACACTTGAAACTAAAATTTGAGACTTTGTGTGTCCAAAATAATGTTTTTTTTTCTTGGATATGATAAAGGTGTACAAGTATGCTAGTTATTCCAGAATGTTTTAGGTTAGGTGAGCTACAGTGAGTAGTAAATGTGCTTACTGTACAGATGTCGAGGACCTGAGTGCAATGTAAAAAACCAGGCATTTCTGCCTGTGTCTGTACTCTCGGTGCTGAGGGGGACATGCTCTATCTCCATATGCTGATATGGAGACAGGCAGGTCCCTGGAGCTTGCTGGCTGCCAGCCTAACCCCCCCCCCCAAAAAAAAATGGGACTGTGTGAAGGGGATAAAGTGGGAAGCAATAGAGGCGGATGCTCAGTGTCTTCCACATACATGATCGTGCACGGGTGTGTGCAGCCTCACACATGTACATGTGCGCCATCAGCACCTGCAGACACACAAAATGAACTGTTTTATGAGTGTGTCATTTAAAACATTTTGTGTTTATGTTGTTGAGAATATTCTTTTACTATTTGAATTTCCTATTTTTATTTTTTATAGAGTTGGAAAATATTTAACTCTCAACAAATGAATTCCACACTTGAACTCTGCCGTATTCCTGTGCCACCTCCTCCTTTAGAAAACTGATCTTAAGACAGGTAAAATTATGACCTTAACTTTTTAAAAGATGAAGAATAAATTTCCCATATGATTAAACATGTTAAGAATTTTTGGTAATCTTTGGTGAGCAGCTTTATTTATTATACAGTTTTACCTAAAATGACCATATCTTATTACCTTTGAATTCAGTTTTTGAATTATTTGCATTTAACAAATGTATTATCTGAATTTCACTTCTGTTTAGTTAATTTATTCAGCACAATTGTGCTATCAGGTACATCTGCATCACTGTTGTCCAAAGCAACTTTTGTGACCATGGCTGTGTTCTTTTTCTGTTCTGTCTGATGTGGGAAAATAACCACATGTAGGTTCTGAGTATTTGAAATGTGGCTAGAGCAAGAAACCTGCTCTTCCAGTGTTTGTTAATGACATGCAAAATAATACAATCCAAGCCAGGTGTTGTTTTATTTGCCTATAATCCTAGCACTTCGGAGTTCAAAGGTCATCCTTAGCTAGTCAGAGAGGGGTTTGGAAGAGGAGAGAGAGCCCAGATACTCATTCCCAAATCTATTGTGCCTTAACCCATGATCCTGCACACATCTCCACAATTCCACTGTTTTCATAGAAAACTCATGCCAAGACACGGCAAGAGGGAATGGGGAATGAGCAGAGTCACTTAGCTGGACCTACCCAGGAAGGCAGTTGGTTGGAATTCAGAAATGACTGACAGGGGTATGTCAGTGAAAGCCTCGTATTGACAGGTTCAGAATCGGGACAGGGAAGAAGAAGAACACTTGTAAGGATAGTGCTCATGCTGCATGGAGTCTGACCACAAGATCCGTCATCCGGTGAACAGCTGGTGTGGTTTACGACGTCTCCAGAATGGCTGTAGGCAAGGGGGCTCAACACCGCCAGCCTTACACCCATCCAGCAAAAACTGAGTCCATACAGACGTAGATCTGCCATCACAGAACCTAGCCATCACATGTTGCGGACTTGAGTGTGACTGTTGTAGGGAGTAGACTCACGGGTTCAGAATTCGCCTGGTTGTGTCTGTGTTCCTTTACCATCTCCCCATCCTGGGAGGAATATTGAACTTGGTTGGCAAGGTGTCGTAAGTTAGTTCTGTGTCTGTGTGAATCCACGTGAGGAGGGCGGGATAGCCAGCATTACAGAAAACACTGGTTTTCAGAGTACACCACAGATTGCCTTATGGAGTGAAGTCATCAAAGACAGTGAAGCTGTCTAAGGGACATTCTGTTAGATCGCAGATCCTACAGCTGCCCCCCCCCTCCTCTGTCTCTCAGAAATCAGACCATGGCCCCTTACAGCTGACAGGCCCCTGCTATGGGGTCTAGAGCACATAGGTCTTGGAGAACAGGAGGCGATGAGTAAGCTTAGCCTCCCCCTCTTGAAGCTACAAGGTAAATTTACCCAGTGCCTGGACCATTAGCACATAGGCTGTGCCAGACTGAATCACACTAAAACTTCTGATCGTCCCGAAAACCTAGAAAAGGCAGGAAATCCCATTGTTCAGGGGATTTGTCTGAAGGACACACCCCACCCTGTCCCACCCCCACATGTTATCATCTCTCTTCCTTCTGTACTCTAATCTGTCTTTCTTAATGAAGCTCCTCTCTAGGACTTGTAAAAACATATATTAATTTATTTGCCGGCAGGGGTGGGGTGTGTGCACATTGTGTGCTCATGTGGAAGTCATAGCACAGCCTTCGGGAGGCAGTTCTCTCCCCTCCACCATGGGGTGTTAGATCGAACCCAGGACATCAGGCCTGGCAGCCAATGCTTTTCCCACGGAGCCATCTCTCTGGCCCTCCCTCCAGGTTTGAAGGGAAGCCTCCCTCTTCCTCCAAGGCCTTGCCATTTGTCTCTGATGTGATGTTCTATCTCTCCTAATTAACTCTTACACTAAGGACTTGTCATGAAGCCGGGCGGTGGCGGCGCATGCCTTTAATCCCAGTGCTCGGGAGGCAGAGGCAGGCAGATCTAATTAAATAAAATACAGTGTATCTTATTTTTAATACATAACTAAATATGTTAGACTACCCTCAATTGCAATCACTTAATAGTTGAGCATATATTTGTTTCCAGGCTTTTAAAAAAAGCGAACTTTAACTGGATTATAATTTACAGACTTACTCAGTTTGATTTTGCTAGGTAGACATTTTTCCATCTTAGAAAAATTAGGAATCTGCTTTATTTTGCATAATGCATATACTGCTGTTAGTTTGCCAACTATATGACCCTTGCTTTTTCTAGATTTGATGTGTATATTTTGTTACAAAGTTTGTTCTACCGTGTATAACTTGCTCTGTGTATTTGTCTTCGATAATTAATTTGATTTCACCTGGCCGCTCCGTTTTTCAGCTTTTTGTTTTGTTGATACGGGGTCTTGCCATGTAGCCCAGGCCTGTCTTAGAACTCACTACATAGCCCAAGTTGACCTCCACTTCTCAATCCTCCTGCCTCCGACTCTCTGGTCCTGAGATTATAGCTGTATGCACTTTAAGGACACCTTCTTTGCCACTTTGAAGTGGGAAAATGTGAAAGCATGAAGACAGTGGGTTCCTGGTGTATCATTAAAATAGGGTTTATTTTTGAACAGTTTTAATTGCACTCCAAACGGAGCGGAGGCATCTATCTAAATACAGACTAGATGAGTTTCTTGGTTAGTGAGACGAGCACACTATGCACCTCTGGTAATCTCGGTAGGTACTGCTGTCTTCAGGTTCATTTCTTAAAATTGTGTCTTAGGTAAGAGAAGACTGGAGGGAAGATGCTGGGGTCCGAGCGGGCTGTCGTGGAGGAGTGGTTGTCAGAGTTCAAGGTACCCCCTTTCGTTCTCCACAGTCGCGCTCTGGGGGGGGGGGTGCAGAACGGGGGGCCATTGTCAGGGTGGAAATACACCCAGCAGGTGACGGGTCTCACGCCTGATAATAACATCTGCCCCCTGCTTTGGTTTCCTGCGATTAAAAGTCAGGTAGTTTCGAAGGAAAACTATATAACGGACGCATATGAAATGTGTTTCATAAAAGCGTGAGTGCGGGAACTGAAATACAGGCTGCTCTCTCTCGGGCTCAATTCCTTTAAAGAGCCCTGTTTCCGTGAAGTCTAGTATGATATGTAACTTGGAATTATTTTTGTGGCTCAGCAATTATTTGTAGATTAGTTACTTGATTATATTAATTACTTTAAATTCTCTTATTTGACTCTTATTTGACTCAAGTAGCATTCATGTAAAATCGTTTCCTAAATGCTAAACTCACTTTCCTGTCCTTTGGCTTCTCTTAGGCGTTACCTGACACTCAGATCACCAACTATGCAGCAACTTTACACCGGAAAAAAGCGCTGGTCCCTGCACTCTATAAAGTTATTCAGGACTCCAACAACGAGGTAGGAAGAGTTAGAAAGTACGTCCTAGCTGGTTAGACGGAAGCCGTACTGGAGTCACACAGTGTGAGCGTGTGGTTCCTGTCCCCGTGACTGGAGAGAACTGCTTTCCTCTGCACTCGGGTAGTTGCTTTGCCTTTCCCACCCCATCTTCCTGCCTGTGAAGAGGCTTGGGTCTGTTTCCTGGTGGAGGTGGTGGTGTGCTTTGAGTCTCAGCTGCGGTCACCTTATCTCAGTGGAGTCTTTATTTAATGTTTATTTTTTCTTTGTGTTCTGGAATGTTCCTTCTCTGGAAAACCAATTTTAACAGTACACTGGGTCAGCCTTCTTTATGTTAATATCATTTACTCTTACTTCTTAATACTGCAGAGATATTTATAAGCAGCACTCTCATCGGTTGTAAACTGATAACACAATTGTGCTGTTTATTGTTTACCTGAAAATTATCCAAGGAAGTGCTTTTGAAGATCTAAATAGCAAAGATCAATAAACTTAGAATAACAGTTCACTGTTACTCACTCTGTGATAGAAGATAGTAAATACAGCACCTGAATCTATATGTTAACTTCGGCCAGATACACAGTATTTTTGCATTAACACAGTCGTGCAGTTATAGTTTAATCTACCGGATTCATGTATGCTTTAACATGGAAATGAAAGGAACACACAGGAAAGTAGCTTCTTTCTTCCCAGATACAGCCTCCAAGAGTGCCTCTGCTGTGTACTGCAGTGAGCTGAAGAAGTGACCGCCAGGTAACCGTCTCCTAACCAGCAGCCTAACTGAGAGTGCAGCTTTATGTCTCCTCACTAAAAGCTTGCTTCTTGACCTCTTCCTCCTGTCTCCTGTGTTTGGACTGGCTCTCCGACTTGCATCTGCTGCTCTTCCTAGCAGCAGCTGCAAGATGCATTTGCTGCTGCTTCTCCTGCCATGTATTGCTGAATTGTTAAAACTTCAGACATGGGCTGTGTGTGTAAGTGTGTAGATAGATATACACACTTATACACACATCTCTATAGTCAGGAGTATTTGAAATTTTCTAAATGATAAATGTATATATACCCTACCTCTAATCTTGCACTGTCCTAACATTTAAGCTTTGCTTATTAAAAATTATTTGTTTTATACATTTCTCTTTAGATTGTAAGCTCTTCATGGGCAGTGGTCATATATTCTATAATTGTTACTTCTAGAATGCAACATTTTATCACGTATGTAATGAATATTTAATAAATATTATGTGCTTGGGATGTGGCTCAGGAGTTAAGTGTAAATAAATAAGCAGTAAATATTGATTAGAAAATTATTTTACAGGTTAGACAGATGGCTCAGAGATTAAGAGCACAGGCAGCTCTTCCAGAGGTCCTGAGTTCAATTCCCAGCAACCACATGGTGGCTCACAACCATGTATAATGAGATCTGGTGCTCTCTTCTGGCATGCAGGAATATATGCAGACAGAACATTGTATACATAATAAATAAATAAATCTTTAAAAAAAGGATAAAATTATTTTACAAAAAGATTCTAGTACTGAAGATTTAGTACTCAAAAAATAAGGAAAAACTTAAGACTTTTTAAAAAAATTATTCAGATATTGTGTATTATCATGCTTTATAATAACACATGAGACAAAGTCATGGTTAAAAATGGAAATGGTAGCTTGAGAAATTCAGGTTCAAGACTTACCATTCACTGTCATTATGAAGTTATGAGGGCAGGTCTGGGTTCCATCCTTACTATTGTCAAATCAGAAGCTTTTAATTCAGACGTTTGAAAACCCAGGATAATGCATTCTGTAGACCCTCAGAATTATTGTTAATTCAGACATTTGAAAACCCAGGATAATGCATTCTGTAGACCCTCAGAATTATTGTTAATTCAGACATTTGAAAACCCAGGATAATGCATTCTGTAGACCCTCAGAACTGTTGTTGATTCGGAATTTGAAAGCCCAGGACAATGCATTCTGTAAACCTCAGAACTGTTGTTGATTCAGACATTTGAAAAACTCAGGATAATGCATTCTGTAGACCCTCAGAATTATTGTTAATTCAGACATTTGAAAACCCAGGATAATGCATTCTGTAGACCCTCAGAACTGTTGTTAATTCAGACATTTGAAAGCCCAGGATAATACATTCTACAGACCCTCAGAACTGTTGTTAATTCAGACATTTGAAAACCCAAGATAATACATTCTACAGACCCTCAGAACTGTTGTTAATTCAGACATTTGAAAACCCAAGATAATACATTCTACAGACCCTCAGAACTGTTGTTAATTCAGACATTTGAAAACCCAGGATAATACATTCTACAGACCCTCAGAACTGTTGTTAATTCAGACATTTGAAAACCCAGGATAATACATTCTACAGACCCTCAGAACTGTTGTGCACAGTAGTCACAGATGGGTACATTATTATATTCTGAAGCATCATCTGATGTTCTACCAAAATGTTGTTTCAGAAATTGGCCACATGCTTTATTTAATATGAATTGAACTTAGGACAGTCTTAAAATCAATGTTGCTTTAAAGACATAAAAGTCCTCGATATGAACTTGCAGGGTTTAATTTTGCATGTTGTGGCTACCTTTGTTACAACCAGCAATATTATTTTTTTCTTTTCCATTTACCAGACCCTCTAGTCACCCTAGTGGTTCTTCCATTTTGATTCCTCCACTCTGTTAAGTCCCCTCTGTTCGTTTTATGTTTTCTTTGACTTCATACTCTGCCTTCCCCCTTTTCTGAGACGGGTGTGCAAGTGTCTGACTGTTCTCCTGTCCCTGCTTCCCATCTCCCATAAGTGTGCAGGCTTAGGATGGGTGAGGACTGGGACCTGAATCCAGGTCCTGGGGCCTGCTGAGCTGTACCTGCCCTCTACACCTCTTTAAAAACAAAACAAAACAAGAAACACCTCCGTAGACTTGACCTTTTATTATCTACCTCATTTCTCTCACCCATCACAGGTGGGCTTATAATTATTTTATTGCTTATTGTCTGACTTGTCCCCATTTCTTCACCTCACGTTATTTCTCCTACTCAAGTTAGGCTTCAGTTTCTGTTATTTCACTCAAAACGCCCCCAAGTGTTTTCATCAGATAGTATGTCTCAGTAATTATCATGTCAATAAAGTATATTTAGGAAAGGTGTCAACTATTCCTATTTGTTTTAAAGCCAAAGATGATGATTGTTAGCACTTTTAATGTGGATGATAGTACTGGTTGTTTTTGTTGTTGTTTTGTTGGTTTGTTTTGGTTTTTGTTTTTTGAGACAGTGTATCTTTGTATAGTCCTGGCTGTCCTGGAACTAGCTCTGTAGACCAGGCTAGCCTTGAACTCACAGAGATCCACCTGCCTTTGCCTCCCAAGTGCTGGGATTAAAGGCATGCGCCGCCTGACAAGATAGTACCATTTAGTGGAGTTGTTTATAGTTTGTTTGAGGCAAGGTCTCATGAGGCTGTGTAGCTGAGAAGACCTTTGAACTTTGATCATCCTGCTTCTGTCTGCCAAGTGCTAGGATTGCAAGTGAGTGCCACCATTTCTAATTTCCATTAAGAACTTCAGAAATATTAGCATAATACAGATGCTTAGAATTAAAGATTATTTTGGTTTTGAGGTTTTTGTTGTTTGTTTGGTTGGTTTTGGACAGCTCTAGCTGTCCTAGAACACGATTTGTAGACCAGATGGTCTCAAACTCATAGAAATCCTCCTGCCTCTGCCTTCTGAGTGCTGGGATGAAAGGCATGCGCCACCACCACTTCCAGAATTGAAAGTTTTAATAGACAGCAATGGCAGGTTTTTAGTGATCTCATTTTGTAGTTGTATTTGATTAAATGCAACTAGATTACCAGTGCATACCATGTTTAAAAATAAGAGTCAAGCTGGGCAGTGGTGGTGCCTGCCTTTAATCCCAGCACTTGGGAGGCAGGGGCTGGTGAGTCTCTGTGAGTTTAAGGCCAGCCTGGTCTACAGAGCAAGGCCGGGGGCAGGGGGGCCGGGAAAGCTTAGTTTCTCATCAGTGTTTGTAGATAGTTAAAGTCAGCCAGGTGTGCACAGTCTATAGTTAGTAGGAGCAGATAGTTAAAGTCAGCCAGGTGTGCACAGTCTATAGTTAGGAGCAGATAGTTAAAGTCAGCCAGGTGTGCACAGTCTATAGTTAGTAGGAGCAGATAGTTAAAGTCAGCCAGGTGTGCACAGTCTATAGTTAGTAGGAGCAGAAGCATTTTAAATGAGCAGTAGGTGGAGCTGCTCATTTATTCAGTTTTTAACATCATGAGGTCTCTCAAGTCATTTCATGTGGTAATACAAGAATAATTAGCCAATTAAGCATTGAAAAACGTATTTATATATATATATACTTTTTCCCTTTCAAACTTGTGTGTTTGGTCCTAAGGCCCGGGGAGTCTGTTTATCTCCTCCTCCCCCATGCCATGCTATGTTCAACTTTTATGTGGGTGCTGGGCATCTGAACTCTGGTCCTCATGCTTGTATGACAGGAACTTTGCCCACTGAGCCATCTTCCTAGTCCTGAAACCTTTTAAATAAATATAATTAGTGAGAGCTTAAATCTGGTTTTACTTCCCTTGTATGTATTTAAAATGTTATATTAGCTAGAATTTTGGATGCCCATATCATGTGTTTCATAAAATTTCTTCATCTAATAAGTGGTATATAATTTAAGTCATGACTTTACTTGAAATTTGAAGTTATTTAATCAAGAAGAAATTTCTTCAAATGGAAGATCTCTAGTGAGATGACTCAGTAGATAAAGGCACTTGCTACAACCTGAGTTGGATCCCTAGAACTCACACGATAGAAGGAAAGAACTAGATCCACAGAGTTATTCTACGACTTCCATACATGTACCATGGCGTTAAAGTACCCACACATACATACTTACATCAATGTAAAAGAAAAAATAGAGACTGAAAGGTCTTGGTAAGGACAGGAAAACTCATCAAATATAAATATAGTACACTGGCAAACAGACTATCTAATAAATTTAGTAGCATAGTACATCAAAAAGTATAGTAATAGTATTTGGTACTAAAATATTTAGAGTTAGAGGTGTGGTCAGTTTAATATATAGTCTATTAAGACTTTGTTGAGTTAGCTCATAAATGGAGGAATTAATTTTAAGAATTTTAAAATATTACAAAGATACATTGGCCTTTTTAAGAAATACAGTTACAGCTCAAGCAATGGGAATAATAGGCTCTGTGTCTCTTGTAGCTCCTGGAGCCTGTCTGCCACCAACTGTTTGAGCTCTACCGCAGCTCTGAAGTGCGACTGAAGAGGTTCACACTGCAGTTCTTGCCTGAGTTGATGTGGGTTTATTTGCGACTCACAGTTAGCAGAGACAGACAGAGCAACGGCTGCATCGAAGCGCTCCTCCTAGGAATTTATAATTTGGTGAGTTGAAAGTGATAGTTTAGGAAATTTAATATATTTTTTAAATTCTCTGAAATATTTGAAGATTGTTTAGAGAAAAATAAATTGAAATATCTATTGAATAATTTTTGAGATGAATATTCACATTTGTAACAAGTATTTTTATAAGATTGTTGAAGATGTAATTGATAACATTGTTAACTCAGATGACTTACTTCAAAGCATTTTTTTTATAAAAAACAAATTGGATACTGAAATGAGCTACCTGCTTTTAGGGCGACTTCTCTACTTCCAAAGTCATATTCATAGATGACTAATAATGCAGAATGTGTATAGAAAAGGATATGAGAAATTAAAATATTAGCCCAAGTGTAGTTACTACACTTTCCTGAGGAACTAGTATCTGAAAAGGTACACTTTTGGTCCCTTTTGGTTAGGAATAGGTGAGATTTTAGGGAAAAGTCATTGTTTTAGGGTGTCTGTTGCTGTGATAAAACACCATGACCAAAGCAACTTGGGAAGCAAAGGGTTTATTTCACCTTACAGAATGTTTCTAGTCCGTCATCTAGGAAGTCAGGGCAGGAACGAATGAAGCAGCCATGGAGGGGACTGCTTACTGGCTTGCTCCTCAGGGCTTGCTCAGCCTGCTTTCTTACACATGTAAGGACCAGTGGCCCAAGGGCGGCCCCACCTAGGATGGGCTGGGCTGGCCCTCCCACATCAATCATTGATCAGGAAAATGTCCCACATGTTCGCTCACAGGCCAATCTGATGGGGACATTTTCTCAGTTAAGGTTCCTTCTTCCCAGATGACTCTAGCTTGTGTCAAAGTGACCAAACTAGCCAGCACAGTAATCAAATGAGCATAGCAGAAGGAAAATCCAGTTGTGCCCATGCAGATGAAGAGCTCAGAATATACGCACAAGCTGAGAGAGACGCTTTCATCTTAGCTCCGGTGTTGTTGGGCTTTGGTTTCTGTCATTTTTGTTTTTCTCCCTGTGTAGCTTAGGTGACCTCAGACATAGTATGTAGTGGAGGCTGGCCTTGAACTCTTCACTTGATCTTAGGACAAAATTCTTCATTCTTATTTTTTTAATTTTTCGAGACAGGGTTTCTCTGTGTAGCCTTGGCTGCTTCAACCAGGGTGGAGAGAACAGCCCACAACTGACCAGGCAGGGCAATTTATATAGGATTTCTTAGGGGTGGAATTTCTCCAGGGAGAAGATTTTCTGTCCAGGGATTAGTTAGTTTTTTCTGCTCAGGGATTGGTTAGTTTCAGTGGTCAGGAGCAGAGATGGCCCTGATTTCAGAGCCAAACTGTGTTTCTTTCTCTGGCCTTTCTTAGCTTTTTGGCTCTAAGGCCAGGGTATATTTCTTTCACTGGCTCTGATTCTAGGGACAAAGTGTTTCTTTGGCACTGGTTTCAAAGTCAGGGTATGTTTCTATGGTTCTGGGTTCAGGAATAAGGTGTTTCTTTCACTGGCTCGGGTCCCAGATATAGGCTGTGTTTCTTTCACCTGTTCTGGCTCCAGGGTTTCTTTAGCTGGCCCCCTTAACAGTTGAATAGTATTTCATTGGATAAATGTACCCCGTTTTCATTATCCATTCCTTAGTTGGTTGGCATCTAGGCTGTTTCCAGTTTATGGATGTCATGAGTAGAGAGCAGCAAACATGGATGAGCAGGTGTCTCTGTAGTGAGGTATAGAACCCTTTGTATATATGCCCAAGAGTGGTGTAGCTAGATCTTGTGGTAGATCTGTTTTTAAGTGAGACCTCATAAACCTTAAAAGTTTTGGAAAAGTTAATCTGGTTGTTTTTGAGACAGGGTCTCATTGTGTGGCTCTCACTGGCCTTGAATTGACTATGTAGACAGGATGGTCTCAACCTCACAGGGATCCACCTGCCTTGGTCAGGTGCTGGGGTTCAAAGGGTGTGCTACCATGCCCAGGTGTTTGGGATTTCTTGTTGTTGTTGTTGTTTTGTTTAGGATTTGTTTTTTGAGACAGGATCTCTGTCTAGTCTGCTTCAAACTTTTTGTGTCTGAATCTGACCTGTTCTCTGACCCTCCTTCCTCTGCCACCCAAGTACCAGGTTTACAGGTTCGCAGCAATGTAGCCAGCTCCTTAATCTCTGACTCTCTACTGTAGTAGGATCTAGTGAGAGCGACTGTCTGTGTGGATTTATGCCAGATGCGTGTTCCTTAGAACAAGCAGAAGGCAGTGAGCTGAGATGTAACAGCAGTTCACGTCTTGTGCTGGAGTCTGGAGATGATCATTATTGAGACCTAAAGACCAGAGATGCCACACACATGAGGAAGGACGGACGGCAATGTACTTTGTCTGCTTGGTCCTGCCTCTGCCTCCACAGTGTGCGCCGCCACTGCCCAGATTTTGTGTTTTTAGAAAAACACTTGAAAAAACTTGTAGCCAGGTGTGGTAGCACACAGTTTGAATCCCAGCACTTGAGAGGTAGCCAGCTTGCTTCAGGACAACTAGGGGGCTACACAGAGAAACCCTGTCTCTCAAAAATCTTTTTCTTTTTTTTTTAAATCCTGGTATGATCGGACATGGACGGCCTGGGAATTAAACTTGGGTCCTCTGGAACATCAGTCAGTACTCTTAACTGCTAAGCCATCTCTCTCTGTTTAAAAAGTCTTTTAAAATTACAAAAAACTGCCGGGCGGTGGTGGCGCACGCCTTTAATCCCAGCACTCGGGAGGCAGAGCCAGGCGGATCTCTGTGAGTTCGAGGCCAGCCTGGGCTACCAAGTGAGTTCCAGGACAGGCGCAAAGCTACACAGAGAAACCCTGTCTCGAAAAACCAAAAAAAAAAAAAAAAAAAAAAAATTACAAAAAACTGTATATGGTGACTCATATCTTCTATCCCAGCTTCAGGAGTCTAAGGCAAGATTTTCAGTTCCAGGCCAGCCTGAACTATATAACAAGTCAGGCTGCAGTAGAACATGAGACCCTTTCTCAGAAAAAGAAAAAGAAAAAAAGAGAGAGGGAGGGAGGGAGGGAGGGAGGGGAGAGAGAGAGAGAGAGAGAGAGAGAGAGAGAGAGAGAGAGAGAGAGAGAGAGAGAGAGAGAGAGAAGGTATAGTAGCACACAGTTCTGATCCTACTACTCAGTAAAGGAAGTGCAAATTTGAAGCCAGCCAGAACTACACATTGCATTCCAGGACACCCTGCGCTACTGAGTGAAACCTTGTCTCAAACAAGAACACAAAGGAATTTTCTTACAGTTCAGTAGAAATTATCTAAATATATCTATTTCTTAAACATTTACACTAATAGTGTCAATATGTGACTTATTACAGTTTGGTAGTTTATTGCTGAGGGATTATAAATTTCTTTTAATCAAGATTCATTCTTAAAATGTTCTCACCGTAAAAATGGTAACTGCAGTACTGGATATCTGAATAAGTTTGTTTATGTACTCATTTCACAATGTAAATGTATCAAAACTCCAAGTACACTAGAAATATCTGTAAATTCTGTCAGTTATGGCTCGGGAATGCTGGCAAACAATTCATTTGGGTTATGTTAATGTGCTCTCATGGTAGTAAGTGTGGGTCTCTGGGTTTGAGTTTATGCTTTGCTCACCCATGTTTCTACTAAAAGATCTGATCAGTATTTGCCCTCCTCCGGATCTAATCACTTTTACTCTTCCTGTTCTCTGTACACCTGATGTTGCCTTTGCTGTCATGTTGGATTTGATGTAGTGTGATTTATGCTCAGTATCTCTGGGTAACAACTCTGCCATTAACATGTATCAGTTTGCTAATAAATTTGAAAGGGTATGGTACAGTAATAGCATTTCTATGTACTATTGTTTCTCAGACTCACTAGTATGTTCTATGAGTTAAGGAAGTAATTATTATGTATGTTGCTATAGACTTAGTGTGACATTGTTTCTGTACATTTTTTACTGTAGGAAATTGCTGATAAAGATGGAAACAATAAAGTGCTGTCTTTCACTATCCCTTCCTTATCCAAGCCTTCAATATACCATGAAGTAAGTAACGTGGGGAACATGGAATGTTTCAAATTATGTTGAGAAAAAGATAAAAATTTGTCTTCTGTCAGAGGTAAATATCATGAGTACTTTTTTGTTTTGTTTCTGTTTTAGAAACATGACCCCTGTAGCCCAGGCAGGCCCCAAACTTACCAGGTGGTCAAGGATGACCTTACACTCCTAAACCTGCTTCTGTCTTTCAAGTGAAATGACTATACCACCATGCAAGGGTCCTAATACATAGTCTTCTCTTTTTGGTTGTGAGCTGGGCTGGCTCAGTGGTTAAGGACACACTGACTGTTCCTCTGGAGGACCCATGTTCAATTCCCAGCACCCACATGGTAGGTCACAACCACCTGTAAGCCCAGTTCCAGGTTCTCTGACACCCTCTTCTGGCCTCCATGGGCACCAGACATGCATCTAATGCACAGACCTACACACAGGCAAAACACTCGTGCACATTTAATGAAAGGAGGGAAGGTAGGCACTGGGCCTGCAGGTGACCTGGCAGATAGAGGTACCAGCCAGCAACCCTGACAACCTGGGTTGAGTCCCTGGGACTGGTAGAGTGGAAAGAGAGAACTGATTCCCACAGATTGCCCTCAGACTTCCATATGTGCACACACTCTCATTAGATAAATTAACTGATTGAAATGGAGTAAATTTTTAAATTTATTTTTATTTTATGTGTATTGTTGTTTCGCCTGCATGTATGTTTGTGTGAGGGTGTCAGATCTTAGAGTCACAGACAGTTATGAACTGCCATGTGGTTTTTTAGAGTGGGTGTTGTGTGTGGTGTCAGATGTGTGTCAAGGGAGTTAATATTTAATGGAAAATTTTCCTCTAGTTTTTGTTTATTCATATATTTTCCCTCATCAGTATTATTTTCAACTTTATTTTTCTTTGAGGTGGGGGGCGGGTTTCCAAGACAAGATTTTCTGGCTGTCCTGGAACTCGCTCTGTAGACCAGGCTGGCCTTGAACTCACAGAGATCTGCCTGCCTCTGCCTCCCGAGTGCTGGGATTGAAGGTGTGTGCCACCACCACTACCTGGCTCATTTTCAACTTTTTAAGTCAGTTTTTAAAATGAATTTTCAAAGAATTTTTTTTCATATTGTTTGCTGATTATCTTTGTTAAATTGTGTAACTGGAAGTTTCTTGGTTCTGCCTGGCCCCTCGGTCCTGTAGCTGTTTATAAAATAATCACTCAGAGGCTTATATTAATTACATTAATTACAAACTGTATGGCCTATGGCTTCAACTTCTTGCTAGCTAGCTTTTTTATATCTTAAATTAACCCATTCCTATTAATCTATATGTTGCCACATGGCCATGGCATTGCCGGTCTGCTGGTATCTTGTTGCTCCTTTGGTGGCAGGCTGGTGTCTCTCCCGGCTCTGCCCTTCTCTCTGTATCTCTCCTTGGATTTCCCACCTGGCTGTAAGCTTTCTTGCCATAGACCAAAACAGCTTTATTTATTATCCCATAGGAGCCACACATATTCACAGCATACAGAAAGACATCCCACAGCAAGATTGAATCATTTTTATTATTTTTTAGGAAAGTAATTACTCAGAAGGATGTTGATGCTCCATTATTCTTCAGTATAAAAGAGTCTAAATGCACATTCTAGCTGTTAGTAACATATTTGTTTTGCTTGTGTTTTATTCTGTTGAAGAATATGAGCACACTCATGATTATTTAGGTAAATGTTGCTGTTGAGCTGAGCTCTCTTTCATAATATCTAGTAAGGAAATGTGTTATAAATCAAACTTACTGTCTTTAGTGGCCCTTGGTGTGTCAGACTGTGAGCATTTAAAAAGTTTTTCCTGAAAATTAAATTCCATTTCCAACACACATTATCCTGTTTTGTGGCTCAATGAAGCTATTAATTTTTTAAATTAATTCCTCTGAGACTTTGTTTTTTGTTAGAAATAGTATATCTCCTGTTCAACCAGCGTTTATTTTAACAGAATATTTCTGAGTAATAGATTTTAATCAAGTTATTTGCATTATGTTTTGAAATAAAATGGATAGTAGTGATATTAATAAGTGGTTATTCTAACATGAAATCAATTGTGTAAATATTAAAGAGGTTTTTATCATAGTCTTCAATACTGTTTATTTTATGTAAGTACTTATGTGTTCTGGAATATAAACAAATATAAATGTATTTCTTTCAAAACTAAATGTTTTCAGCAGCTTTTCTTTTTCCTAAATACAGAGTAACTTCATTATATTTCAAATTTTATGTGTCTTCTACACATAATTTCCAAAAGAAAGAATAAAATGTCATTGAACAGAGAAAAGCTACATTTTATTTAAACAATTAAAGACAATTTAATACAGATTTTTACTTCATTTTGGAGACATTATCTCATGCTCTATCTTATTTTTTGCAGCCCTCAACAATTGGATCCATGGCTTTAACAGAAGGGGCGTTGTGTCAGCATGATCTCATCAGGGTTGTTTACAGTGATCTTCATCCTCAGAGAGAAACATTCACTGCACAAAACCGGTAATGATCAAAACTACATAGTGGGGCTGGAGGGATGGCTCAGGATAACTGCTGGCTGTTTTTCCAGAGGACCTGGGTTCAAGTCCCAGTACCCACATGGTGGCTTACAGCCATCTGCAACTCTGGTTCCACGGTAGCTACACCCTCTCTTGCTTCCAAGGGCACCAGGCATGCATGTGGTGCACATACACACATGTGGGCAAAACATCTAAAATAATTTAAAAATAACTACACAGCAACAATGGTGAATTTATGCCTGATAGCTAAGTATAATTAACTTCATTTCAAGCTTGATATGAATAGAGTCCAAATATTAAATACGTCATTCTGGTAGAATACATTATAATACAGGTTAAGCATCCTTGTCTGAAAATTACAAATCTGAAGTGTTCCAAAGTCTAAAATCTGGTGGGCACCAGCAAGATGGCACAGGTAGACAGTCCTCACAGTCTGTGTGACTGGGACACAGGGAACATGCACCTACATGTTATAATATAATGTTAAATAAAATACTATGTAAAATTGCCTTCAGTCTGTGTGTGTGTGGTACATGTGAAACATAAATGAATTTCTGGTATAGACTTGGGCCTTACCTCCAAAGAAGGTGCACATTACAAAATCTGAAAAACTCGCCGGGTGGTGGTGGCGCACGCCTTTAATCCCAGCACTCGGGAGGCAGAGGCAGGTGTATCTCTGTGAGTTCGAGGCCAGCCTGGACTGCCAAGTGAGTTCCAGGAAAGGCGCAAAGCTACACAGAGAAACCCTGTCTTGAAAAACCAAAAAAAAAAAAAAAAAAAAAATCTGAAAAACTGCAAAATCTGAAACATTTCTGGTCCTTATCACTTTGAATAAGAACTACTCAGAAAAGCTTTTTTGTGAACGTCATATATAAATACTGTATCTACACTCCTCCTCCCCCCCTCTTCAACTCCTCCCGTGTCCCACCTCCCAAATTCATAATCACTTAATTATGCACATGTATCTGTAATCTACCGGGTCTGTTTGCTTGCATATACATGTATCCAGGGCTGACCACTTGGGATTGGACAAGTTATTGAGGAGCTTGTCCATGGAGAAAACTGGTTCTTCCCCACACAGCAGCCGCTGACCACCTCTCCATGTGGGGTGGTACATACAGCAGGCTGGTCAGCACCCTTGTGGTATCACTGCGTCTCATCTATAATCAAATCCTTCCTCTTTCCCTCTGTACTGTGAATGGCTTCTGCTGCTTGGGGGAAATTCTCTGCTTATGGGGCAGTTCAGCAAACTTTTATTAAATAAACAAGGTTAGTAACCAATCAAATATGTGTCACAGGGCTGGAGAGATGGCTCAGCAGTTAAGAGCACCTGCTGTTCTTCCAGAGGACCGGGGTTCAATTTCCACCACCCACACGGCAGCTCACAACCACATGTACCTACAGTTTTAGGGCATTAAAGCCCTCTTCTGGTGTCGTTAGGCACCAGTCATGCTCATGGTACACAGACACACACACACAAGCAAAATGCCCATAGCATAAGACAATAAATAATAAAAGTTTCTCGTTATCCTTACTGGCAACTAATCTCACGTCCATCTTCTGATCTCAGTGGGTATAAGAGTGATGGCATTGGATGTTATGGAGTCTTTTGTTGTGTATAATTTTTACTGTGAAATATCTTACCAGTATATCTAGTTTTACCTCCAAACTAAATATGCATTACTTCCACACAGTTCATTAATAAAAATAGCTGTCTCCTATCCCTCCTCCCTTCCATTTTCCCTTTTCAAGATGTAATGACTTTTAAACCATGGTTCCATTTTAGCAGTCAATATGGAAGATGTATTTTATTGAGACAGTCTTACTATGTTGCTGTGACTGGCCTGGAACACCAGGATGGCTTCAAACTCACAGAGATGGGACTGCCTCTGCCCTCCAGTGCTGGGATTGAAGATGCGCTTCACTACACCCAGCCTTAAATTGTTTTGTTGTTTTTGAGACAGGCTCTTTCTACATAGCCCTGGCTGTCCTGGATCTTGCTCTGTAGACCAGGCTGGCCTTGAACTCACAGAGATCCACTTGCCCCTGCCTCCTGAGTGCTGGGATTAAAGGTGTGTACACCATGTCCACCCTTCATTTGTTTTTTAAGAAGAAAATATTGATGACAGCAAAGGGCTATGGTTCATAATAAGAAGGAAGCAAACTACTGAGAAGAATTCTACAGTAACCTGATTAAGAAAAAAACATGAAGATTTACATTAAGGCATTGTTATAACCATTTAGTAAGTAAATAAGTTACTGTGGTTTCAGATTGAAATAAATAATTGTGATCTTTTTGTTACTTTTCTAGGTTTGAAGTCTTGAGTTTCCTCATGCTGTGCTATAATTCTGCTATTGTATATATGCCTGCCTCGTCGTACCAGTCTCTCTGTCGAATGGGTTCCAGGTGAGAAGAGTAGTTATTGCTGTTCATAGTCATAGAGTTACTGGGGAAGTGTTATATATGTCGGGCTGTTTAACTTCTGGTACAGCAGGAAGTAAAGTTCACGGAGCTTCCGACAGGAACGAAAATTACTTTCAGGGTCTGGAGAGATGGCTCAGCAGGTAAGAGCACTGACTTTTTGTACAGGACCGGTTCACTTCCCATTATCTACACAGTGGCCTACAACTATCCTTATCCAGTTCCAGATGTTCCAGTGCCCTGTTTAGGACTCTGGTACTGCCCTCACATAATTAATTGTACATACACACATGCAGACAGAACACTTATAAAATAAATCATTAAAAATTATAAAAAAGATGATTTGAACATTAAATAGAATATTTTCTAGCTGAACAAGGAGCTGGTCGAGTCCACTAAGTTTAGGATCGTTTATCAATACACCAGATTGCTCCCTAGATGCAATTGTTTTTATAAATCATGTTAAAAGTTTTGAAATATTTTCTGGATAGTGGTGATGCAGGCTTTTAATCCCAGCACTTGTGAGGCAGAGACAGGTGGATCTCTGTGAGTTCAAGGCCAGCCTGGTTTACCAAGTAAGTTCCAGGACAGCCAGGGCTGTTACACAAAGAAACCTTGTCTTGAAAAAGAAAAAAAAAAAAAAAAGAATTTGAATAATAGAGCTGTTATATATGGGGAAAACCTTAAGAATGCGAATCTTTTCCTCATACATTTTTGTTTAAAACATTGCCTTATGTAGTGCAAGCTGACCTTGAACTCCTGACCTTTCAGCCTCCATTTCTTTCATTATAAACTTGTTTGTATTGGAAAAGATTGATACTGTACCATTTATCTGTGTGATGGTAAAGGAATATTCTGTGTGTGCTGCTACAGATTAGTCTTTATTACTTTAGAATTCCTGAGAAGTTAGGCTTGACTGAATTCTACTGTAGAAAACATTTAAGTACTATAAATTGGTTCAGTTTCACAGAATTCAGTTCTGAGCTTATACATTCCAAATGACTTTTGACTTAGAAAACTGAATCAAGAGTTAAATCGTATACAAGCCTAGCCAGGCAGTGGTGGCACATGGCTTTAATCCTAGCTCTAGGAAGGCAGAGATAGGTGGATCTGAGGCCAGTGTGGACCTCAGAGTGAGTTCCAGGACAGCCAGGGATACACAGAGAAACCCTGTCTTGGGGGATGGGAGGGAGGGGTCATATTCAGTCCCTTTCTTTTGCTACATAACAAATTCTTGGGCCAGCAAGAGGCTCAGATAGGTAAACCAGTGTGCTGAGAAACCCTTAAAATGTGAGTTCAGGGGTTGGGGATTTAGCTCAGTGGTAGAGCACTTGCCTAGCAAGCGCAAGGCCCTGGGTTCAGTCCTCAGCTCTGGTGGAAAAAACAAAAAACAAAATATATAAAAAAAAAAAAAAAATGTGAGTTCCTCAGCTCCGGGGAAAAAACAAAAAACAAAATACAAAAAAAAAAAAAAATGTGAGTTCAATCTCTGAAACTCAAAACTACAAAGCTATGCAGGAAAGCTCTTGTAGAAGTACTGTGGCAGAAATAATGCAGTGGGAGAAAACTGAGTTCCCAGAAGTTGTCTTCTGACCCCCACAAACATGTTGTGAGATATACATGCACACCAAACTTGTTGTTTTTCTGTTTGTTTGTTTTGTTTTTTTCTGGAGACAGGGTTTCTCTGTGTAGCTCTGGCTGTCCTGGAACTCACTCTGTAGACCAGGCTGGCCTCAAATTCACAGAGATCCTCCTGCCTCTGCCTCCCAAGTGCACCAAAGGATTAAAGGAGTGCATCACCACCACCACCACCACCACCACCACCACCACCACCACCACCACCACCACTACCCAGCACAAAACAATTTTTAAAAAGAAAAATAAGTTTTCACAATTTTAACTACTCATAACATCATACATTTATTATTTCATAGTTTTTATGAGACAGAAATGTAAGCATGGCTTACCTCTGCTTGGGGTCTTTTTTTCTTTTGAAGACAAGGGTCTCACTGTGTGGTTCTGGCCTGGAAGAAACTCCCTATGTAGACTAGACTAGTCTCCAACTCACTAAGATCTGCCTACCTCTGCCTCCTGAGTGCTGGAGTTAAATGCATGTGCTACCTACCACACCTGCCATCTTAGAGGTTTTTTAAGACTCTAAAAAGACATAAAGAACTGTGTTCTTACAAGACTTTTTGTCAGATTCTGTTCTATAGTTGTAGGACTATAGGTTTCTTTATCTAGTTGGCTGTCTGCTGGAGTCCATCCTCACTTTCATGCCGCATGGGCAGCTTATGACCTCATAGCTTGCTTCTTCAAAGCCAGAGTAGATTGAGAGTCTCCAGTATGACCTGCTGCTTTTGGAATAGTTATGCACATAATGTACAAATAGTGTACATATAGTGTGGAATCCTTTCACCTGCTACATTGTGTTGGATAGTCACATGTTCCACCCTTAGTGGGTAAAGGAGACATATCATAAATACCGCAAAGGAAAGTTCATAGGGATCAGGAATCTGTCTTTGAGGAATGCTCAGGTTCACATGCTGTTCTGATTATAACAAAACTCACTAGTTTGAGTAATTGGCAGAAGTCTAATCTAAATTTCCAGAACTTTGAGTTTACAGATTATCTTAAAATTTAGTATATTATTTTATCCTACTTACAATGTTAGTGGTAAAACGAGGTTCTTTCCTCTAATGTAGATTCTGTGTCCCCTGAGGAACTTTTTTTTTTTTTTAATTTATTTTTTGGTTTTTCAAGACAGGATTTCTCTGTATAGTTTTGGAGCCTGTCCTGGAACTCGATCTGTAGACCTGGCTGGCCTCGAACTCAGAGATCCACCTGCCTCTTCCTCCCAAGTGCTAGGATTAAAGGCATGCGCCATACCCCGGCCTCCCCTGGAGAACTTTTAAAAACTTTGTTCTGAACCTTGTACTTGTTTTTAATTGATACTCAAGTTTTTTCATCTTTCTTAGTAGTTGCAAGTGATATTTCTAGTGTGTAACTATTGATATGATAAAATCATTGGGTTATTTTAAACATATAAAATATATATACTACAGTAATTTGATACCTATTATTGTCCATTAGGGAATACATGAGCAAGCTTCACCTGTAATAATCTGGTTTTTGTTTTAGTGATAAACTTCTTTATAGGTGAGGCTGGACTCCCATTTGTTGTGTGGCCCAGGCTGGCTTCCTTTCTGTCTCTTGAGTGCTAGGATTAGGGGCATGTGCCAATAATTTTATCAATGTAATGCAATTTTCAACTTGTAGTATTTTTATTACTTCATTATATTCTATATATGTATATAATTTTTAGTTGATTCAGACTATAATAAGGCACTAAAATTTTTCTTCTGAACTTACTATTATAATTAACCTAAAACAATATTAATGTTATAACTCTATAACTATATATTAAGATACAGCTTTTGGAAGCATCTCAGTGAAACAAAGGCAATTGATTATGGTATTTTGACTACAGTGGCTTCAGTGGTCTTTGTTGTCACTGCCTACAGAGGTGATAGCATATTCTATTTGGCGTCATAACCACTCTTACACCTCTTATGCATCCTAAGATCCCCAAAAGAGGACCCAGAAGTTCATTTGGCATCAGATTAATTTTAACTGCTATGTTAAAATTAAATATAATTGATAAGAATACACTGATATATAAACAGCATGCAGAAAAGATTCACAGGCAAGCTTGGTTATAGGAATAATAACCCCAGTCTTTAGTCCTAGCACTCAAATGACAGAGGCTAGAGAGCTCCAGGCCACCCAGGGTTAGGTTACACAGTGAGACCCTGTCTCCAAAGGAAAGAAGGAGAGAAAATAAAGTCCATGCTGCCCAGGAGCCACCGGAAGTCCTTGGTCTGCAGTGCCAAGGAGCAGAGGTACTGCTGATGTGTGGACTGCAGATCTTGCTGTTTGAGATTGCCCATGGTGGCTCCATTATGGAAGGAACAGCCCCACCTGCTAGGAGAGCCGCCAGTTCCAGTGCCTGACTGACTACACAGCAAAGAAAATGAGGAGATCCTAATTGCGCACATTGAATTCTGCTTAAGTTAAACATCAGATAAATAATTGTGGCCTTATTTTGCAATGTCTGTTTTAAAATTTATGTACTGTCTGGTAATTCCCCACTATAATTTAAGATGGATAAAAGCTATGTATTTATATGTTTGAGAGAGAGAAAAGGAATAAAAGGATGTCTGTGAAAGAGGTTGTTAGCTATTTGGGGAAACTTGTTACTGTTTATGTAGTCCACTAGAATACATGCTTTCTGAATAAAGGTGTGCTTTAAAAAAAATTAAAAATTAAAAACAAAACATCTTCTACCTGCTCATGACTGACTTTTAGCAGGCATCAGTAGCTGAGGGATGGATGACTCATTAAATGTATGATTAGCCAGTCAGGAAGTCACACATTAACTTCTGTGTTTTCCTAGGGTTTGTGTGAGTGGGTTTCCGAGGCAACATGAGAAAAAGTGGAAAGAAATCTGTGGTCGAATAGTATTAGATCCTGAATTTATGGTGCAACTTCTCACAGGAGTTTACTATGCCATGTAAGTAGGAAGAAGATGAAGTCTTCTTTATCATAGAATCTTCAGTTCCATGATAAACCTGTTACCTGGTTTTTCTAATATAGTATCTAGTCAGTACTTTTCAAATAGCCAGTTAATAACATGACTAGTCATGAAATTAGGTTTTTCTGTACGGAAACTGTATTGTTTCTACATAGTTCACTATCATGATTATCACGAATACTTTAAATAAATTACTTTGAATATCAACACATGATAAAAACCAATTTGTATAAAGAAACATCTGTAAACTATTTTAAACAGAGCATTGTAATCTTCATTTTGTTGTTATAACCAAAGCTAGGATAATTCAGCAGTGAAATAATGAATTGGAAGTGTAAGTTTTGCTTTACGACTAAAGTAGTAGAACTTGGAACCGTTTTCTTTTAAAGTGCTGAAGACCAGAGATCTCTATTAAAAGTACTAAATAATCTATCCCCAGGTATAATGGACAGTGGGACCTTGGCCAGGAAGTACTTGATGACATCATTTATAGAGCCCAGCTAGAACTCTTTTCTCAGCCACTCTTGGTAAGTTACTCTTTTATACTTTTTTTTTTTCCCCAAAGAGTAGAGATTTATTTAGGTCCTAGTTCTGGATGTGTGTTGATTCTTCTTGTTACCATGGGGCAGAGGACAGGGGATATTGAGATAAAATGAAAAATGAAATGTTTTGAAATCCTTAAGAAAGCTGAGCGGGGCGGTGGTGGCGCACACCTTTAATCCCAGCACTCAGGAGGCAGAGACAGGCGGATCTCTGTGAGTTCGAGGCCAGCCTGGGCTACAGAATGAGTTCCAGGAAAGGCGCAAAACTACACAGAGAAGCCCTGTCTTAAAAAAACAAAAAAAAGCCGGGCGGTGGTGGCGCACGCCTTTAATCCCAGCACTCGGGAGGCAGAGCCAGGTGGATCTCTGTGAGTTCGAGGCCAGCCTGGGCTACCAAGTGAGTTCCAGGAAAGGCGCAAAGCTACACAGAGAAACCCTGTCTCGAAAAACCAAAACAAAAAAACAAAAAACAAGAAACAAACAAACAAAAAAAAAACACGAGAAAACCAAGTTGAGCATAGTAGTTTACACTGGTAATCCCAGTACATGGAACTAAGGGGTTGATTGCCACAGGGTAGAGGCCATCCTCAGCTACCCTGTAAGTTCCTGGCTGTTCTATGTAGTAGAGCTCTGTTAAAGAGAGGACAGCCTCATAAGTTTTATTCAGCTCTATAGAAAAAGAAAGGCTGTTTAAGCTTATGTGAAATCACTTTGTTATTATAATCAAAAACTAGAGCAGTTTAGAAATGAAGCAGTCACTGAAGGAGACTATTTTTTTCCACATAAACATGTAAATTCTAAATTATTACCTTTATATAAAAAAGTTATAGAGCTGGGTGGTGATGGCTCATGCCTTTAATTCCAGCACTCAGTAGGCAGAGGCAGGTGGATCTCGGAGTTCTAGGCCAGCCTGGTCTGCAGAGTGAGTTCCAGGACAGTCAGGGCTACACAGAGAAAGCCTGTCTCAAAAAAAAAAAAGGTTTGTGATGATGTCCATGGCGTGTGAGGCCACAGGGGTCATAGATAGGAACAATGGACATTGAAATCCGTGGGCCATGCTGAGCAGCCCCTCTGTCACTGGCCTTGGGCTAGCTGGCCCTGTCCCTTGCTTTACACTGCAGCAGGAGAGCTGCCCCCTGAAATGGTCTCACCTCTCACCATGGGCACGGGAGAGCTCACTCTGCCCCTTGCCAGAGTGGGACCATCCCAATGGCCCAGACTGACCAGCTCATCTACCACCTAGACCCACATCCTGAGCCTTAGATTGGCCCACCCTAGCATTTACCGTATCTATGACCTGCTGGAGTTCATGAAAAGACCGGTCCTATGGAACGACAGCAGGATCCCATGACTGGGGCAACAGTAGGACATCTGAGAGGAGTTTCAGTGAGCGTCCAGTGACGATGGTGTGCCAGAGGCCTTGAACATACCAGTGATTCATTGCAATGAGCATTTTGTGGGTGGGGCCAGTTGGACAAAAGTGTATGCCCTATGACACACCGCAGCACCCAGGGCCACTAGAATGAATGAAGAGGTGTTAGAAAGACAGAGGAATAAAGTGGTTTTTTTTTGTTTATTTTGTTTTTAATTGATTTTTTTTCGGGAATGCTGTAGGGGTCAGGGGAGGACATGGAGGAACTGTGAGATGAGTGGTGTTGAGGTGCATGATGGGAAATTCCCAAAGAACCAGGAAAGAATTATGTTATAAAAAACAAAAGGTAGTGGTGGCACACGCCTTTAATCCCAGCACTCAGGAGGCAGAGCCAGGAGGATCTCTGTGAGTTCGAGGCCAGCCTGGTCTACAGAGTGAGATCCAGAACAGGCACCAAAACTACACAGAGAAACCCTGTCTCAAAAAATAAAAAAAATAAAAAAAAAAAAAGGAGGCTGGAGAGATGGCTCAGTGGTTAAGAGCGCTGGCTGCTCTTCCAGAGGACCTGGGTTCAATTCCCAAAAACCACATGGTGGCTCACAACCATCTGTAGTGAGATCTGGTGCCCTCTTCTGGCCTGCAGGGACACATGCAGGCAGAATGCTGTATACATAATAAATAAATAAATAATTTTTTTTAAAAAGAATAAAATTAATACACAAAAGAAGAATATCCTCTGTTGGCTTAAGAAAACCCCTATTATAATCTTACTCTGATTTAAAGATTCCATGAAGTTCAAGGCCAGCCTGGTCTACAGAGCGAGATCCAGGACAGGCACCAAAGCTACGCAGAGAAACCCTGTCTCGAAAAAACCAAACCAAAAACCAAAAGACCCCATGCCCCCAGTGTGTAGGACCTGTGAGGTGACTCCAGATAAAGACCCCACGCCCCCGGTGTGTGGGGACCTGTGAGGTGATCCAGATAAAGGCACTGCTGCCAAGCCTGACAGCCTGAGTCAATCCCAGAATCCTCTTGGAAGGAGGAGAGAACTGACTCCCACAGGTGGTCCTATGACCTCCAGACTCATGCCATGACATAGTCACACACACACACACACACACACACACACACACACACACACACACACACACAAGAGTAAAAAAATCAAATACAGATGTTGGGCCAGCAATATGACCCAGTGGATAAAGGCTTTTGCAATGCAAACTTCGACTTGAATTCTGTCCCCAGAACCTACAGAGAGGTGGAAGGCAAACACTGACTCTATAGAATTGACCTCTGACTGCCATGCCACATGGACGTAACTGACTGCAGCTCCCCCTCCAAGTTGAAAGGACACACGGTAGGAAGACAAAGGCATTCTTGATGCCTTGGTGATGGCGTGGTTCTAGCCATCCCTTTGCAGAGGCAGTAATGAGTGCTCGTTTTCTTAGATTCTTTAACCCACATCTAGCTTTGTATGTCTAGAAACCAGTACCTTAAAAGAGTATTAGAAAGGGCTGGAGAGGTGGCTCAGTGACCTAGAGAACCTGGGTTTGATTCCCAGCACTCACATGTTGGCTCACAACCATCTGGAAGTCCAGTTCCAGGAGATGTGATGCCCTCTTCTGGCCTTTGTGAGCACCAGACATGCATGTGGTACACACACACACACACACACACACAAACATAAATTCAAATTGAAAGTACTAGAAATGCAACATTACAGTTACTTTTATTTTTTTATTTTGGGGTTTTGTAATTTTTGAGACAGAGTTTTTCTGTCTAACAGCACTGACTGTTCTGGAACTTGCTCTGTAGACCAAGTTGATCTTGAACACAGAGAACTACCTGCTGCCTCCTGAGTGCTGGGATTAAAGGCATTTGCTGCTGCCACCACCACCTAGCCTACAGTGTTACTTTTAATTGTAAAGAAATAAAAGTAGTCTCAGTGTTCCCATAACAGAGAGCAAATGAAGTTTGTATTTCCTTGATGAAATTGTATATTTGAGAACTTATGTTAAAGAAAAGATAGTAACAGGTTAAATGGGAAAGTATCTATGTATTTTAAATCTACATGTGAAAGAGGAAACAAAATACTAGTAGTTGTAGGTAATTTGACTGTCCATGGCCTCTCTCTTCTTCCTTCACGCTTTCCCTTCCTCCCTTCCTATGTGTCGCAATCTGGCTTTGAATGTATAATTCTGTCTTGGTCTTCCAAGTGCTGGGATTACAGGACCACCATGCCTGACTTGCTTTGATTTTTTTTTTTTTTTTTTTGCCGGTTTTATTAAGCTTTCTGAGGTGGTTTCATGATACTTAAAATGTTTATGCATTTTCTACTTGGGATAGTTTTTAAAGCTATTTTATTTATACCATTTTTAATTTTAAGCTCAAATTCACTGATATGTAGCATTTTTCTCATATCTAAAGCTATATGTAAAACAAAATGGAGAAACAAGTGTCCCTTCTATTGCTAATACTTAGTTTAGAGACTTAACTTTATATACATCAAGCCTCAAAACAGCTTCCTTCTCTAGGTCTGTGTGGGTAGATCAGACATACTTTCTCAGGGTGCTGCATCCAACATGTGCTTGTCCATGTGTGGAAAGAAAGAAAGACAGTCCTCTAGCTCAAGGTCTTTGCTGGATTACTACTTACCTGTTAAGAGACACAGCAGTCAGATGGCAGTTGCCTAGTAACCAGGTTTCCCAGTCTCTTCCTTAGAAGCGGAAATACTAGGAGATAATGCCAACATGTGTTCAGGGAAAATCTGTCCACACAGGAGTGCAGAAAAGTGTTACTGTTTTATCACAGATTAAGTTTTCTATTACTTATCATATGAAAAAGCAGGAATTTATTCTAACTTGTTTTATATCTTGGTACAAATATTAAACATTTTTCTTTGGAATGTTTTTTTTTTCTTTTCAAACTCAACAACTTCAAGAATCTAGTGTGGTGGGCTGGAGAGATGGCTCAGCGGTTAAGAGCACTGACTGCTCTTCCAGAGGACCTGGGTTCAATTCCTAGTACCCATACGACATCTCACAACTGTCTGGAACTCCCGTTCCAGGGGACCCGACACCCATAGCAAAAACACCAATCCACATAAAATAAAAATTTAAAAATTAAAAAAAAAGAGAAAATCCAGTGTGGTATATGGTTCACATTTTAATAATAAATTTTCATTTGAAAAGCCTGCTGAAAAGAATATATAATATTGAAAATAAATACTTCTGACACATTCGTGCTTTTATATTATATAACTTTATATGTTACAAAGTGTACATGTTCAAAAATATGGAAACATGCATTATAGAGGAGGTAAAAATTCTATGTTGGTTGTAAATTTGTAAGACTTACATTATCATTTTAGGTTGCCAATGCCATGAAAAACTCGTTACCATTTGATGCACCTGATTCTTCACAAGAAGGCCAGAAGGTGCTTAAAGTGGAAGTCACTCCAACAGTGCCGAGGATCTCTCGGACTGCAATTACAACAGCTTCGATCCGTCGTCACAGATGGAGACGAGAAGGTCAGTACAAAATCCCATGTTTACTCACGGACTCAAATAACTTATCACTGTTTGTACAGAATGTACTAATGCTTGATAGTAATTAATGTTCTCTGTATTCAAGTAAAATATTTTCACCTTAAAGATGGTACTAGAAGTGTGATAATGCTTAGTTATTTTGATGTAAAAATATGTCTGATTATAAAGTAGGGATTTGTTAGACTGTTCTGTTAATGTTAAAACATAAAATAAGACCTAGTTAAATTTTGTTTTTCGTTTTGTTTTTTGAGCTAGTAATAAAAATAGGGGAAAATGTTGCTTTAAGCCTATTAACTGGAACAAAGGTACATAAATGAGCACTGTGGGAGAAAGCTATATGACTTGTCAAACTAACAGTATAATACAAGCTAGCCATAAAAGAATTGCTTCTAATTTTTGCATTTTTATATCTGCTTTTCCTTTTTTTCCTAAAAACTGAACCCAGCAGTACTTTATGGATGCATTACTTAAGAGTCAAGCTGTCTTGCTGAAGAGACATTGTCATTTTTAATGACCCCTAGTTTTCTGTCCTAGTCATTTGCAAACCTTACATTGTTCATCTGCTGCCTTATGTGTGTGCAAGCTGTGCACACACATGTAACTATAGAGATAGTGTTTGTGTTAATATCATATCCATATATACATTCTCTTATCTGCCTGGGTCAGAATGCTCAGAAAAGAACAGAGCAGCACAAAAGTACTAAAATTTTATATGTTGAATCCCAGATGGCTTTGACTTCTCAAACGAGGCTGACTCGAGTATTCCTGGCTCCCCGATCCAACACGGCTCCACTGACCTAGGGATCAAACGTGTGCAAGAGGGGGAGGTGCGCAGGACCCCTGAGCATGGCTCGCCGGAGCCCAACTCGGCAGCAGCCACAACAGAGGGTAGGACAGAGATGAGGAGGCAGAAGTCAGTGAGGCAGTTGCTGGAGAAGGATCCTGGCTCTCTGTCCCCGAGCAGAACACCTTGCCATTCTAGTGTGTGTCTCCACAACCCCTGGGTGTGCTAGCTCCTCCTTGCAAAGCAACCCTCCTCCCCATATGCCTAGCACCAGGTTAGGTACAATCTTCAGTTGCCCTTTGTGCTGGCCTGGAGTCTGCATCCCTGTGTCATCAAACAGCAGCTTGGCATGGCTACTAACAAGGCAGGGACCTGGATGAAAAGATCTGCAGATGCTTGGAATTTGTCATTACTGAGCATGTTTGTTCTAACACTAGGGAAAAAATGCACCCAATGATCATGAGCCTTAGTAGTCTGTATTAATGTGTACACATGACGATTGATTCTGTAGAAGTCTGTGAAGAGAATTTTAAAAGACAAGTCCATTTAAGAAACTGAAGTGGACCTGGCATTTCCCTGTTTCCCAGGGCGTCCTCATAACAAGTATTTCCCGTCTCTGACAGAGTGCTGGTGTTAACTGGCTTCTCAACAGCTGGATTCAGTTGCCTAATAAGTTACTGACATCTTTTCTCCATAAATGTGCTCTCCTGAAGCATTCTGCACTTCACAGTTTTTATAAATAGTGGTCACAGCTCCCAGATGGAAGTGAAATGTGTTGTTTACAGGTCATGCACAGAAGAGCCTTGTCTCTACAGTGTAGGTATTTGCAAATAAGAACCTGTGCCCCGTCACTACTTGTAAAAGAACACTTCTCTCTGACAGGAAACTATTTGCCTGCTGCTGTGTATGAAATGGCATATGAGTTAACTTTGTGGAAGAGAGAACTGTAGCCAGATGGTTTCATTATCATAAAACCTTATACTAATAAACCTATACATAGTTTTTAAAGAGATCAGCTATTTACCTATTTTAAAGACCAAACACACATAAAATACTTACCTTCTACCCTAAGGAAGTATCTTTCTTTTCGGTGTATTAGAAATTTGAGCATGCTCAGTAAGAATCTAAATGTACCCTCAGTTCCTAACCCATTTGCCTAAATTGTCTTTACTTCATTTAACAGTATTGCATGTGCATGACCTAATGACCCCAAAGTTGGTCCTGTTTTAGAGATCCCTCTTGACATGGCTGTGGAAGATGTGGCCCTCCCTTTTTGTCTTTTTGTATCTCTTTATCTTACCCCAGCAATTAGATGTATCTTCTCTAAATGCCCAAAAAAAAAAAAAAATTTTTTTTTTTTGAGAAAACAGGTGGATTTGGAACCTAGAGTGGATCCAAACTAAACAGCAATCTATTTCTCATTGTTGATGACTAAATAAACCATTTGCTATTTGTGTATAACTTTTGTTAGGATGTTGAGAGTATTTGTGCTAAAAATAATGTCATATTAGCAGTTGATGAAATTCTTGCAAGTCTGACACTAGGCTGAAGCATTACTTCTAATTAATCAGGCATATACTTTGAAAAAGGAACCAAAATAGTAATTCCCTTTTTTTTTTTCTGGAGCTGAGGACCGAACCCAGGGCCTTGTGCTTGCTAGGCAAGCGCTCTACCACTGAGCTAAATCCCCAACCCCAGTAATTCCTTTTTAATATCTTTTTAACTCTATTAAGTCCCCTGATATCGTTAATCTTTTAGTTTGGGGTAGTTTGCAGGGGTGTATAGCCCAAGGAAAGTGAATACATTTCTCTAACGTGTTTGAAGCTGGTTGGTGTGGTGGTGCACGCCTTTGATCCTGCCACTCAGGAGACAGTCAGTCTTTGTGAGCTCAAGACCAGCTCACACCACACAGAGAGACCTTGTCTCCGAAAAGGAGAGCGATAATTTTATCTCCTAACCTAGATTAAATGTGGTTTTTAAATAAGTGTTCGTAGATGCAGAATGTATGAGAAACGCGCCATGAACAAAAAGGTCAGTGAAACCCTTTTCACTCGGGTCTTCTTGGAGTCGTGGATGTTGTCACCTCCAGAAAAACTACAAAGGGAAAGATGTTTTGAGACTCAATTGCATTTTTATCTCCTGGGAGTTTTCTGTTGGTGATGGTTTTGGTTTTTTGAGACAGGGTTTCTCTGTGTAGCCCTGGCTGTCCTGGAACTCACTCTGTAGACCAGACTGTCCTCGAACTCACAGAAACTCCTCAGAGATCCATCTGCCACTACCTCCTGAGTGCTGGGATTAAAGGTGTGCACCACCACACCTGGCTTCCTTTGAGGGTTTTTAAGACAGAGAGAAAAGGAAATTGATTAAAATTTATGAGAATTTTAGTAATTCCATAGAATGCTGAAGCCTTTGTATTACATATGTAACATTCTTTAAAATAAAACATGTTTGTAGCAATGATGTTTTTATAATAAAAATGTGTTTATTAGGACAGGCACAGTTGTTCAGTTGTTAAAGGTGCTTGCCCTGCAAGCCTGGGGATCTGAGTGTGATCTGTAGAACCCATGTGACGGTGAATGGAGAAAACCAGTTCCACAGAATTGTCCTCTGACTGCCACACACACAGAGTAATGCTAAGACATTTTTAAATTAATTTATTATATGTTTCAAATAAAGGTTTTAAGATAGTGCCTGTGATTTATGGATAATCAATGTTCCATCAAATTGAAATAACATTTCTAGTGTATAAAATAGCAGTAGATTCTCTTGCATGGTGGCTTTTTATGTTATCACCCCTCTTCTAGCATACTGCTTGGGCATCAGATCTGCATGTAGCAAGATTCAGAACCAACACTAAGTCTCTCAGTCTCCTGTCCTAACTATTAGATAAACCAATCCAGTTTTATATTCATAGTTTTGAATATTTGGAATTTATACTACTTGTAAGTCAATTATTAAGAAAGGTAATGTGAATCGGATCTAAAAATTTTATTTTTGAGGTACATGATGCCCAGTTCTTTTGAAGGGATTGAGAGAAGTAGTGTCAGTTGCTTTTTTTTAGTAAATGTTTTTCCACATGGCTTTGCATGGTGATTAAACATCAAATTGCTGTAGATATTTATATTTATACTTAGATACATATATGTAACAAGTTGCCTTTTGCTTTAAGGATCGCCTAATTTGATTCTTTTTTAGAAGTAAAATAACTAATCCATCTGAAGAAATGCAACTAAAAAATATTTTTATTTTTCCAGGTACTATGTTAGTAACAGATTATGTTTGAATATGTACATTTTGCTTAGATAACCTGTGTCTGAAATTAGTGTTTAGATTGTTCCTTAACATTTACCTTAACTATCATGTTAATGTCAGTTTTACAGATTCGTACTTTCTTTCAGTCTGGGAAATATATGTTCAGTTTTTGAAAGACGAAAACATTAATTTTGAGACTGTTTGATCATACTTTTCAGTAAAAGAATTGGGCTGTCTGGAAACTACAACCTCATTATGTTCTATTTGACTCTCCTCTCACAAAGTCGAGATGAAGATTCTTTCCCTAAGCGCAGTGACTGGGAGAGGTGATGCAGCATTGCAGTGCTCTATGAATCTGACAGCGCTCACTCTCCTGTCAAGAATGTAAACTGTGCGGGGCGGTGGTGGTGCACACCTTTAGTCCCAGCACTCAGGAGGCAGAGGCAGGTGGATATCTGTGAGTTCGAGGCCAGCCTGCTCTACAGAACTAGTTCCAGGACAGCCAAGGCCGTTAAACAGTGAAACCCTGCCTTGGAAAAACGAAGCAAGGAAAAAGAATGTAAACTGTTAAGAAATACATAATACAGACAGTAGAAATATCCCTGCGAGTTCCCTTTGCCGCCTCACACTCAGTATACTCTTTACTGATTGGCTGAGGAAATATGGAAATCAATTTGCAGGGTGTGTCCATAAGACAAAATGTGAGTGTGAAGTTACTACAGCAATGTAGTTTTTTTAGTTGAGTTGGCAAATTTAGTAGATAATAAAAAGAAATCTATTAAGAAGCTATATAAATGCAGTTAGCTGCCAAATAGATAATACATTTTTATTTTAATTTAAAGAGTTTGGCCTATAGGCCTAAACGACTTGGTACAATTCTGGGTAACTGAATTAGAAGAGAATTCCTTTTGTACAGCACGTGTTATATGATGGGTTAAAGAAAAAAATGAAGAAAGAGTTTTGTTTTCAGACATGTAGGTACAGTGACTTCAAATGGATGACAGTGTGTTTTTAAAGTGTTATATTTTAGTTTTCTATGCCTAGGTGGTGATAGTTTACTAGTTATTGTTTGTGGATAGTTTTACAAAATCAGGACAACTGAAGCCAGATGAAAAGCCTGAGTAGTGTGTTAGACCCCTGTGTAGAGGTTTCGTCCCCTAAACTAAAGTGCTAAGGCCATTACAAACCTATGGCAAACATTCCTGAGATTAGGTCAGTGTTATTCACAGCTGCTTTTTACTTCATTTAGCTGTTGCTGAGTCTGTCTGATTTACTTTTTAGGTGCTGAGGGTCTAAATGGAGAAGAGTCTTTAAACATGAACGATGCAGACGAAGGATTTTCCTCGGGGGCTTCTCTCAGCAGCCAACCACCTGGGACCAAACCGTCCTCTTCTCAGAGGGGAAGTTTACGGAAAGTAGCAACTGGGCGGTCCGCCAAAGATAAAGAAACAGCATCTGCCATCAAATCCAGTGAGAGCCCTCGAGATTCAGGAGTTCGCAAGCAGTTTGGACAACCAGCCGATCTTAGCCTAGATTCAGTCGAGCTGACGCCGATGAAGAAACACCTGAGCCTGCCTGCTGGCCAGGTGGTGCCAAAAACCAATAGTTTAAGTCTCATCCGGACAGCCAGTGCTTCCTCCAGCAAGTCATTTGACTATGTGAATGGCAGTCAAGCAAGTACCAGCATTGGGGTTGGCACTGAGGGAGTCACTAATCTAGCAGCTACAAATGCTAATCGATACTCAACTATCAGTCTACAAGAAGACCGGCTAGGTCATGCTGGCGAAGGAAAAGAGCTCCTCAGCCCAGGAGCCCCCTTAACCAAGCAGTCTCGATCCCCGAGTTTCAATATGCAGCTAATATCCCAGGTGTAGTTTTGATGTCCCCTCATTCTCCTTACCTTTTAGACTGAACATTTCATTGTGCAAGACACTTCATCCCACATTGTGAAAAAAATGTCACTGTAATCAGATCTGGTTTAGCTTAGGTATCTTCCTACTGTATTTTGTATGGAAACAGCAATAAGGTTTTCTTTTTCCTTGAACCTCTCTCCACTTATTCCTTGTAAATGTGTTTGTGAAGCAGTGTAAGATGTTTGCCTTTTCCACGCCTTCCTTTCTCCTTGGGTAATGTGCAATCCATCGTAGGCTGATCGGTCCCATTTCAACACTGTGAGACTGAGGGTATGTTAGAGGAAATGGTGTATATGATCCCTATGAAGTGATTCTTTGGCTTTTGTTTAAAAACAAAACGGGTTTGTTCACATAATCTATGGAACTATGAAGATAACTGGATCATATTTTTTTCTCTCTTAACCAGGAGTGCCTCAGAGATTCTGCTATGACTTTGGACTTCTCTGAGTCTGTGCAATTTTATATTCTTGAGAAGCATGGGGGAAGGTGGTGGACTACTGCAATTTTTCATTAAAATGAGGCTAGCTGCACCCCCTTTCCTTTATCCCAAGGACATAGATGTTTAATTATTGAGGCATTTAAATTAACTTGTGACCACCTCCATTGGAGGCCGGGGCTCTAAGTTGATTGTGTAATTGATAATGCACTTTCTCAATGGCTCTCTAGTCATTAACAACATGTCTTCCCTCTTCCCACAAGGACTTGAGGACATTTCTGCCCTTAAAGTTTGAACTAGCAAATCAGAGACTCCAAGGGGCATGTTCTATTTCCTAGGAACGATTGACACTTTGGTGCTGGGGTTGTGTGGGGGGAAGGATGTTCTTCGTTTAGTTTGTGTGAGATTGTATGTGAGGTGACGTTATAATTGTTTTCTTTTTTTCCTTTGTGAGTTGATAATGACTGAAGTAGAAGCTGTACGTCTTCAGGTAAAGAGAGGGATTTCTCAGTCCACTTTCTGTGATGTCAGACTATTGGAGAAACCCTTTCAGCTGCTTCCTAGATGTACCTAAATTCAGTCAGATATTGGATAAAGATACCTAAAGTCCTGAGATCATATACTCCGAGGAAATACATCAGGGACAGATAATTGGTTGAAAACACTGATACTTCAATGTGACACATTTTTATAGAACATTTCTACCAGAGGGTACTGACTTGATTTCTCCACAAGGACCACACTGCCTTTGTGTTTAATGCAATTTGTGAATCTTCTGATTATCTGCAAAGTTTCTCGTTTTTATAAAACTTTGAAATCATGCCAGTAAGCTAGATGTTGAATGTATGTAAGTAGCATTTGGTAACTGCTAAGAGGCTACAAAAATACACTATTGGTTTAAATTTTTTGGTTATGATTTGGTTGGATAAGACTTTCTTATATCTCTTCTGGGTCTCAGGCTTTGTTTGAAAAAGAAGGGAATATATTGGGATTTTGAAAATCAGTATTGTGACTTCGACCGCTATCCATCTAAAGACATCAGTTACACATGCCCTTGTACATGTAGACATTTTATGTATTATTGTGAAAGAAAAATATACTGCCTTTATGGAAAGCAAGTGTTCTCTTAATTGACAAAGTTGTGTTCTCTCTATTTACAGTAGAATTTGATAAATTAACCAGGAAAATGCCTCTCTTTTTTTTTTTCACACATAAACCACCACCACTTTTGGAAGAGTTGTTTGTCTGTGTGTCTGTTTGTTTAGGGGGCCTTGTGTTAGACTCATCCTTGATTGGATTTGGTGGTCTATAAATTTTCAGCTCCCAGCAAATGGAAAACTAGAACCTCAGCTATTAGACACATCATTGCCAAAATTTGGAGTAAAGCTAAAAGCTGATACATGATTTATTGATTTTTATAATATGCATATATGCAATTATCACAGACACATTTTAGTCCTATTTCTACTAATTTAACTAAGTGACATAAAGTAAACTACAAAACATTGTAAAACAGTGAAAACTAGTGAAATAAAATGATTTTCTAACATACTAAACAACAGGTTTCTAGTGCGTAAAGGGAGGTGTCAGTGACTCTGTAGCAAAACATACCTGGATTAGTAAAAGGCTAATGGGCCCAAGTGCACATATATTGGCATCCAAGTCAAGCATTTTAGTTAAAGCACAAAAGAATACCAAATAATTTGAAGTTATAGCATAAACTGTAGTAGATACAAGAAAATGTCCTTTAATTAGAAATGTTATAACTGTAAAGTTGGTTTTAAGATATTTTCCAGAGCCAGGTATAGTGGCGCACACCTTTAATCCCAGCACTCTGGGAGGCAGAGGCAAATGGATCTCTGAGTTCGAGGCCAGCCTGGTCTACAGAGCATGTTCTAGGACAGCCAAGGCTACACAGAGAAACCCTGTCTTGAAAAACCAGAAGAAGAAAAAAAGTGCTTTTCATCTTAAGAGGCTTTCATTTATTGGTATGTATAGATTTTGTATATACATCCTGATTAATATTTCACAACCCTGTAACATTTGAATCCTATTCTTTGGGCTGTGATTCAGTCTCAATAAAGAAATCCTTCATTCTTTATAGCCATGGTCTTAGAAAAAAAATTCCTGTATAACATAATAGTTCAAATGAAATGAGTTACACCAACTGTCCAATTTTCTAAGAATCATTCTAACCACTGTGTGTTAGCAACACCTCATTTAAAATGGTTTTCGTTCAGTTACACAGCACCTGTTAGAAATGTAAGCCAGAAATGTCCATTCTTTGTCCTTTAACAACTTCCCTTTAATACTCCTCAGCTTTCATAAAGCTTCATCCCACCAACAGAAAAAGACATTTAGGGAAAAGTGTTTGTTTTATATAATTTTAAAAAATGATTGGTGCCATCTGTGCTAGGTCAAATTAAGGAATACAGCATCTGAAGGTTTAGGAGTTCTTCTATGTGACTTTAAATTAATGTTATTAATAAGAAAACTAAAATGTAAAGTAAAAAGTTGACTTAGAAGTAAGGTTTTTAAATATGAAAATATATTAAGAAGCCAGGGAGGTAACAGGTGTTGTTTAAAGTCTTACTCCTTTACTGTTCCATGCCTGTGTATTGCAGATCAGAATTTCTGTGCGAGGAGAAACCCTAGAGATAATTTAGCTACTCTCTCTCCCGTACACATCCATCCATCCTCAGGAAACTGAGGCTCAAAGAGGTTGTGAAATAAAGTCCATAACTAAGAAGCAGAGCCATAATCGAACCTTGTCCCCAGTCAAATGCTTATCCACACCCCACTGCTTCCTGTTACCCACACTTTGGTAGATATGTATCTAACGCTTTTCCATTTCTGCACTTTCTTTCTGTTTCTGGTCTAGTGGTTGGTGAATACATTAAGAAAAGTATTCATTCCAGAAAAAAAATGTACAATACTAAATACAGATGGGGATGTGTTCAAATGTAGGTATCTGTGTAGCACATTACTCTTTTCTAATTCATGCCTTATGAATTCTCTGCCACATAACAGTTATATGCTGCCATGTTATTTGTATTTGTGGGGGTTTGTTTAAATGTAAAATAAACCCAATGAAATGACTTTAATCAGTGTTCTAACTATTTAAAAGTGATTTTGGAATCAGCCAGTTTTCAGTCACCAAAGGTACAATATGGAGGACTGCAAAGTAAAGATAACATCAGGGCTGGAGAGATGGCTCAGAGGTTAAGAGCACTGGCTGTTCTTCCAAAGGTCCTGAGTTCAATTCCCAGCAACCACATGGTGGCTCACAACCATCTGTAATGAGATCTGGTGCCCTCTTCTGTTCTGGCCTGCAGACATGCAGGCAGAACACTGTATACATAAATAAATAAATCTAAAAAAAAAAAAAAAGAAATAATAAAGATAACATCAATTCCATTCATTATTAAGCTAGAGAGAGACTGTTTCTTACTGTGCTTAGAGCAGATGAAAGCAATATTTTATATATGATTGGAAAGGGTTTATAGTGAGTATGAAACTTATGATTCATAATGCCCTCTGTCATTTATAACACATATTCCGTATGAAAATGACTCAAAGTTTCATAGTCTCAGCTATGTAAGCTCAGAGTCTCCAAACTGAAGTCTAAATTCCTATAGTCTCAGTTATTAGAATTACTTATCAGACACCAGGATACTGAGAAGAACTTCTTTAAATTGCTTTCGTTTGCACTGTTTTTGTGAGTACTTTAATGCAGTGATGTGTTTTTCCTACCTCATTTTATGAGGTTTCTTTGGGTCCGTTTTTGAGTACTTCAGTTGTTGACAATCAGCTGTCTCATTTAATTCACTGCATGTTCATTTATAAATAAAAATACTAGTTTCTGTCTTTATGGGTAAGGTGGCATCCTGTAAAACACTGGTAAGGAGGAGCACTCCATTTCTGAACTTGGATTACATTATAAAGGGTTTTTTTTTTAACCAAAAAAGCTTAATATTTCAATTATATATAGTTTTGCAATTTAAAAAGAATGCTTTGTCATGGTTGTGTGATGCAGTTGGAGCAAGAGGCTTTTCTCTGTCAAGCCGAATGACTGCTGTCATTGCTTCCCCACCAGGTTGGGTGAGACACTTACTGTAATACTTTGCATTTTTTTTCTCAAAGTGGTTTTCAAAAATAAGGGATTTGAAAACTAGCTATTGACAGCTTAACCTCTTAAAAAATAGTGTTTGCCAGGTTATAGAAACATGAAATATGGTGTGAAATGATATTAACAAAATCATGAGTCATCAGGTTGGTACAATTTTCCATGCTAATGTGGTGAGACAAATTTTAGTATTGTTTATGCTGTGTGAATCTAATGGCTAGATCACCCCGGTACTGAACTACATAGGAACTGCTGTTCCTGTGGGAGGCACAGCCTGCCTCCTTGTCCATGTAGGTGTGCTTTGTCTAATTCCAACCACATAACCCACAAGATTTTGCTCTTTTTTTTTTCCTCCAGTATTTTTGTAATATTAGACATTTGTCCTATGAGAAATATATACAGGACCAAATATTCAGGCTACAGTTTCACAGAAATCCAGGGTGACAGGAAATAACTGGCAGTGTAGTACAGAAATAAGAGTTTCTATGTTTTGCTTCTGGACTTTGAGAAAATGGGTTCATAATGTTTACAGACTAAGGCATATTCATGTGTCTGATATTATACTACTACATTTAATATGGTTTTACCAAAAAAGTAGAATTAAGTGTATCTTAAGGTATAAATGAGTCTTTTTTAAAAATTGTGTAGCTGGAGGTCGGGCTAATAGATCTTTTTATTTACAAAGAGAAATGAGCCTAATTGGATGGTCTATCCCCATCTACAGAGTTGCTCTGTGGCTTGCTGTGTTTGAGTGTAACAGTTCAGTATTAGTCGTATCAGGAGATATTTTTACATCTTCATCAATCACAAAATTTACCAAAGAAAATGTTACTGACCAAAATCATTTTTAAAGCATCTGTGAAGGAATGTAACCCCTTTAATGCTTTCTAACGCCAAGGGAAACAAATAACAATGCATTGTTTGAACTGGAAAACACAAATACAGTAAATAGATAGACAAGATTCTATTTTGTTCTCACATCAGTAAGATGTCAGTGCCCCAATAATACCAATTAAAGAATAAGTCTTAATTTTATTCCTTATGACAAGTTGTTATTATAACTAAGGATCTGGCTTATCAGTGTTGAATATGAAAGGGGAAACTCCTTAAATTGGTATATTATATATTATGGGTTGTTTAGATAAAATTATAAGGAAAATTATTGAATGGTACTCCTTAACGGGCAGTGGCATTTATTTCTAGTATAATATTAGCTAAACTTACCGTCTGGTTAGTTTACATTGATTTATGTACATGTCCACTCTTACTGCTTTTTGTCTTTGCTTTAAAAACGTGATTGGACTGAAGGAAGCTACAATATCCCCTTCTAAAATATGTAGGCCAAAAAGATCTAAAGGGTTCAATGTGTTTAATGACTTCTTAAATCAAACTGCTATTCTAAACATGTTCTTTTATTTTTTTTAATACTACGTTATAGTTAATAAATGTTGGACTGAGCATGGTGGTGCACGCCTTTAATCCCAGCACTCGAGAGGCAGACGCAGGCATTTCTCTGAGTTTGAGGCCAGCCTGGTCTACATAATGAGTTCCAGAATAGCCAGAGCTACATAATGAGACCCTATCTCAAAAAATTAACAAGAGTGTATTGCTTTTTGGAAGAGAAGATTGGCTTTCAAATAATGACTGGTAATAGTTTGGATTTTTTAAAAATTATATTGTCTAAATAGAATGCAAAATATGCTCCATGTGATGTTAAAAATATTTGAAGTCTATCCTGGGTTTTACATTGGATCTTTTTGGTTCTTCTAAAAATGAGGCAGGCTTTATTAAATTCTATTTAAAATTGGTGAAAAGAAACTGTTTTAGCAGTGCAAGGATTTTACTGCCTTGGTTTTATGTAATGTGACTTCTGTAACAGGCAAACAGAATATCCCACTTTCGTTATTTGTTTCATAGTAGGATATGTTAGGCCAGCTTGTTGTTGTTTTTAACCAACACCAATTTATAGCTTGGTGTAAACTCCCAAGTATTGAGGGGATTCTGCTGGTGAAATTCTGGGCAGGCATGTAAAAAGTCTGATCTTTATTGACAAATGTCCTTTTAACTTAGGACTAGTGGGAAAAAAAATTTTTCCAGAACTGAAGAAAAAAATAAACGCACAGTTAATTAAGATCATATGTATTGGTGCATGTGAGCCATTATCTTGTCCCATTGAATGGATTAATGCTGTTGATTGTTGAAATGTGAAATGTAGTCACTGTTGAACTTGTAAATATCTGCCAGAGATGAAAAAATATTTTAAGTTATTGTAAATAAAGATGTATAAAATTCAATATGAGTCTGCAATGCAGAAACCTAACATCTCAGATGTTAAATATTGTGTCTCTTGAGGGATGTGTCATTTCTCCCTTGATGTATCTAGCTACAGTAAGAATGTAAATTTTCTTTTGTACAGTATAAAAAATACAGCTTTATTTGGCTTTTAACTGGATTTCCCTGAGTTGATTTTATCTTACCTTAGTTTTATGCTTTCACAGTTCTTTTCATTGTATTTTAAATGCCATTTTACTTATGTGTGTCTGAATTTGCTTTATTTTATTTGAGACAGGGTCTCACTGTGTAGCCCTGGCTGGCTTAGAACTTCAGGCCGGCATGTAACTCAGAGACTCGCCTGCCTCTACCTCCCAAGTGCTGGGATTAAAGCCATACACATCACACCTGCCTAGGTATATCTGAATTTTTAATATATATCTTATTAAAGTAAGGCAGTACATTAAAATTATATGACACCAGGAAATAACACAAAGACAAGATTCTGGTGTGGTGGCACACACCTATAATCCCAGCACTTGGAGGCTAAGGCCGGAGGACTGCCGTCAGGTCAGCCTGGGCTACAGAATGAGAAAGTTGATTTCAGAACAAGATTCGGGCCAACAAGAAGCCTTATCTGGTAAAGATGCTTGCCTCCAAGCCTGATGACCCGGGTATAACCACCGGAACTTGCGTGGGGGAAGAACCAACTCTAGCAAGTTCTACTCTGACTTCCACACACATACACATTATAAATAAGTGTACTTTTTTAATTGTAAAAGCAGAAGGGAAATTAGTTCATAAAATATATAAGATGGCTATACATTTCTGTATTCTAGTCGGAAGGACACAAATTTAACACTAAAACAGCCAAATGTAAGGAGAGCAGAGCTTTCAGATTGAACAAATTAGCCAGGCAGTGATGGCACACGCCTTTAGTCCCAGCAGAGGCAGGCAGATTTCTGTGAGTTCGAGGCCAGCATGGTCTACAGAGAAAGTTCCAGAATAGCTAGAGTGGTTACACAGAGAAACCCTGTCTCGAAAAACAAACAAACAAAATGAAATTAGTTTCTTGTTGAGAGGAGCCAACTGTATTCATAGGAAACCTCAGAATTTTACCTTGCCCGTCTCATGTACCGCAACCCTGCTAACTGTGCTCACCCCCTTTTTTAAATGCATTTGTAGGGGGCAGGGTTCACATGTGTACAGAGGCCAGAAGAAAACCTTGGGTGTCATCCTCAAAAATGGCAGCCTCTTTGAGAGTGTCAGTGACCTGGTGCTCAACAGTCAAAACTAGACTGACATGCCAGGAAGTCCCAGAGGTCCTCCTCTCCCTGCCTCCACACCACTGGGACAGCGTATGTGCTGAAAGAGCATGGTGATTTTGAGTTTGAGGCTAGCCTGGGCTATAAATAATAAAGCCATACTTGGGCATTTTTATGTGAGTTCTGGGGTCTTCGTACTTGACTCAACAACTGTTAACTGCCTAAAAAGATGCTGAGGGAAGGTTGGGGGCTTGTGAACCTCTTCCCTAGCAATCATCCCTTCATTACAGAATGTTGACTATCCCAGTCTTGTATTATACAGGTTATGTGTAGATGATCACAGTGAGTTCACGAATACAGTGGCCATGCCATGTCGAAAGAAAGCATCCCACAAGTCTCCACTCTTTCCTCCAACTGTTAGTTATTTTCTCCTTCTGCAGTGTTCGCTGAGCCTTGGAGGGGAATAGCTAGATATCCATTTATGGCTGATTACTTAATAGTCATTTCTATTATCTGGTTGACCAGTTATAAGTCTCTGTAATAACTATTGCCACTGCAAAGAGAGGCTGCTTTGAGCAAAGCTTACAACAGCACTCATCTCTGAGCATGAACAAAAATATTTAGAAGGCAACTTGACAGATCATACTATTTAGCTGGATAAGAAGATCCTCCTCCATAAAGCCCTGCAGCCTCTCCAGGCACAAGCTTTTGACCAGGTCAGGCTGTACCCTTGTTGAGAAACCCCCAGAGACCACCAAGGAGCTGGTTTCCAATGCAAGCACATAAGGGTCTTTTTATTGTCAGGTTCAAACCTGGGCCACCACCAGGCAGATGGAGGGAATTGCGGCCTGGGCCCAGGAGTAGAGAGTTTTTATAGGGAAAAAACTCAAGCCAGGAATTACATGCTTTGGCAACTTGGGATTGGGTAGAAGGGATGTGGGGCAACGCCATTTTTTGAAACTACTGTGTAGGGATAACGCCTGCGCTACCACCACCCATTCACCATGTCCGAGCGAGGGGCTGTGGATTAAAAAATAAGGGACAACTGAAAAAAGAAATTGAAGAAGATGTCAGAAAATGGAAAGATCTCCCATGCTCATGGATAGGCAGGACTAACATAGTAAAAATGGCAATCTTACCAAAAGCAATCTACAGATTCAATGCAATCCCCATCAAAATACCAACACAATTCTTCACAGACCTGGAAAAAATAATACTCAACTTCATATGGAAAAACAAAAAACCCAGGATAGCCAAAGGAATCCTGTACAATAACACAACTTCTGGAGGCATCACGATCCCTGACTTCAAGCTCTACTATAGAGCTACAGTAATAAAAACAGCTTGGTACTGGCATAAAAACCGACATGTGGACCAATGGAATCGAATTGAAGACCCTGACATTAATCCGCACACCTATGAACATATAATTTTTGACAAAGAAGCCAAAAGCGCACAATGGAAAAAAGAAAGCATCTTCAACAAATGGTGCTGGCAAAACTGGATATCAACATGTAGAAGGCTGCAAATAGATCCATATCTATCACCGTGCACAAAACTTAAGTCCAAGTGGATCAAGGACCTCAACATAAATCCAGCTACTCTGAACCTGCTAGAAGAGAAAGTAGGAAGTAGTCTTGAACGCATTGGCATAGGAGACTACTTCCTAAATAGAACACCAGTAGCACAGACTCTGAGACAAACAATCAATCAATGGGACCTCTTGAAACTGAGAAGCTTTTGTAGAGCAAAGGATACGGTCAACAAGGCAAAGCGACAGCCTACAGAATGGGAAAAGATCTTCACCAACCCCACATCTGACAGAGGACTGATATCCAGAATATATAGGGAACTCAAGAAATTAGACATCAAAATGCCCAACAGTCCAATTAAGAAATGGGCTATAGAACTAAACAGAGAATTCTCAATAGAGGAAACTCAAATGGCCGAAAGACATTTAAGGAACTGCTCAACATCCCTAATCATCAGGGAAATGCAAATCAAAACAACTCTGAGATACCACCTTACGCCTGTCAGAATGGCTAAGATCAAAAACACTGAAGACACCTTATGCTGGAGAGGATGTGGAGCTAGGGGAACTCTCCTCCACTGCTGGTGGGAATGCAAGCTTGTACAACCACTTTGGAAATCAATATGGCGCTTTCTTAGAAAATTGGGAATCAATCTCCCCCAAGATCCAGCTATACCACTCTTGGGCATATACCCAAGAAATGCTCAACCACACCATAAGAGCACTTGTTCAGTTATGTTCATATCAGCATTGTTTGTAATAGCCAGAACATGGAAACAACCCAGATGCCCTTCAACTGAAGAATGGATAAACAAAATGTGGTACATATACACAATGGAATACTACTCAGCAGAGAAAAACAATGGCATCATGAGGTTTGCAGACAAATGGATGGATCTAGAAAAAATCATCCTGAGTGAGGTAACCCAGACTCAGAAAGACAAACATGGTATGTACTCACTCATAGCAGGATACTAGACATGAAACAAGGATGACTTGTCTGCTACTCACATCACCAGGGAGGCTACCTGGAAAACAGGACCCCAAGAAAGACACAGGGATCACCCAATGACAGAGAAATGGAATGAGATCTACATGAACAGCCTGGACATGAGTGGGGGTAATGAAAGGCGAGGGTTGAGGGAAAGAGAGCTTGGGGGAGCGGGAGATCCCAGCTGGATCAACAACAGAGAGGGAGAACAAGGAATAGGAGACCATGGTAAATAAAGACCACATGAGAATAGGAAGAAGCAAAGTGCTAGAGAGGCCCACAGAAATCCACAAAGATACCCACACAACAGACTGCTGGCAGAGGTCGAGAGACAGCCTGAACTGACCTACTCTGGTGATGGGATGGCCAAACACCCTAATTGTTGTGCTAGAAACCCCATCCAACTACTGAGGGATCTGGATGCAGAGATCCATGACTAGGCCCCGGGTGGATCTCTGGGAGTCCAATTAGCGAGAATGAGGAGGGTTTATATGAGCGAGAGTTGTTGAGACCAAGGTTGGATAAAGCACAGGGACAAATGGCCAAATGAATGGAAACACATGAACTATGAACCAATGGCTGAGGGGTCCCCACTGGATCAGGCCCTCTGAATGGATGAGACAGTTGATTGGCTTGATCTGTTTGGGAGGCACCCAGGCAGTGGGACCAGATCTTGTGCTCATTGCATGAGTTGGCTGTTTGAAACCTGGGGCCTATGCAGGATTGTTTGGCTCGGCCTGGGAGGAGGGGACTAGACCTACCTGGACTGAGTCTACCAGGTTGACCTCAGTCTGTGGGGAAGGCTTTGCCCTGGAGGAGATGGGAATGGGGGGGGGGTGTTGAGGGGAAGGTGAGGGGGACGGGAGGGGGGGAGAACAAGGGAATCCGTGGCTGATATGTAGAACTGAATTGTATTGCAAAATAAATTAATAAAAAAAAAAAAAAAGAAATGAAAGTTAGTAGTTAGACATTACAATAGAAGTTGTAGTCATATTAGATATGTTTTAAAAATTGAGCAGATATATTTTAGACAGGTCATCTTCAAACCCTTCAGAGATCTACAGAATATGGCATTTAAAATGTTTTAATAACTTAGAAAATTTTTCTTTTTTGTTATGATTATGAGACATGTCGGCTCCTGGCAGTACCAATCTACTTCAGAGAAAATATGGGCATTGAAGAAACTGCATATGGAGTTAACTTTCATTGTGGCAAAAGTTAGCCACTGGACAACAAAGTATCCTTGAATCAACTGCTGACAAAATGGACAGACAGGACATGAAACAAAGGACTACTGATTCTTGCCAAAACGAGTGTGGTTATGGCTTTATCAAAAGGCATCTTCTGAGGCCAGGACAATATGGCACCATCCCTGAAGTGGCCTTCGCAATTTGGAAAAGGTACAGTGCCCTTTTCTTCGAAGGCAGCTGAATAGGCAGTGGGCCGATGGCTTCTGATGTGCAATGGAACAGCAGCTGAAACAGTTATTCTTGAAGAGTAACTAAGCTCACGCCTCGCAATAGTAAACTGGCATTTGACAGAGGGATGTGGAGAAGAACGGGATGTTAAGATGAAGCCATATATACACAGCCAAGAATGGACAGCTGAATTAAAAAATCAACAACAATTTCCAGAATTTAAAATCCTGAATCATGACATGACACTAGTGGAATTCAGGTGTTTCTGGTACATGGACTGCTCTCACCCAATGTGAGGTTGAACTGTCGACCTTGTGTACATCCTACTTCACAAATGAGTCTGTCAGATATGCTAAGCCTATAGGCTGAAGATGATGCCCCAACACTGTGGAGAAACCTCAGGTGACTGTCCAGGCAGCTGGCTGTTTCTGTCAACTCACAAATTTTTTGGAAGTTGCTTGCATGCACTTTCTGTTTTTATTTTTGTTAGCTAATATTATTTCCTTCTTGGGTCTCTGAGGGAGTTGAAGATTAGTTAGTTATAGTTGAAGGTTAGTTAGTTATAGTTGAAGATTAATTAGGATAGAAAGTGAATTAGATACATTTTGGACTTAACAAAATAGGATAGATAATGAAATTATTTTCTCTGAATTTGTCAAATACAAATGGACTAGACATTGTTTAGACATTTATTACTTGTATATATTGTATATAGTCATTGTACTTTTGTATATAGTTTTTCTTTTGTTAGTTATAACCTTTTTCTTTTTTTTCCTTTTTATTAAAATAGAAAAGGGGAAAAAAAAAAAAAAAAAAAAAAAAAAAGAAACAACACAAATGGGGGGGGCGTTGGGGGGAAGGTGAGGGGGACGGGAGGGGGGAGAACAAGGGAATCCGTGACCAATATGTAGAACTGAATTGTATTGCAAAATAAATTAAAATAAATTAAAAAAAAAAAAAAAAAAAAAAAAAAAAAATAAGGGACAAGAGACAGGGGGTCATTTGCCTCAGCAGAATGCCGAATGCCAAATGCCATTTATTGAAAGAGGGAGGAAACAAATACAGGCTTACAGCACAATGGGAGAACCCCAGAGGGCAGAAGTTCGCTATTGATGTTTACATTCTTGCATCTAAGCTGTTAATGCCCAATATGCAGGATACACAAACAAGGAACTTCCCTTAAGTGTTCAGGAGGGTGGATACCGGCAAGGAATTAGCATAGGGAGGATATCTGGTCAAGGTCCGCAAGCAGGCAACCGCTTTACTCAATATGGGAGGAGACCAGGGCCCTACACTACTTGTCTAGACTTTCAGTGCGAAACCATATTTGAAACTATTGGGTTGGACTTTCTGGCTTGGAACCACAACTTGCTGAGCAGGATTATCTGGGCTGCTCAGCAGGATTATCTAGATATCTTTAGGGGCCATAAACGGCAGACAGGATGTCTGCAGGAACATACTGCCCTGTATCTGTTCCAGTTGTCATGGCCCTTTCCTGGAACTGAGTACAGCAGGTAGTCTGAGATGGTGGCCCTCCCCTAAGATGGAGTCTGTATTGCCTTCTCAGTCACTGTGAAGATGTGAGTTCCCTCCCACGGTCGGAGAGTGGTTGGCTTCCTCCATAACCGTCACGCTGCTGTTGCGCTGCCAGCAGCCGCATCCTGTGTGCCATGGCAGGAGTGGAGCATGCTGGGGTCCGTAACTGAATAAGACTGCTGGTGGCAGTTCACCCCAGCAGCCTACACAGCACCTTCCAGGCCTGGAAAAGCTCTGAAGCAGGGAGGAGGCTTCCAGCCATGTTCCGCATTCATTTCTGTCCTGCAACCAAAATACTTTCTTCAACAAGATCCTGCCCTCTAGTTTTGTGCCAAAGCAGTGTTGTGCTGCAGGCCGCAGGAATATATCATAAGAACTCAGCTGGTTATGGCAAAGTCACTACCTGGAGGAATCAGGGAATTCCTCCAGAGGAAGCCAAATCCCAAGGAGTTTCTGGTGTTACTTGGCTTGTTATATATCAGCTGTCTTCTGTTATGAAAATCATGTGTGCCTTCATAGTTTTCCCAATTGACTTTTCCCTAAGAAGGGCTAACAGTGTGGACTGATCACTCTCTGGACATATACATTCCAGGTATTTGGAGAACAGCCTCAGGAAAGGCTTTCTCTGGAATCAGTTATCTCCCTTGGCCACTTTCAAGGACTAGCAGTAATAACAGTCCACATGCAAGTCTCCTGGTAAATTCCACAAGGAGACACCACCTAGGTCAGGTGGACGTTAAGTAATAGCTTTACACAATTCAGCTCGGACCCCTCTTTCTTACAGCCTTACTAACTTTATAGACCGCTAACTCCTTACCTAACCACTTCTAGGAATATTTAGATAACCTCCTGCACTGACAGCTATGCTCAGCCAGAACCCCAGTTCAAGCCTCCCTGTAATTATCATCATTAGCAGCATCCGGCCAGGTCCATCCCCAGATGGAGGAGAGTACTTTATCAGAGATACCTCTGTATTCTCTAAGAACAGACTTAAGCATCCAGACTACCTGTTTGAGAAGGCCTGGCGGATGTGCCAATTAAGTGTTACTTCCTCCTTTCCCAAACCTTACCTGTAGTTCCAGATCTCCCTTTAACTATCACCAGAGGCATCTAGCTGTACACAGGTTGCCTAGCGACTGAGCACACTTTCCCCCACCCTGCAGAAAAACGGCAGATAGCTTGGACAGATAGGAGCCACAGGAAAAAAGAAGACAGTTTTACTTTCTCCCATTGACCTAGCAACTTATAGATTCTTAACATTTTCTACCAATCACGTTTAAGACTATAGTTGAGCACATAAGAGCCCTCTTCTTAGATATTACCTGAATTCAGCCTTTAGTTAATTCATTTCCCCATTGGTCACTTCCCTTTGGGTTTGCAAATGATAATTAACGGTTATTGCCTCCCTATGTGATTCTTATCACCCTTCCATTTGACCCTGGAAGCCTGGCTTTATATACCAGGACTTCCAGGGCACGGGGGTCGGAGAAGAGAAAAGAGAATGGAAGAACTAGACAGGTAAGAACTTGAGAGGAACAAACTGAGATGGGGAAGAACTAGACTGAAGGGCTAGAGGAGAGTACTAGAGGAATGAGATGGAAGATGAGGAAGAGCCAGATGGGGAAGAACAAGATGAGGAAGAACGAGATGAGGAGAGAGAAGGAGATGGGAGAAAAGATGATATGGGAAGGAACAAGATGGATGAGAACCTAGAAGGGGCAGAACAAGATGAAGGAATTAAGATAGAACCCAGAGGGGACCTCGGACAAGTGTAGAGAGAAATCAGGCAAGAAAAGACCTAAATATGAGAGCAGAATATAAGCTTGTAACTGACACAGAATAATAAAGTATATGGACTAAGGAGTTTCCTGTACATAGATTCATTTCTTCTCATCAAAGATTAATTATCAGCTGGTTGTAGATTCTTCCCGGACCCTGGGAGGGGACTATCGAGGGGCTGGACCTCCTTAGTCCCCGATAGTGTTGTTTTGGGGGGCCTCAGGAATAAAAGACCAGCAAATTGGTATGTGTAGCTTTTCATGATATTTGCAAGGGCAAAAATTGAGTTTTTTTTTTTTTTTTTTTTTTTTTTGGTTTTTCGAGACAGGGTTTCTCTGTGTAGCTTTGCGCCTCTCCTGGAACTCACTTGGTAGCCCAGGCTGGCCTCGAACTCACAGAGACCCGCCTGGCTCTGCCTCCCGAGTGCTGGGATTAAAGGCGTGCACCAACGCTGCCCAGCTGCAACTTTTTTTATATGAACTTTGCATAGTTTGGTGTATAGCTTCTTCCAGGTTGTAAGGAGTACACTTGGTCCTGGTGTGTTTGTCTTTTTCAGAGCAACACTTTATTCAAAACAGTGGTGATGACCCAACTGGGAATATAACTCAGTTGAGAGAGTGCTTGCCTAGCATGCATGAAGCCAAACTTTTAAAAAAAAAAATGATTTTTTATTTAATTTTTTTGTTTTTGTTTGTTTGTTTGTTTTTGTTTTTGTTTTTCAAGACAGGGTTTCTCTGTGTAGCTTTGTGCCTTTCCCGGATCTCACTCTGTAGCCCAGGCTGGCCTCGAACTCACAAAGATCCACCTGGCTCTGCCTCCCACGTGCTGGGATTAAAGGCGTGCGCCACCACGCCCCAGCGAAACTTTTAAAACTTAATCCCAGGGATATATGGTTAGTTTCCAGTGGCTCTCCACACACACCTTCCCCCAGCCAATCCAATTCCAGTTTGATAAGAGTCTATATCCTCTGTGGGTTACCTCTGCACTCCAATTTCTCAGCCAAGTAGTACAGGAGCCTTGTGGCCTACCTGTTTTACATGTTACTGTCTCCCTGTTCTCAAACTCATGGGACGCTAGAGCAGTGGTTCTCAACCTGTGGGTCATGACCCCTTTGGGGGGTACATATCAGATATTTTTATTATGATTCAAAACAGTAACAAAATTACAGTTATAGGGCTGGAGAGATGGCTCAGAGGTTAAGAACACTGGCTGCTCTTACAGAGATCCTTGAGTTTAATTCCCAGCACCCACATGGTGGCTCACAACCATCTGTAATAAGATCTGGCGCCCTCTTCTGGCCTGCAGTCATACATGCAGACAGAACACTGTATACACAATAAATCTTTAAAAAAATTACCGTTATGAAGTAGCAATGAAATAATTTTAGGGTCGCAGAATTAGGAAGGTTGAGAACCAGTGCTCCAAACAGCTTCCAAATAGTCTGACTCCGTTTCTTCCCTCCTACTATTATATTCCAAAGATAATTTTTCAATACAAATGTGACCACTGCCCTAATTACCAACTTGTAATTCATAATATCAGGCCCAAGTCTTGACCCTGAATGAAAAAAGAAATAAAAAGAGCATGAGTGCTCCTAGGTATCCTGGAGTTTATTGTAGGTGAGAGGGAGAGTGTATGTAGAGATAGGGACAGAGACATCTGGGAGAGTCCAAAGTGGACATGACCCTGACTGAGCTGGGCCATGTGGGGAGAAAGGGAAGGAGAGGGGGGACCAGGTGTTAGAATTCCTGGCCACTCCGGCAGCTGCATGACCGCACATGCGCAGTTCATTAGTCAAGCAAGGGGCCTTACGTCTTACGTCATCCATGCGCTGTGTGATTGTGTAATGTGTGCAGCGTGGTCACACAATCTGCGCATGCGTGGCGTAGCTCCGTAAGCCCACCTGCGCCTTAAAAAGCTGGATACAGACTCCTCCTCTTCCTCTCTCTGTTCTCTCCTGCCCCCACTACCTCTCTCTCTGCTCTCTGCTCTTTGCACTTGCTTCTCCCCAGGCCTGGTTCTTTTTTGTTGTTGTTTTTTGTCTTTTGAGACAGGGTTTCTCTGTGTAGTTTTGGTGCCTGTCCTGGAACTCACTCTGGAGCCCAGGCTGGCCTCGAACTCACAAAGATCCACCTGCCTCTGCCTCCCGAGTGCTGGGATTAAAGCCGTGCGCCACCGGTTCTTGTCAGGGAAGGGTGTCTGGGTGTTCTGTGTTGTAGGGGTCGGTTGAAGAAAGAGGGCACTAGATTTTAAAGCCTGTGTGGCAGCAAGAAGGTCCGGCCTCTGATGAACTGAACCCCAACAGCTGTACAAAGGCATACTGATTGTTACCCAACGTTGATTTTTGGGTAAAGTATTTCCTCATAACAAGCAAGGTCCTATCTAATCTGTATGTCTCTCTGAAGGAAAGCATCACGTGCCATCGAGACTTGAGTCCTTTACTTGGAATACACAGTTACCCTTAGGTGTGCCAGAGGCATCCTGTGACCGAAGTCATGTGAAGGCTGCAAAGCTCCTTCAGGAAACCAATTCTCCAAATCATGGAAAACAATCACTGTTTTCCACAAAGATTCTTCAAGGTCAGAGGACTTCTAAAAAACAACTATTCACTCTGTTTACCCTAGATACAGTGACTAGCTAAATTCCTACAACAGCAGGGGACAGGGTGTGCAAGCCCGGAGGACCCTGTGACAGGAAGGGACTGAGGGATGCTGGGAGGACCTGGCAGTCAGCCTCCACTTTGATATGTTAAATAGGCACCTCAGCCTTTTGTCCCAGTATTTGAGAATTAGACACTTTCTTACCTATTTTCATTCTTCCTGGAAAACTTCAGCTTTCACATTTGACTTCAACCAATTAAGGCTGTAGGTTTCAGTTTAAAGATGTCTTCCTTTAAGGAAACTGTCCCTGATTCCTTCTGGTCTTTTAATGAGATACTCCTGTGCTCCAGTGTTAGGGACATAACTTAAAAACCATTCTGTGTAACGTAGAAACCATTTTGTGCAACTTGGAATAATAATGTAATGCATGTGAAATAGAAGTCTGCCACCAGGTAGCTCGGATAAGAGCTAGAAGCAGGCCACCCGGCAGCCCAGCTACCAACCGACGGGCCTTGATATGCTAAAAAAAAAAAACAAAAAAACAAAAAAACCCAAAAACTTAAGGTGATGTTGGTATGATAGTGAACCAGCCACAAGTTGTGAGCCCTCTTGTCACAAAGCCCAGTGAAATGATAGAAAAATTGGAACTTAGTGTTCTTTAGGACCCCACTGCCACCATGCTCCCTAAACAACTGTTTCTAGCCTGTGTGTCTGTTGATACCCATGGGCAAGAGGACTTGAGGCTGCGTGTCCCTGGCCTCAGAGATCGTCTCTGGGCCCACACAGGCCTGCCTGTCAGTGCTAGCTCTTGGCTTCTGCTCTCAAGGACCCCCGGAACCTCCACCAGTGCCTGTCTTCCCAGGCTGCAAGCTTCCAGGGCGTCCTTACCAGAGAAAAGTCCCCAGTGGAACCTGCATGGGCATTTCTGTCCAAACAACTGTTTCCAGCTTGGTGAGATGTCTGTTTAACTTTTATATTAGCATGACATAAAAAATGTTTGCGTGGGTGGTTGGTGGCGGCGCATGCAAGCGAAGACAGGCGGATCTCTGAGTCCAAGGCTAGCCTGGTCTACAGAGCGAGTTTCAGGACAGCCTGGGTTACACTGTGAAACCCTGTCTTGAAAAAGCAAAAAAAAAAAAGTTTGTGTGAATAAACCGAACATATTCGAAAGACAAATCTTGTGCAGTCATCCTCCTCACAGAAGCCAAAATAAGCAGTTAGGTAATCATTTTACAAAAGTTACAGTCCTGGGAAAAGGCAAAGGGGCTTCAGGGGTCAGCATTTCCTGGACCAGTTTAACAGGCTTAACTTCCTGGGACTGTCTTAACAAACTCAAGTTGGTGACAGCCACGGTTGCTTTGGCCAAAATGGAGTCACTTTAGTTGCTAGGATCTTAATTGCCGAGCACCTTACAGCTCATAGGCCAGTGCTCTCCGTAGTCAGTTATCACTCTAGCTACCTTATTGTACCACTTTTCTCAATATTGTCTGGTCAGTATCTTCTCATTCAATTATCCGAGGACAGAGGGATCTTTTATCTACTTGAGTATTGTATCCTTATTGCTCGGTACTAAGTGTACTTTGAAGTGAGTCCAAATGACGTAATCCTGTTAGTGAACAAATACCTGCTCTGTATCCCGGCCAGGTTCATTCCTTTTCCTCATTTTCTCTGTACAAGCCCCCCTTTCCACCTCGTCTCTTCACTTCATTAGTTGTATGATCCTATCTCCACACTCATGCCCTGGCTTCTCCATCCCGCAAACCCCTGAGATTCCTTTGCATCAAATAAGCCAAACTGTGGCGTTCTTTAAGCGAATCCATTTTCATTATCTTTTTCCTCGGGGTGGCTAGGCTAACGACATTAAGATTGCCATAAAAAAAAACCAATCAATCGTGCCACCGAGAACGATCCCCTAAATCGAGAGACTCGGATCCCTTCCCCCGGAGACGGAAACGGAAGAGACGAGGAAAGCCCCGGAACCCAGTATGTGGGGATCTATTTTCCGGCTGAGCCAGGACCCCTGGCTCGTGTCAACGGGTCTGCGGGGCTGTCGCTCTTGCCGACTCGGCTCCTTATTGGTCTCTTAGGGCACCGCCCTCCCGGGGGGCGGGGCGAGAGAGCGGTGCGCTGCTCTCACCTCCCGGCCGCGCTGGGCTCCGGGGTCGGGCGTCGGAGCTCCCCGGAGAAGTCGGCCTCCCTCTGCGGTTCCCGGGGCGGTCTCCGGCGGCGGGCGTCCTGCCTGGCCCGGCGTGGGGCCTTCGCGGCCGTGCTCCTTCCCGCCAGCCCTGGACTAGTGAGGTGAGTCCGGGTGCGTCGGTGCTGCAGCCCAGGCTCGCTGCGCGCTTCCCCAGGCCCCCGGCAGGGCCGCCGGCTTCGCTTGCTCGCGCACCGCGGCGGGAGAAGGGGAGACCGCGGACCGCAGCCCCTCGGGGGCGTGACTCACCCGTGAGAGGCGCTGTCTGCGACAGCCACGCGCGTCGATCTGTCCTGGGGCGAGAGCTCCTGCACGCAGCACGCCTGCGCCCCCGGCTAACCCGGCCCTCTAGTTGGAAAGAGAAATGAGCAGGACCTGTAAGGAAAGGAGCAAAGCGCTCTAGCAGAGGAGAGGGAACTGTGAGGGCTGTGGCCCCAAGGGGTCCCGGGATCGAACGACTGCTGAAGTCTGTGCTGTCATTCCCGCTGGGTGCCCTCACTCCGCAGTCGCCTTGGGACAGTGCTGGGTTGTAAAATGTGTTTACTCCCAGAGGGAAGCGCATTGCTGCTAACACTTGGTGCTGCTGTATTTGCCTTGTTGACTAGGGAGAGAGAACTGGCCCTTTCACCCCACAGATGCTCACTGGGAATATCTATTTCATCGGTTGCTTGTGGGTGGGTGTGGTTTGGGCATCCTATGTTTGTGGATGTCGGTGCTTATGTGCGGGTAGTATGTGGAGGGCAGAGGTTACTTTTAGATGGCTTTCTCGATTGCTGTTTTTGTTGTTTACTGAAGCTAGGTCTCTCACTGAAGCCCGCGCCTTACTGGTTTGGCTAGCCCAGGTAGCCAGCTTGCCTCAGGGATCCCCATTCTCTGCCTCCTCAGTTTTGAGTGCCCCTCAAACTTTTAAATGGCTACAAGGACCTCAGCTTCCATTCTGACACTTGTGGGACAAGTGCTTTTATCCACCGAGCCATCTTCTCGGCTCCCCGTATTCATATTGTGTGTGTTTGTTAGATAGTGTTTTTCTCAGGAATTGTTGGAAAGGAGAGTTCCTCGTGAGGTTTTGGTAGAAATTTCAATTGGGGTGATTCTGTTTGTACTGCATAAAATATCTTAAACTTAAAAACGGATATGTTGTCGGGGCGGTGGTGGCGCACGCCTTTAATCCCAGCATTCGGGAGGCAGAGCCAGGTGGATCTCTGTGATCGAGGCCAGACTGGTCTACAGAGCGAGATCCAGGATAGGCACCAAAACAACACAGGGAAACCCTGTCTCGAAACAAAACAAACAAAAACCTGTATATGTTGTATACATAAATGCATTCAGATGCAAACTAGGCTGAGTCGGGCTGCTTAGGACAGGCATATCCAGCGTTTTTTGACATTTTGATACAATGTTGCTGTCTCTACAAAGTTCATGGGTAAGAACATCATAATTCAGTTACCCCAAAAAATAAAAAATTGCCAAAAGAACTCATAATGTTTACGTTTACAATTTTGTGTTGGGCTGCGTTCATGGCGCTCGCCTTGACCACACGGGGCAGCTCACCTTAGTAGGTGATGAAAAGTCTAGATCTGGATCTGGTGGCTGTGATCCCACTGCTCTTGAAGCTGAGGCAGTCGCATCATGAGTTCAAAGCCAGCTTGTATTACAAAGTGAGACCATCACAAAAGTAAATTAAGGGACTGGGACTGTAGCATGATTGATGGAGTGCTTGGCTTAGCATGCTAGAAGCCCTTGCACCATATACGTATATGGATACGGTGCATCCATAGCACCATATAAGCCAGGCATGGTGGCGTAGGCACCTAGCACTTGGGAGATGGAAGCAGAATCAGAAGTTCAAGGTTCTCTTTTGGTTGGAAGCCAGTCTGGAATTCATGAGATCATTGCTTCTCTCTCTGTGTGTCTGTCCCCCCCCCCCCCCCTCTCTCTCTCTCTCTCTCTCTCTCTCTCTCTCTCTCTCTCTCTCTCTCTCACACACACACACACACACACACACACACACACACACACACACACACACACAGAGTAAAGATAAAATGCAGTAGGTATTAGAGAGATGGCTCATTTGGTAACGTGCTTGCCTGGCAAACCTCAGGACCTGAGGTCAATCCCTAGAACCACATTAACAGCAACAACAACAACAACAAAAACCCCAAAAGATTTGGTGCAATCCTAGCTGTTGGGGAGGCAGAGACATTCCTGGGGCTTGCTGGTCAACCAGCCTACTCTACCAACTCTACGCTAAAAAGAGATCCTGTCTCAACAATAAGATGAATGACTCCTGAGGAATATGACATCAGAGGTTGTCCTCTGATCTCCACACGTATACATACACAATAACTACCACAAGGAAATTGCCTGTCATAATATTTAGTTACCTAGAATATTTTTATAAAAGCCTTAAAAATTCACTCCCATGAATTCTTTAGCTTTGCTAATGAAAATTATGTACCAGTCTTCTGTGTTACCCCACCACCACCCTTTCCTCTCATTGCCCTGAAGTTCAGAGCCAAATGTTCTGTTTTATGATGACGTGTTATGAATAGTTTTCAGAGAGCAGAACAAGCAATTAGGGTAAGATTTTTTATTCAGTGGCAAGAAATGCTTTGCAAGGTAAATGAAAAAGGAACAAACTATATAATCAAGTGATCAGGAATTTAGGAGTCAGTCAAAACTGATTTCCAAATGTGTGAATTTTAACAAATCATTTAATATTTAGCTGACCCCCTATTTATAAAGTGGAGCAGTTGCACACATACACAAATATGTACTTGACTCTTACTTAGTTCCTGGTGTATCTAAAGGCACTGATACAGTATCTCAAATATAGTGCCTGCAAAAAACAAAACAAAACAAAAAACCCTTTTCATTCAAGTTTAAATTATTAGTTTCTTCATACAGATACTGTATAGATGCATTACACATTTTGTTTAATATCCTTGGATTCTCTAGAAAGCAGCATTATGACTATAAAATGACCCAAGAAGGACATGCTTTACTAGATGCGGTTCTGACTATATGGATGAAATTTATTGTTTTTCCCTACAAAGTATAGTCTCTTAGTGCTCTGAAGGTGAAATCAGAATAACTGTAAAGAGCTGGGCTTGGTGGCACTTGCTTATGATCCCAGCACTTGAGAGGTAGAGCAGGAGAATTTTGAGTTCAAGGCTAGCCTTGGCTACATAACAAGACCCTGCTTCACAACAACAGGAAACAAAGTGCTGAAAACTGTATGGAGCTCATAAGTAAGGCTTAGCTTTCTCCTCTGGCCTTCCTCTTGCCAGTCTAAATGTTTTCCTCAGTCTTGGTTTCTTCAGCCTGTTACTATTTTGTCCTCTTTATGCCGTCGTAGCAGCTTTAGCTTCTTGGGGACAATTGTCTATGCACCATGTTGTTACACTGCTTGACTTTGGGGGTGGGGTTACCCTGTTGCGTTCCTCTACCGACTAACTAACCTTGACTGACTTCTAGTTGCAGGTGACTGAAGTTTCAAGCTGCAGAATGCATAGCGCCCTACAAGGTGAATGAAAAAGCTACACAATTGTGCTGGTTATTAAACAGAATTTTGCAACATTTAGCTATCTTTGTAATAAGTAAGTTGTGAGAGCTAGTCATTAGTTTTTTTGTTGTTGTTCTTGTGTGTTGCTTTGTTTTTTTGCCAGAGGAAAATGCAGAAATGGGATTTGTGAAAGCATGTTCTAATTTGGTTTCCTGTTGCATGGTAAAGACTACGACCAAAAGCAAGTTGGGAAGGAAGGGGCTTGCCTTCCATGTCCCAATCACAAGCCATCATTGAAGGACATTGTAGGCTGGTGTTTCTTTCCCAATCCCAGCCACCAGTCCCAAATAACCAACACAGAGGCTTAATATTACTCATAAATGCTCTGCCAATAGCTCAGGCTTGTTACTAGCTAACTCTTACATTTAAATTAACCCATATTTCTTTTTTTTTCATTTTTTATTTATTTATTTTTCTATTATCAGCTTGATACAGTATAAATTCTTATCCTAATAGTGAAATGTTTCATTGAGGCTTGCCCAGTAATTGAGTAAAACCAGAACTTATTATAAGCCACAGTCATCCTAGGGTCCCCCCTGCTATATAGCCTCCCTGGTTCTGTGGGTTGCAGTCTGATTGTTCTTTGCTTTATATCTAGAATCCATTTATGAGTACATACCATGTTTATCCTTCTGCTAACCCATATTTCTTATCTGTGCTTTGCTATATGGCTCATGGCTTGTTGCCGCCACATTTTTTACACGTGCCCTGCTTCCTCAGCCTCCTCTGCGCTGTTTCCCCTGACAGTTTGGCTTTCCTGCCTAACTTTATCCTGTTCAGCTGTTGGGCAGTCAGCTTCTTTATTAAACCAATCACAGCAGAACATAGTAACAGAATAGTGCATGGTATCCCTACCTTTAAACATATTAAGTAAATATATGTATTCATTTCACGAATGTTTATGTGGTATGAATTCTTCATCCCATTGACTTACTACTTTTGTTTAGGTTGGCCATGATGAACACACTGCAATTAAAGGAAGCTAAGGTCCTGGATGTTCAGTTTGTGGGAGATGATGATGTTCTCAATCACATTTTTGATAGAGAAGGAGGTATGTGTGATTGTACAGTTGAAGGGATGCTTATGGATCACATCTTTGTTGTTACTTTTCAAAACAGGGTTTCTCTGTGTAGCTCTGGCTGTCTTGGGACTTGTTCTTTAGACCAGGCTGGCCTTGAACTCACAGAGATACACCTGCTTCTGCCTCCTGAGTGCTGGGATTAAAGGCGTGCACCACCACTGCCTGGCAGATCATATCATTCTTAAAAACATAATACAGAATATTTACTCTAGCAAGACTAAATAAATTTGCTCTGATTTTTTTTTTTTTTTTTTTAGTTTACTTCTTTTGAAGTCTAATTGATACTACAAAGCCTTATCCAAAATGAAATGCTTAGTGGTGGCGGAAAATCATAATACCCATTCACCCCAAGTAAACTTTCTTTTTTTCTTTCTTCGAGACAAGGTTTCTCTGTAACAGTCCTGGCTGTCCTGGAACTCGCGTGCGCCACCACGCCCGGCTCTGACTTAGTACTTTTAATGAAAGATAAGACATTGTCTTCCCCACAGCTTTATGTACTGATTGTGCATTTAGTGTGGTTTGTCTGTCTGTCTGCTGACATGTAACATGCGCATGGTGGTCAGAGGACAACTCTCTGGAAATGGTTCTCTTCCCCTGTGCGTTCCGTCAGGCTGACACGGTGCACAGTTTATCTGCTGAACCATCTGGATGACTCCAATGTAATATTTAGAAAGAATTCATGCCAGCTGGTGGTGGCGCACGCCTTTAATCCCAGCATCCTGTGGGAGGCAGAGGCAGGCTGATCTCTGAGTTCAAGGCCAGCCTGGTCTACAGAGAGAGTTCCAGGACAGCCAGATCTGTGAAACCCTGTCTCAAAAAAAAAAAAGAATTCATACCTCTTGTTTTGTATATTTTTATAGGAACTAAATTAAAGAAGGAGAAAGCTCAGCTTTTAGTCAATCCACAGAAAATAATAAAGAAGCCAGAACGTGAATTGGAGAAGAGTGACCAGGAAGTCTTAAAGGATCAGAACTATGTGGAAGTTTTGGGAAGAAATATTCAAGGTATTCAATGGGGGTAACATACATTCGGCTCTAAGCTAGTAGCATGAACTGCTTTTCAGGATGCACAAAAATAACCTGGTAGGTTGGAAAGTGGTATACTACAATTGTGTGTCAAGTCTAAAAGCATTCCCTTCAAGCTGTTTTTGCTGCATTTTTTAAGGTTTAATTTTTTTTAATTATGTGCACATGAATGCAAGTGCCCTCGGAGGCCAGAAGAGGGCATTGGCTGGGGTTACAGGCGGGTGTGAGCCTCCCAAAGAAGAGAACTAACCAGTTCTTAGTCTGTGACCCTCTCCAACTCAGCCTCCTGAGTAGTGGGACTATAGGCATGTATCATCACGCCACATACAGGCACATCATTGTTTTTAGAGGAGAAAAGATATTTTAGTTCCCTGATTCAGAGGATTCAGTCCATGGTTGGTCTGTGTGGTAATCTTGGGCAGAGCATCATGCAGGTTGGTAGCATGTGCAGAGGAGAGCTGTTTGCTTCATGAAGACAGGAAGCAGAGGATTGTTACATTACAAATTAGGTCACTTGGTATTGTTACTTTGATCCTCTCTTTTGAAATAGAAGGAAAATTCAATTCAAGGAAGTAGTGTTCTTACCTAGGCATACTCACAATGTTGTTCTTGTTTTTGTTTTGTTTTGTTTTGTTTTGAGATGAGGGTCTCTCTATATAGCCCTAGCTGTCCTGGATCTCACTATGTAGACCAAGCTGGCCTCAAACTCACTGAGTTCCTCCTGCCTCTGCCTCCTGGGTGCTGGGATTAAAGGCGTGCTTCCAGGTCCAGCTCCTTTAAGCAATTTTTGAGTGGCTGAGGTGGGAAGATCCCAAGTTCAAAACTAGCCTAGATAAGATAGCAAGTGTATCTCTAATAATAGTCAAAAAGTCCTGGGGACATGGGTCTCCTGGTTTCCCTTATGTGTAGTAGAATATTATTTTAGGGTGTGTTACTTTTGTTTATGTTGCATTTGTTTAACTTTGTGAAGCTGTGTTACTGTGCCTGTGTAAAACACCTGATGGTTTAATAAGGTACTGTCCAATAGCAAGGCAGGAGAGAGGACAGGTGGGGCTGGCAGGCAGAGAATATGTAGAAGGAGAAAACTGGGAGGAGAGATCTAAGAGCTAGCAGCCAGAGAAGGAGAAGGACTCCAGGGGTCAACTACACAGTAAGCCATGGACTAAGAGTAAAATTTATGCCGGGCGGTGGTGGCGCATGTCCTTAAGTCCCAGCACTTGGGAGGCAGAGGCAGGCAGATCTCTGTGAGTTCGAGGCCAGCCTGGTCTACAGAGTGAGTTCCAGAATAGGCTCCAAAGCTACACAGAGAAACCCTGTCTCCAAAAAACAACACCAAAAAAAAAAAAAAAAAGAGAGTAAGATTTACAGAAGTAAGAGAATGGGAAAAGCCCAGAGGCAAAAGATAAACGGGTTAATTTAAGGAAAGCTGGCTAGAAACTAAGTCAAACTAAGGCCGGACATTCATAATTAAGAATAAGCCTCTGGGAGTGGTTTATTTGGGAACTGGGTGGCAGGCCCCCCAACAACACTTAAGTCATCTCTGTGTCTTTTCTTCTTTATTTATTGTACTTATCACTCTCACACTTAGTACTGGCCAGGGGACTACTCCAGGTCTCTCTTGCTTTGGAAATGATAATGCTTCTTATCGTCTTGTACCCAGTGTTAAATGACCTCGTGGTTTAGTTTCCCTGGTCTAAATTCTCTGTAGCCCAGGCAGGCCTTGAACTTGGAATCCTCCTGTCTTGGTCTTCTAAGTAGCTGGGATTATAGGCCTGGAATACCAGCTCTATTTAGGATTTTTCAAGAATGAATCCAAATTTAGTTCAGCTCAGTGAGCCACACTGCCCCTCAGTAGGTGTAGTGAGTATTTAGAGACTCCTAAGTATTCCTGACTAGGCAGTTGACACTTTTAGGGTGCATTCTGTGTAGAATTTTGACGGCTTCTGTTAGCCTAAGAGACTGAAAACAGTATTCAGGGTTAGAGAACAAGAACAAGGTATAATGAGATATTAGATACCATATTTATATACGAACTGAAAAAAGACAAGACGACAGACTTGCTTTCTTGGTTTAATTAAGTTTTTAATTAAGAGTACTTCCAGCAGGGGCTGGAGAGATGGCTCAGAGGTTAAGAGCACTAACTGCTCTTCCAGAGGTCCTGAGTTCAATTCCCAGCAACCACATGGTAGTTCTCAACCATCTGTAATGAGATCTGGTGCCCTCTTCTGGCCTGCAGAATACATGCTGTATATATAATAAATAAATAAATAAATCTTTAAAAAAAAAAAAAAAAGAGTACTTCCAGCAGATAGATATTTATAATGTGATTCTTTGAAGGGCCACAGACTTTTGTAATACCGAGTTTTTTTCTCACACCTTCCCTTGTTAATGCCTATTTAGCTAGACTGGTGGCATGGGGTTTTTAATCCCAGCCACTGAGGAGCCTGAGCCAGGAGGCCTGCTGCCCTGCATGAGTTCAGGGCCGACCCGGCTTGGGTAGTGAGACCTATCTGAAAAAAGTTCAAAAGATCCAAGAGTCTAGCTCAGTAATAGAGCGCTGGCATAGCATGCTTGAGACCTCAGAGAATGTGGAACCATTTCCTGTGTGTGCCCTCTGTTTGTCATGTGCACATAGAAATTTACATTATAAAGATTTAGTACTTTTTTAATTGGGTGCTTCTATGTGTACATGCACCTATGTGAGTGCAGCTGGCCTTACAGGATGTTGTGAGCAGCCCCACTTGGGTCCTCTGCAAAAGCAGTACACAGTCTTAACCACTGAGCCATCTCTCCAGCCCCAGCCTTGAACTTCTGACCCTCCTCCTGGCACCTGTGTTTCTACCGTGCCTGGCTGTGTGCGTTCTTCCTGACAAACCCAAGGCTTTGTACGTTCCCAGCAAACAGTTTATTTACTGGGCCGCGTTCCAACCATCCTCACTTTCCTTTTTAAGGCAGGGTCTCTTATAAACCCAGAGCTTACTGGTTATGGCCATATGGTTATATGGCTAGAATGACTGGCCAGCAGGCCCCAGGGGTCCCCTGTATCCGCCTCCCCAGCACTGATCACAGGTGTGCACTGCAATGCCTGACTTCTTATACGCACGCTGGGAATCTGAACTCAGGTCCCCATGTTGCATAGCACACAGCTTACTGACTGTACCATCTCCCCAGCCCCTACTGAACATTCTTTTCTGACCTCAGAGACCATGCCATCATGCATGTACTATAATTAACCTGTTCCCTGTTGTTGGACAACTGGATATTCCAGGCTTTTGCTTTATTTTCATGTCAAATCTCTAGATACATTTATTATTTCTTTTGGAAACTTGGTTAAAGAAGATACTGTTCTAACATGCCCAGGTGGAATCAACATTTTTTTAATATTTTGACACAAGAACATAAGGTCGTGTATATATATTCTGGGGAGGTGCTTTGTCATTGATCCAAACCCCGGTCACCTATTTTATTTTCTCCCCTGTACCCCTTGCCAGAAAGGGTCTCGCTATATAGCCCCCACTTACCTAGAACAAGTAAAAAAGATCCACCTGCCTCTGGCTCTCAAGTTCTGGGATTAAAGGCGTGTGCCACCACTGCCTGGCAAAAAAAAAGAAACACCAAACATACATTTTTTTAGGTAACGTTTCATGTATTTATTTTGCGTGTGTTCAGATGTGGAGGTCAGAGAACATCTTGGGGAAACCGACTCTCTCCTTCCCACGTGTGGGTCCCAGTGATCAATGTCAGGTTGCCACATTTCACGGCATGTGCCATGGCCCTCTGAACCATCTCACTGGCTTACCTTTTAGAACACAAGGGCGTTTAACCAAGGATCTTTTCTTTTCCTCCATTGACATTTTGAGACTTGGTGTTGTGTAGTCTAGGTTGGTTTTGAACTCCTGACCATCCTGTCTCCTCCCCAGTGCTAGAACTGCTGTCATATACCACCACATCCGGCTCTAACACAAAATCTTTAGGAAGAGTAGAAAAGAAAAAAGCCTGCTAAATAACAACGTTTTCTGCGGTTAGTTCCCAGGGGCTCATGCATTAGAATGTGGTACCCAGTGTCTAATAGGAGTACTACCTCAGGAGACACAGCGGAGACTGAGCAGTGCAGTACTTACCATTAGAATGAATTAAGATCCATCTCGAAAGAACTGGTTATAAAAAAGGGAACGTGTCCCTGGATTGCCCCGTGACTTTCCATGTGATACTGTCTAGGGAGCTCTGACAGAGGAGCTTATGCTAGCTCCGTGTCCAGGAAAATGGACACCTTTTATTCATAAGTTCCTTCCCTGGGGTTTTGTTTTCTTTTTTGAGGTTTTATTTGTGTGTGACTGTGTGTGTGTGTGTGTGTGTGTGTGTGTGTGTGTGTGTGTGTGTGTGTGTCTGTGTCTGTCTGTGTGCCTGTCTGTCTGTGTGTCTGTGTGATAGCAGAGGGCATTGGATCTGCTGTGGATACCTGATGCAGGTGCTGGGAACCAAACTCGGATCCTCCAGAAGAGGAGGAAGCATTCTTAACCACTGCCCTGTCTTCAACTCCCAGGGGTTTTATTTTACTAGGTTAACAGAAAACTAGTAAAGGTAACCTTACACACGTTATTAGTCCTTTTACAACTCAGTTTTTACCTACTTGGTTTAATTTTCATAGTCTATTAATCTCTCCAGTCTGGAAAAAAAATCATTGTATCTATAAATAGCATGTTTCTTGTGTTAATGTTTAAATAAGCAAGATTAGTTGGTTTTTCTTATTGTGTATATGAAAATATTTTGTATGTAAATATGTTGGTAAACTTTTATGAAAGGTATGAGGGGTATAACTTTTTTTTTTTGGTTTTTCGAGACAGGGTTTCTCTGTGTAGCTTTGCGCCTTTCCTGGAACTTTTAGATTTTTAGCTATTTAAAATTTTATATTTTTTCTTAACCTTCTTGCTTTTTCCTCAGTGTGTGTTACATTTTCTTTTTCAGAATCCTTGAAAAATGGCTCTTCTGTAGATGGTGGGAATAAAGTTTATTCATTTCAACATAGAAAACACTCTGAAGAGATGGCTAAATTAGGTATGTTACTTTTCTGTTTCCTATAAGTCATTGTAGACTAACACCACATTCTCATGATTATCACCTTATTATTTTCCCTAAAAGAACAATGAAATAAATGGTCTTTATAATTTAGAGAATGAGACATTTCTTTAAAGAATGATGTGATTAGCTGGTATGATGTCATGCACCTTTAATTCCAGCACTTTGGACATAGAGATAGGAGTATCACAAGTTTGAAGACATCCTGAACTGCTCTTCCTTAAAAAGAAAGGCATTTATATAATAATGATAAAAGTTATTATGACCAAGTACTGTATGCCAGGATCAAGTGCAGTGCTCAGAATATACATCTACCTGCCTGTCTGTTTAGAGGAGCCTGTAATGTGTATTAAACTCACAGATACATGACAGAGCCACGTTTAGATTTCAAAGCTTGTACCGTTCTATTTCTGCCCAGGCCCCATAGAGTTGTGTGTAAGCTACAGTGGTTGCTCGAAGTAGAAAGGCATTTTTTGGGGTTGAATCATGGAAGGTTGCAATGCCAATTTTTGAAGAATTAATAGAAATTTGTGAAGAATTCAGGAGGAAAGGGACACTGAATTAAAAAAATGATCAGGGGGCTGGAGAGATGGCTCAGCCATTAAGAGTGTTAGCAGCTCTTCCAGAGGTCCCGAGTTCAATCTCAGCACCCATATGGTGGCTCACAGCCATCTATAATGGGACCTGATGCCCTCTTCTGACAACCAGATATATAAACAGATAGAGCACCGTATACGTAAAGGAAATAAATTAAATTAAAAAAAAAAGACCCATTCACATTTCTGCAGATCACCGGATATGAATGGAGCATGAACTGGAGAATAGAATCTATGAAGATGTTTTAGAGGAGAGAGAGGGGGAGGCCTGCATCTCAAGCAGGGTGTATGTATTTCATTTTGGGATAGGTTGTGAAGTCACTGGATGGTTTTCTTTTTTAATAGCTTCATTTATTTGTGTGTTGATGGCTGTGCATGTATGGGCACATGAGGACCACAGCATGTGTGTGTAAATTCAAGGACAACCTGTGGGAGTTGACACTTTCTGGCATCATAGGTCCTGTCAGTCAGCTCAGGTCATCAGGCTTGGTGGCATGTGCTTTTACACACCGAGCCATCTCGGAGACCCAGTCAGGGCTGCTTTTAAGGAAAGACGTTACCTGAGCAGATTTGTAACTGAGAAAGTGCTTGTTGTAGTGTGAACTGGGTATTTTTGGAGTACAAATAGGTGTGCGAGAGCCAGAGCGAAAGTGAGAGCTCTGATGAACTAGAGTCAGAAAAGAATGGGTTCCAGAATGATCCTGTAGTTTCTGGAGCTAACATTTGATAGGCAGAAGTGCTGTGGATCAGAATGGAGCAGGGAACTGTCCCGGCCGCTGGGCTTTGTAAAGGTTATTGTACATGTTGAATTAAGGCAACCAGGAGGAATTTGACCCTCTCTAGTTGTGGATTGGTGATTGTCTGTTCTTTTTCCTCTTCAATTCTTATTTTATTAACCAAGTGCACTAGTGCATCCTTGTAGTCCTGGTACTAGTTACACTAGTTACTCTAGTAACTAGTACACTAGTTAGAGGCAGGAGGATCAGAAGTCAGGACTGTTCTCAGCTACAAAGTAGCTTTGAGCCCAGGCTGGGCCACTCGAGGACCTGCCTCCAAAAAACAAACAAAATTAGTTAACTGCCCTTTTCAGTGTTTCCTTTGCATTTAATAGTTCCTTACTGTTGGGTAGAAAGCTGGAAGTGGTGGTATGTGCCTGTAATTCCAGCTAGGCAGGAGGCTGAGGCAGGAAGCCTCAGACACTTGAAGGCTAACCTAAGCAGAATAGTGGAAGACTTCCTTAAAAAAAAAAAAAATCCAACCAGGCAGTGGTGGCGCATGCCTTTAATCCCAGCACTCGTGAGACAGCGCCAGGCGGATCTCCGTGAATTCGAGGCCAGCCTGGTCTACAGAGTGAGTTTCAGAAAAGCCAGGGCTACACAGAGAAACCCTGTCTCAAAAAACAAAACAAAACAAAATCCATTTTTTATTTCAATATAAAACCAAATGCCAAATGATCTCTAGGCGGTGGTGGCGCATGCCTTTAATCCCAGCACTCGGGAGGCAAAGCCAGGTGTATCTCTGTGAGTTCAAGGCCAGCCTGGTCTACATAGTGAGTTCCAGTATAGCCAGGACTGTTTCACCAAGAAACCCTGTCTCGAAAAACATAAAAACAAACTAAAAAACCAAATGATCTCAGCTAATTGTGTGAACTTGTATGACATTTTTGTTGATAGACAGTTTTCCTACCCCCCCCCCCCCAACTGCCCCCCATCCTGTAGATCAGAGTGTTTCAATCCAAAAATGTCAGTTTTTCTAGAGAGGACCCGAGACTGAGCCATAGGCGTTCCTGGAACGCTGCCAGGGATGAGGACAGTGAAGAAGAGATGGGGTAATCGCCAGAGCTTCAGGGTTGAGAACAGTCAGTCATTGGCGGCCAAGCGGAGGGCTGATTTCAGGGAAAGCATTCTGTTCTGAAGTTTTTCTATTAGCATACACGATTATATATAATAATGGCTTTCATTATGACATTTTCATACATGTATATCATTCCACCCACATTGACCTTTCTTGTCCCCTTCCCACTCCTGCTGGTCCCCCCCTTCCCAATTAGTCCCCCTTCTACTTTAATCAGTCAATCAATCTCTCTTCTCTCCCTCCCTCCTCCACTCTCTCTTTCTCCCACTAATGAGTATAATTAAGGTTATTTACATGGGTGAGGGGTTGTTTATGAAGACTGGGCAGCTTCCCAGGGGTTATAGCCCTGAAAGAAAAAGTCTCTTCCTCCCCAGCAGTCACCTGAAGAGTCTCGGGACAGACAGGGCGTTCTGAGCTCCCCGCAGTAACTACCTTAACTGCTCTAAATCCTCAGGAGAGTCAGGACCTTTGGAGCCCCTCACCCTTGGTGACAGACTGTTGACGGGTTCCGTCCTGGGCTGGTCCGGTGGAAGGAATCGCAGCTGCTAAAGCTCATGCAGCACCTGTGTTGGGCACGGAAGATGGCGTTGCACTGCCCTCCGCCCTCCGCCCTCCTCCCCGGCTCCCCTGCTTCCTGCTTTCTCTCAGAGGTGGTGCCTGGCCCTGGAGCTGGTGATGCTGTTGTGGCTGAGCAGTTAGCTGTCACTTAGGCTTAGCACTCAGGCCACTTGGGATCTCTGCAGTAACTGCCGTCTACTGCAAAAAAAAAGCTTCTGACCAAACTCAAAGGAAGTCTTAAAAGACAAGACCGTAAAAAGCAAACCAACTATAACAGCAGCACACACCAGTGGTTTACATAGAGCAGGAAATTAGGAAAAGGAAGTGCTTGTCCATCTTGTGGAGCATCTTAGCTACATTTCAAGATCAGAAGATAAAAATTCTAACACTAAGGAAGGGCGTATGGGCCAGTCAAATGGCCTAAATTTAAATACAGATACTTTCTCCACTTAAAGAATAAAAGAAATAGGCTGGAGGGTGTCTCAGTAGTTAAGGGCAGGCACTGTCTTTGCAGAGGACCCAGGTTTGGTTCCTACCTCCCTCATCAGGTGCCTCACACCCACCGGTAGCTCCAGCTGTGGGGTATCTGATGCCCCAACCGCTGTGGGCACTTACAGACATAACACGCACAATTCAAAACGATAAAGATGAATCTTAGAATAAAAGAAATAAGATAAACCTGTTTCCTCACGTAGGCTCATTTTCCACATGCTTGTCACAGTGAGAGTGTAAGCATCATTAAAGTAAAGATTTGATCGATGTTTTATTTAAAATGTCACCTAAAAGACAACTTTTTCATTTGGTCCTTCACCAAAGAGGCAACCATCTGCTAAACCCCATATTCTATTTTATGAATCATTCATGTTTTAAATACAAGAGCACCAACCACTCTTTATGGAAAATTTAAAATTTTAACTACATACAGTTTTCACTTTTAGATCCCAACTTCTTGCCCTGCATCAGCTCAGGAGGTTGTGGCTACAATATATATATAAGAAAAGGAAGGCAACCAGGCAGTGCACACCTTTAGTTCTAGTACTGAGGAGGCAGAGCCAGGCGGTATCTGTGAGTTCAAGGCCAGCCTGGGCTACAGAGTGAGATCCAGGACAGGCACCAAAACTACATAGAAAAACCCTGTCTCGGGAAAAAAAAAAAAAAAGGCAGTACTTTTTTTTTTCTTTCATTTTTGTTTTTTTGTTTGTTTGTTTTGGTTTGGGTTTTATTTTTTTTGAGACAGGATTTCTCTGTGTAACAGACCTGGCTGGCCTTGAAATCACAGAAGTCCGTCTGCCTGCCTCTGCTTCCTGAGTGCTAGGACTAAAGGCGTGTACCACCACCACCCAGCTATCAGTACTCTTAATATGGGTAGACTTATTTGTCCTTCTGATAAAAGTAATATGCAGGCTTTTGTTTTAAAGAGCTCATATGAATGAAAGCTACTTCCCTCTGTATCTGATGTTCAACAATGGTGATTTCCCCCCTTGATTACAGCTTTAGAACTAGCAAAAAAGCCAAGAAAAATTGTTCCAGTTGACTCAAAGAATGTTCCTGAAATTATGAAAAACGCTCAGAAAAGCAAGGGTAAGACACCATCATACTTCTTTGAAGAACTTTTGTAGTTGCATCAACATGGTCTGTGTTGCTTTTTTTTTTAAATCTTAGTGAATTTTCATATATTTTCTACTCTGAAAATTCATTTAACAGAATGTAATTTTAAAAATCCCATCCACTTTAATGTGTCTATATTTATCAGCATCAATATCAGATGCAAAAAGTCATCTGTGCATCTGACATGGTGATAATTGACAGGGGCACCTAAAAACAGTCATTGGTCTGAGTTAGCCAATGTCTCATGGAAGATTTGGCTTTGGCACATACTATGAAATAAGGCTTTTAGAGTTTGGAAGTTGAGTGGCTTGTTACTTTTGAATGACGCATTCCAACCGAGATAAGCAGTACACTTTCTAATCAAATGAAACAGACTCAGGTTTTTGTTTGTTTTCTTAAGTCAAGAATGCTACAAAATGTTGTCACTGGTGGGAATGTCTTAGAATTCCTAGTGATCATCAGCCTGTGGTTAAATGAGAGCTCAGTAAAATACGGCGGCCTTTGTATACAAAATACAACTTTGCTTTCAACAAAACTAGGTCATGATCTAAAAAGAGAGATTTGTACTAAATGTGACTTTTGTTTCATTTAGGGCACTCTACTTCCGAGAAAGTTCAGCTGGAGGTAAGCAATTGATAAAGCAGGGAACACCAAGCAAGACGTGATGAACAGTAGCTTTTCCTCTCTTAGTTTCAATGAGTATTGTAGTTGAAGGGCTATATACCCTGGTTATATACCAGACTATGAAGAGTCTGAGTTTCAGAAAAAATCAAATGACTTACTGAGTTCATCTCACTTGGAACAAAACTGGAAAGTTAGCCCAGGTTTTTCTGTACATAGCTGCTGTGTGTTCTTTCTGTTGTGACACGGCTATCCTGGGTATTTTAACTTAGAACTGGTCTAAGAATTTCATGAGTTTGGTTTTGTGTTTATATATAATGTGCTCTTATTTCTTGGAGGATGGGTCCATTAAATCCATTATTTTATACTTTTATAATGTATATTTGAAATCTCTGTTGGCTTATTCACTCCAGGATAGCTGAAAGGAATCCATAGTTTTTGTCTCCTTTGTGTTTTAGTGATTTTTTTTCCTTTCTTTCTTTTTTGTTTGTTTTTTGTTTTGTTTTGTTTTAAGACAGAGTTTCTCTGTGTATCCCTGGATGTCCTGGAACTCGCCCTGTAGATTAGGCTGGCTTCAAACTCAGGGATCCACCTGCCTCTGCCTCCCGAGTGCTGAGATTAAAGGAATGTGCCACCACTGCTTGACATTTTGGTTTTTTCCCTATGTCTTGTCAAGTGATGGTACCTCGATATGGGTAAGCCTCAGTGGTGGGTGTATCCAGCCTGTAATGACTATAGAATTAGACATGCCTGGGCTTAGGTAAAGGGACTCATTCAGGAAGAAGTGAATACAGATGTTCAAGACCAAGGTTATGGCCTGGATAGCACAGCCCTATGTAGGCAAATGGTAGACGTGTCAGAGCCACCATTGACTTTAATAATGCTTTTCTCATTGTGTTACATCATTATAAAAGAAAAACTGGGCCAGTGAGATGGCTCTACAGGTGAAGGCGCCTCATACCAAGCCTGATTGATGACCTAAGTTCTGTCTCAGAACTCCATGACCAAAGGAGAGAAGCAACCCCCGGGTTTTCTCTGACCTTCACATACATACAGAGACTACACACACTCCTGCCTGTCTACCCCCTCAGTAAATAACTAATGTGATGTTTCTTTCATTTTCAAAAAAGAAAAAACAAAACTTTTTACAGCTGGGCGGTGGTGGCACACTCCTTTAATCCCAGCACTCGGGAGGCAGAGGCAGGCGGATCTCTGTGAGTTCCAGGCCAGCCTGGTCTACAGAGTGCGTTCCAGGACAGCCTGGGCTACACAGAGAAACCCTGTCTCAAAAAAACAAACACAACCGTTTTTCTATGATTTAAGCAAGATTAGAGATACATTATAGCATTCTGACTATGTCTTATTAGCTGCAGACATTAGAGAGCTCTACTTCTTACTAGATACAATAGATACAGTGTTCTGAAGAACGTACTTGAACATCTCCCTGAGGGAGTTCATGGTAGTGTCTCAGAGGATGGCAATCCTGAAGGCTGTTTTATACTACCAGGTGACCTTGCAACCTGAGTTTTTCCATGTTCTATGTACGCAAACATGCTGTATCTTTATAAAAAGGAAAAAGAAACTTCTAAAATGTGAATATTTATTACCGCACACCTGGACAGTGGAATGTAGTTATTGTCATGCCTGACTTTAAACTGTTGGCTGGTATTTTGTTTGGACTGAAACGCGTAAATGACCGCACCTGTCGCAGAAAGGACTATAGACTGTCTCACTTGTCTGTATCCCTGTGGGTGTGCCCTGTATTTGTCAATTCTGTTTCACAAAACAGAGGAAGTGCTCAAATTTGTGCTCAGTAGGATGAAAGTCCTCTGGTTAGGTTTTTATTGAATTTCTGTTAACTGAGGAGAGGGGGTGAACAAGCTGTTTGTCTTAGGGAGTAATCTTTATCTTCATGAAAGAATGGTTTATGTCAGCAGACTAGAAAAACTGATTTATAGAAATTTCCTATAACCAACAGGCAATACTAAGTCGTGTTTTGAGGGGTGTATTAGAATTTTTCAAACTTATTTTGAATGGGTGTTACAAGTTCTCAGACTTGATAATTTAGCCATATAGATGTAGATTATTTCAATTCTCAATCTTAAAATAACTTTAGTAGGATGTACCTGCACTTTATAAAAATGAAATAGGGCTTAAAAGCACTTAACTGCTCTTACTAAAGACCCAAGTTTGGTTCCCAGCACCCGCAAGGTGGATAACAATTGCTCATAACTCCAGTTCCCGGGGTATCTATCTGACGACTTCTGACTTCTTCAGTCTCCTGCACGTATGGTGCACATACATACACACCCAGGCACACATACACATGAAATAAATGCATACTTTTTTATAAATAAAGTAGAAGGGAAGGAGCACCTGATATTACCAGAAACTTTGGAGTGTCCTGTGTTGGGTGCCATGTTCCCGCTAGCACTCTGGGTGAATTCCTATCTAAGAGGGCTATCAGTCGGGCTATCTGTATGAGAGAGCTTTGTAATTTACCACATGTAACTTGGATTTAAGCCCTGTAATCCAGAGAACACAGAAAGCGAAAACACGTAAGATAATTTGAAAAGTATCTTAGTCACTGTTCTGTGGCTGTGAAGAGACCATGACCAAGGCGACTCTTATAAAGAAAGCATTTAACTGGGGGCTTGCTTACAGATGCTGTATTGTTAACACGGCAGGGCCATGGCAGCAGGCAGGAGTGATGCTGGAGAAGTAGCTCAGAGCTACATCCTCATCTGCAAGCAGAGGGGGAGACTGGGCTTGGCATGGGCTTTTGAAATGTCAAAGCCCACTTACTTCCTCAAACAAGGCCACACCTCCTGATCCTAGCGGAGTCCTACCCCCCCCCCCCCCCCCCCCCCCCCCCCCCCCCCCCCCCCCCCCCCCCCCCGGTGACCAAGCATTCAAATGTAGGAGCCTGTGGGGGCCATTCAGACCACTGCAAAAGGGGAGGGTGTCAGACTTTGTTTTAGCCTGTTTGTGTCACAGTGAGTGCAGGAACAAGGGTTCCCATGGCATGGTGGGGCAAGAGCAAAGGAGTCTGAAGGGGCCAGGGAGAACGTTTGTAGACAGAAGGCAGGCTTGGTGGCTCTGGGCAGAGTGGCATTAAGACCCTGCAGAACCCGCCTCTCCAGCGCCCTTGGCTTCCTGCCAGTGGTGCCTTGTCCAGCCCTAGGACTTGTGTGTTTCTTTTTATTTCAGCAGATTCATTGGTTACTGTCTTCTAGTGCTAGGAACTACTGACTCATCTAGTGCAATGTATTTTTATTCTTTAGTATTTTTACTCCTGGGATTGATTATATTATAATATTAATTATTCATATTACTTACTGTGCTTTTTAAATTTTAAACAGAACAATAACAAAACTGAATTTCTGTCAACACCACCTCGTAGTCTAAGAAAAAGAATAATTGGTATGTATTTCTTTTTATGTGAAGTTTTGTTGTTTGTTTGGTTTTTGAGACAAGATCTCATGTAGCCCAGGCTAGCTTCATACTCACTAGATAGACTTGGCTGGCCTTGAACTCCTTATCATCCAACCTCTGCCTGTAATCTCAACATTTTGAGATTACAGGTATGCCTAACAACATGAAGTTTTTTATAAAAATTAGCTACATCAGAGACAGTGGTGATAAAGTATACAAGTACTCTATATCAGTTGCTTGGTTTTTCAGTCTTTGGATGACCACTTACTGGTTCTTCTCTGTCTTCAACTTCACTTATATACTAGGTGTAATGTCAGTACCCGGCCTTAGAATGATTTTGAGGACTAGTTGAAATAACGGACATCAGACATACTCAGAGTGGTATTTCACTTTGGTCCAAGCATAATCAGGGTTAGTGGCCACCTGTTATTATAACATTTCCTACTGTCCGTCCTACCGCTTTTCATAAAAAGGATACTCATGTTGCTAGACTGTAAGACTGTGTCTACACCTACAAAGTGACATGGTTTTTTTCCCCCTCTTTAATGTGCATCTGTGTTACATACCAACTCTGCACAGTCTTAGGGAATCCTTCTGTCATTCACGGTAAATAACTGATTTGGTTAAAGTTCTTTCACTAACATCAGGGAAATTAAACATATATATATATATATATATATATATATATATATATATATATATATATATATATATATAAAAGATTTAATTGTGTTTCTGTCTGTGAGGTATATGCACTTGAATGCAAGTGCCTGCAGAGTTCAGAAATGTAAGGAGTTGTAACAACAGAGAGTCGTAAGCCACCTGATGTGGGTGCTGGGAATCGAACTCAGATCCTCCAGAAGAGCAGTATGTGCTCTTAACGACTGAGTCATCTCTGCAGCCCCTAAACATAATTCTAAATTTATTGTGGAATGTAAAGCTAGTGATACCTTTACTTGGGAAGTCTAAAATGAGCTCTTGTTTCTGGGAGGGTGGTAGGAGTGATAGTGGTTTGTAAAAGGGTAGAATTTGTGAATCAGCTGTGGGGTGGAGCAGTGTGTGTTATAAACATTTCTACACTGATAATTGAAGACAGTTACCTCACAGCATAAAGTATCTCCAGTTACAAGTTTCATGATTGATACAGCAGCTCAGCAGTATCACTAATTAATGGCCTTGCTTCTTTCAGTCTTCACTTTGCCACTGCGTTTGTCCTCTTCAGCTTGACACTTCATGTTCAGAATAGTCTCCGTGGCATAAGTGGGAGATGTCCTCCCTGTGCGAGGGAATCCTTCTTAGAAGCTTCAGCCAGCTTCCCCAGTCTTGGTGTCCAAGTGGTACATAGCCAACGGAGGTGCCAGGCTGGGAAGGAGAGCAGGTTTTTGGCAGAGGGGAAAGATGGTGATCACAACTTCTTACTATACAGTGGGGCACATGACCACACTGTCCAGGAAGTGGAGTTCTGTTAGTAAGAGAACATATTGAGTGTAACTGACATTATTAGTTGCTTTAGATGTATTTCAGGTGCTGGAGAGATGGTTCACCAGATAAAGCACTTGCTTTATAAGCATGAGAATGAGAGTTCTAATCCCCAGAACCCATAGAGAAACAGGTGGACGGGGAACCCATCTATTATTCCAGCATGGGTAGCTAAGACAGAATCCCCTGAGCAAGCTGCAAGCCCTGGGCTCAGCAGGAGAGCCTGCCCAATATATAAGGTGAGGGAGTAATCAAGACTCTAAAATCAACTGCAGGCCTCCATGGTACATGCATAGATGGGCACATACACGCAGGAGTATTCATTACATGCACACAAATCGTTCCTTCCAATGTAATTTTCCGGTAGGTTAGTTAGGCATGTTCACCCTCACCTGATAAGTGGAGAAGTAATGCTTAGAGAATCTGTATAATTAGCGGGAAATCATGAGCAAGTAATGACAAAACTGTAATTAAAAATATCTTATTTTCGGGGCCAGAGAGATGGCTCAGTGGTTAAGAGCTCTGACTGCTCTTCCAGAGGACCTGAGTTCAATTCCCAGCACCCACACAGCAGCTCACAGCTCTCTGCAACTCCAGTTCCAGGGGACCCGACACCCATGGCAAAGCACCAATGCACGTGAAATAAAAATAAATAAATTAAGAAAAAAATCTTACTTCAAAGTCCGAATTCTTGATTCTCCTCAAATAGCTTTTCTTCGATCCATCAATTTTCCGATTGTTTTTTTTCTTCTCCAGTGCCAGCGTCTCATTGCGACAGTGAAAGTGAATATTCTGCTTCCGACTCAGAGGATGAGGAAGAGGAGGACACTAATGAGCTTGGGCTCTCTCAGAAGAGTCGAGTTCAGAGTAGAGGACTTGCAGTGCCTGTTTCCAAAGGGACCCCAGCTAAGAAGATGAAAAGAGACAAAGCAGTGAGTGAGGGAGCCGTGGGCCTTAGGAGAACTGTCTGTGATGCCTTCCGGTGGGCTGCCTGAGCGGACAGGGCTACAGCAGAGAGCAGCCCTTGTTTTCTTAGCTTTACAACCTGAATTGTTATTCATGATCAGCACTAGTTGCGTGAAAACTGACTTAAATAGTGATTGGACTCTGCTGAGGAACTTGTCAGTACTTCCTTTCCATATAGTTTTGTTTTTGTGGTAGTGATGGTTGGTGGCAGGGACCCGACCGCTGCTCCATGCCGAATTATTCGCAAGAGTGGTATGAGCACAGGCTAGCCCTGAATGCAGAGCAGTCCTCTGCCTCGTCTCCAGAGCCATGCTCCACTACTTCCCGCTTCCCGCTCTTTCCAGTGGGCTCATTGTCCTGCTGTTGTCTGTGGAGATCCAGGACAGTTTAGGAACCATACTGTTTCAGTAGTCGTCCACTTCTCTGCCAACCCAGAGGTTAATCCTGCCTCCAATCAGAAAAATAGGTATTGATCCATTTTCCTGAAATAAGTGACAAGTCTTTCGTTTTAACTTTGATATTGGTTCTTTTTTTTCCCATGATACTTCATCAGCACTAAATAACTAGAGGAACAACTAAGATTATCTGAGGAGAAGCAGAGGTCTTGATTAGTAATAATCTCCTTTTGAACATAAAAGTCAAATTATATATTGTAATTTAGGAATAATTTTGTTGAAACAGAATAATTCTTTTTGTTTGTTTGTTCTTGGCTTTACACATGAATTCCCACACACACCTGTTTCTGTCTTTGGACTTTCTTTTCAGTTCTGGGTGCTTACTCATGATCAATAATGTAACATACATAGGGTCTCTGTTATATAGCTCTGCCTGTCTGTATGTAGATTAGGCTGACCTTGAATTTAGAGATCCACCTGCCTCTGCCTCCCAGGTGCTGGGATTAAAGGTGTGTGCCACCACACCCTGCCAGTTAGACTGATCTCTAAATTATATTTTCATCAGAGTTACTCTGGTGGTGGGATTAAATATCTTTGATCCTTGACCTGTATACTATTTAAAAAAAAATACTGTCAGATATGGTATTTTAGTTAGGCATATTGACATACACCTGTATTTCCCAGCTGTTTGAGAAACTGACGCAGGAGGATTTCTTGGGCCCAATTTTAGCTAATTGCTATCTAGATTTTATGCAGTATAAATGTCTGAAATTACTTAAGCCTGACATTACTTTGTCCATTTCAGAGTGACTTGGTAGAAGAATATTTTGAAGCCCATAGTAGTTCAAAAGTTCTAACATCTGACAGAACCCTGCAGAAGCTGAGGAGAGCTAAACTGGACCAGGTAGGCTGGGAGGGCATTGTCAGCATTTTGTTTATTGTGACCTGGAAATACATGAGCAGTACATTGGGAGAAGACGTGAGCAGGAGCAGAATTATTTCCCTGGTAAAATAAAGCAGAAGTTCATGTTGTGGTCATTAAATATTTGTTGCCTAAACTGTAAATAGTTGACTGACTAGACATCTATTTGACATAATTTTACTTTTTTTCTTCTATTCGCCTTTCTCGGAATTTAAAATACCTGTTGAGGTGAGGTCATAGGTCTGACAGCCATGAGCTCCTGTCAGCCCCTCACTCAATCCCATGCCCTTCATTGACCTTCACATTGGCCTGCAGACAGTCTGCAGCCTGGCTGTCACTGTCTCCCCTTTGCAGAAGTGTGGAGGATGTCTCCCTGGCTGTTTTGGAGGAGGTACAGATGCACTGAGGTAGCACGTGACCTTGCACTGTGCTCCCATTAGCTCATGTTACAAAAAACCCAGTCCATCTGCCCTTGTTGGGATTTGGGCCAGTAGCCTCCTTGAACACGGCACGTAACCATTGAGTGACAGTCTTTCAGTAGGGCTTAAGGGCTGGAAAGATGGCTCAGGAGTTCAACATATGCACTGTTCTTATAGAGGGCCAAAGTTCAGTTCCCAGCACCAACGTGACTCACAACCCCCTGTCATTGTAGCTCCAGGAGACCCAGTACCCTCTTCTAGCCTCCATGGGCGGCTTACTTGGATATAATTAAAGAAAAAACAAATGTCTAGACAGGACAGTAGGGTTAATAATTTTAACCCAAGAAGAGAATGTTATTGGCTCACTTCCACAGATGTGCCATGGTACCAGTGTATCTGCATTCATACATTCATACCATGTGCACATTTAAAATAATAAATTTAAAAAAATAGAAGAATCCCTATCAAAAACTAAGGAGAGGGACTGGAGAGCTGGCTCAGCAGTTAGAAGCACCGCTCTTGCCGAGGACCCATATTAGCTGCTCACAGCTCCCTGTGTGTCTAGATCAAGGGGATCTGGTGTCCTGTTCTGGCCTCTAGGCACCACAAGCACAGATGGGACATGAACATGCAAAGGCTGAGAGTGAATGAGGAAGATACCACTTCTGGAGTCCACATGGAAACGTACCACCATTCATATACACACACATGAGCACATACACGCAATAGATAAAGAGAACAAAATTTCCAAGAAAGAAAGGACACTAATATTTGCCATCTGTTTTTACAGAAGCAACATGGGAAAGAGTTAACGGGCTCGAAGGTCAAAGGAGAACCTTCGAGCAGATAATCTACGAGAATGTGAGAAGTGCCTGTCAATGAGAGAGGAGAGTTACAGGCATATCATGCCGTGTCTTCCTCCTGTCTGTGGGTTAGCTGAAGGTTAGCAGACCTAGGAAACGTCCCGTGCCTGTCCTCCCTGTTGGACTAGTCAGGTAGCCGAGGCATGTTCTTAGGATGAGGACAGAAGTGTGAGAAGTAGGAAGGCAGATACCCTCTAAGGCTAGGGTTAAAACTGGGATAGCGCACGCCTTTAATCACAGCACTCGGTAGGCAGAGGCAGGGGGATCTCTGTGAGTTCCAGGACAGCCAGGGCTATACAGAAAAACATCTTGACAAAAGAAGAAGAAAAAAACCAAAAAAAACAAAAGCTGGCAATTGTACTTGTGCCTCATTCTACTGGTGAATTAAAAAGAAACTTAGATGTTTTCCAAAAATTTATATGGAATTGTTACCTCACTTTTTATAACCTTTCAAATCTACATGTTTGGTATTTTTTTAATGTCTCATACTTCCTAAACAAGCAGGCTGCTGCTGAGCAGCAGCCCTGAACCCATAGGTTTGGGAGGTGTTACTGGTGTTTAGTTATCTTTGATTTGGTTTTTGTCTGTCTGAATTTGTTGTAAAAATTGGGAAACAGATTATCTTACAGTCACTATATTTTTGGAAGTTAAAGCTTTATATTTGGAGTTTGTTGTAATCATTTAAATGGTTCTAGGCAAACTTAGCAAAATTGTATATTGTTATTATGTACTTGAAATAAAAAAGAACTTGAAGAGGGGCTAGAGACATGGTTCAGTCATTGAGAGCACTTCTTCTTGGAGAGGACTCAGATTCAGCTCCCATTCACTCCCAGCATCTATGTGGTAGCTCACAAACATTTAAAACTCCAATTCCAGGGGATCTGATGCCCTCTTCAGACCTCCCCAAGCACCAATTATGTACAAAAACACTCATACACATAAAAATTATCAATTGTTTGTTGTTGTTTTTCGAGACAGGGTATCTCTGTGTAGTTTTGGTGGTTGTCCCAGATCTTGCTCTGTAGACCAGGCTGGCTTCGAACTCACAGAGATCTGCCTGCCTCTGCCTCCCGAGTGCTGGGATTAAAGACGTGCACCACCGCTGCCTGGCTAAAAATAATCAAATCTTTAAAAACAGCTCTTAATTAAACAAGTATTTAAGTTATGTTTGAAGAATTTTTTATATTCAATTGGTTTACTTATTTCCATACCTGATTTAAGTCAGTATCTCCAGTAATAATTTCTTTTCTCTTTTTTTAAAGAAAACTCTACGAAACTTATTGAGCAAATTCTCGCCTTCCTTTTCTGCTGAAATTGCACAGTTAAATCAACAGCATGAAAAGTTGTTTCATAAATGGATGCTACAGCTACGGTAAGTATTATCATTGTACACTCTTGAACAATGAAGAATAATACGTAGTCTATGTTGAAACATAATTTGCAGCCAGGTGTGGTGATACTTACCTTTAATCACAACCAACACTTGGGAGGAAGAAGCAGGTGATCTCTGAATTCTAGGTCAGCCTGGTCATCATTGTGAGTTCCAGGACAGCCAGGAATACATAGAGACATACATGTCTCAAAAAATAGATTTGCTATATTTGATTTTCAGGTTGGGGCTATAGCTCAGTGTTAGAGCATTCATATCGCACATGGGAGGCCTTAGGTTTAATTCCCAGTACTACCCCAAAAGCATATTTAATTTCCTTTTCTGTTTTTTTTTTTTTTTTGTTGTTGTTGCTTTTTTTGTTTTGTTTTGTTTTTCAGACAAGGTTTCACTGCTCTTACCTACTAAGCTATCTCTCCAAGCCTGTGAAATTCTGTAGTCTTTGACAAAAATTGTGAGTCTGGAGTGGTGGTGCATACCTTTGATCCCAGCCTTCATGAGGCAGAGACGGGTGAATCTCTTAAGTTCAAGGCCAGCCTGGTCTACAGAATGAGTTTCAAGACAGCCAGGACTACACAGAGAAACCCTGTCTTGAAAAACAGATGTTGTCAAGATTAGTAAGCGTGGGGCTGGAGAGATGGCTCAGTGGTTAAGAGCACTGGCTGCTCTTTCAGAGGTGGTAGCTAAGGTTCCCAGCACCCACATGACAGGCAGCTCACCACTGTCTGTAACTCCAGCTCCAGGGGACCCAGCACCCTCACACACACGTACATTCAGGCAAAATACCCAGGCACATAAAAAAAAAAATGATAGAAAAGATTAATAAATGTGTCAATTAGATTTTAGACTTAAATCTCAGTACTTGGAAGTTGGAAGCAAAAGGACCAGGACTTGAAGGTCATCCCTGGCGACATAACAAATTAAAGCCAGCCTAGATTCCACGTGTCTCAGTGTTCTATTGTGGTGAAGAGGCATCATGACCAAGGCAACTCTTGGTTTTGTTTTTGTTTTTTCAAAGCAGTCTTTTTCTGTGTAGTTTTGGTGCCTGTCCTGGAACTTGCTCTGTAGACCAGGCTGGCCTTGAACTCACAGAGATCCGTCTGCCTCTGCCTCCTGAGTACTGGGATTAAAGGGGTGCGCCACCGTTGCCTGGCTCCAAGGCAACTCTTTTTTTTTTTTTTTTTTAATTTATTTATTTATTATGTATACAGTGCTCTGTCTACATGGCCAGAAGAGGGCACCAGATCTCACCATAGATGGTTGAGAGCCACCATGTGGTTGCTGGGAATTGAACTCAGAACCTCTGGAAGAGCAGCCAGTGCTCTTAACCTCTGAGCCATCTCTCCAGCCCCAAGGCAACTCTTATAAAGGAGAGCATTTAATTAGGACTGTTCACAGTCTCGGAGATTGAGTCCATTACCATTGTGGTAGGGCCATGGTAGCATGCAGGCAGACGGTGGAGAAGCTAAGAGTTCTACACCTGGGTCTGTAGACGTCAGGAAGAGAAAGACATTGGACTTGGCTTGGACCCTTGAAACTTCAAAGTCCACCCCCAATGTCACACTGCCTCCAACAAGGCCACGCTTCCTAATCCTTTCAAATAGTGCCACTCTCTATGACCAAACATTTAAATACACGAGCCTATGAGGGCTGTTCTTACTCAAACCACCACAATGTAAGTCCCTGTTTCAAAAAGAAATAGAATATATTTTACTTTATTTTTTGTTTTTGTTTTTTGTTTTGTTTTTTTTTTTTTTGAGACAGGGTTTCTTTGTGTAGCTTTGGAGCCTGTCTGGGAGCATGCTTGGTATTCCAGGCTGGCCTCGAACTCACAGAGATCCACCTGCCTCTGCCTCCTGAATGCTGGGATTAAAGGCGAGAGCCACCACCACTGCCCGGCAATTTTATTTTAATGTATTTCTGTGTGTATGTACTTTCAGAGCATGATGACATTTGTTATGTATTTACCTTTTAAAATTATTTCTTAAAATATTATTTTAATTTTATTTTTAATATGCTTCAGTTACAATTTTACTTTCCATTAAGATGTCTAGAAGACCCTAGGTGGTGGTAGCAAATGCTTTTAATCCCAGCACTTGGGAGGCAGAGTCAGATGGATCTCTTGAGTTTGGGGCCAGCCTGGTCTATACATCAAGTTCCAGGACAGCCAGGGCTAGACTAAGAAACCTTGTCTTGAAAAACAAAACAAACAAACAAAAATTATATATATATATATATGAATGAAAGAAAAATGTTTAGAAGAGTAATTAAATCAGATCTTATTAATTTTTAAAACTTTTATACTTGTATCAGGAGGCTCTTAGCCTGGTGTGATGGCACACACCTGTAATCCCTTTCAGTTGATGTTGAGAGGCAGGAGGATCAAGATAGATTTCAAGGTCACCCTTAGCTACCACAGTAAATTCTAGGCCGGCTTGGGCCACAGTCACTAATGCAGAAATAAGTAGCTGTGGCTGTAGGTTTTTAAACTGTACACTGATGAAAACGTACTCACGGGCAGAGTCACGGAGAAAGATAAGGTGACGAGAGGACAGTTCTGAGCAACTTCACAAGGCCATTTCAGACCGCAAACAGCAGAGACTGGACTGTGTCTCAGAGGAAGAGTGTGTGCCTGCATTTGTGAGGCATTGGGTCCAGTCCAGGGGGAGGGAGGAGAGGAGAGCATGGAGGGAATGTCTTTGGAGGGGGGACATGGACAAAAAGCAGTCAGAAACCAGGCCATCGGTACAGCGGTGAGAACAGAAGTTTCCTCTCTTACCTTCTGTCGATGCTGGGTTCTTCTCCCCTCCCCCCCCCCAAACACCTTTTGGTTCTTAAAACTATAGCTACAGCTATTTATTTTTGTATTAGTGACTGTGGCCCAAGCTGGCCTTGAATTGACTGTGGTAGCTAAGGGTGACCTTGACATCTATCTTGATCCTCCCACCTCTCTCCAGTTCTTGGTAGCTGTAGGTGTGTGCATCGTAGATCTGTACAGCAGCTCTTTGCTTTTTGATCCCACCCTCCAGCCTAGCAGGTCTTCTTTTTCCAGTATGTCAGCTCAAGCTTGGCTTTCTTGCCAGTCTAGACCTGTTGTCCCTACTTGAGTGGCAAAACCAGCTCTGTGAATTTCCTTGGAGATTTCTGCTACTCTGGCCTTGCAGTGTCTCCTAGGGAGTACCTTTCCTCCTCTGTCCTGGCTGTCATGCATGTCTAGGGGCCTCATGTAAATGATGGTTTGTTGGATGGGCTTCTGTAGATAATCACAGGTCTGGAGTGGGTCCCATTCATCCTCTCGGCTTCTGTTCTTTTTAAGTGAACGACCTCTAGCACTGAAACGTCCAAGCTGACATTGCTCAGCAGCAGCAGTAGACGGAACTATTGGGATGGATGTTGAACATCCCCCTTGGATGCCACAGTAATAACTGAACATACATGAACCAGTCTGTCGGCCTGCCTCCTTTCCAGCATTGGACATGTCGGTCGTTCCGTTGCCTAGAGCAGGAAACCGTTTTCCTTTCGTCCTCCGCATTCATCCGTCTCTACTTTTCTTCTGACGTGCGTACGGTTTTCTGCACGTCGGTTCATCCTTTGCAGTTTGGTTCCTCTTCCCTGCTTTCTCCCCAGCATTGTAGTCCTTCTAGAATGATACGCCGCTTTCCTACTGGAAGACCTTCCGGCTAACGCTGTTACTTGCGGATGTTCATTGTAGTAGTACGATTCACTGTCGAAGTTTAATCTGTTAACTCCCACTTTCCTTTAGCCTGTTTGAAATGTTACAGATGGCAATAGTCACTCTTACCTTCAGGGCTGCAGAGAAAGCTGCTGAACAAGTTGGAGCTGTGAGCTCTCATGTAGACCGTGTTCTAGGGAACCAACAGTTTAACTGTGTAGATGCCTTTTAATTTTATTCATTTGTTTATCTTTATATTTATGAGGCAGAGTCTCAGTGTGTAGCCCTGGCTAGCCCAGAACTTGCTTTGTAAACCAGGCTGGCTCTAAGATAACAGCAGTTCTCCTGCCTCTGTCTCCAAAGTGCTGGGCTTATAATACACACCCCAAGGCTAGCTTTTCTTTTTATCCTTTATTCTTTTCTGCTTTTCTTTCTGCAATCCTTATAAGCTTAAGCTGATTGATAATGAAGCTGGTGGTCAGAAGTCTTAACCTTTCATTTTATGGATGTTATCTTTCCTTACAGCCTTGGGTTCAACATTGTGCTTTATGGTTTGGGGTCCAAGAGAGATTTACTAGAAAAATTTCGAACCACCATGCTTCAAGATTGCATTCATGTTGTCATCAACGGCTTCTTTCCTGGAATCAGTGTGAAATCAGTAAGATTCAAAACTATTAAATGGAATGACATTATGTCCTTTGCCAAGTCATGGCCCCACAGTAAGGATGCAATTTCTGCTTCTGAACACTGAATAGAAAGGATTTTGTTTGGGGCTGCATACCAGTTAGGCTGTATAGTGCTAAGATCATATGTTTGAATTCAGAGAAGTCTAGCTTTAAATTTTTATCTTTAATTTTTTATGTGAAACTGACATGGGGCTGGGGAAATGGCTCATTCTGTAAAGACAATCTGAGTTCCTTCTCCCAAACCCTTTCTTTTTAAGAGCTAAGCATGGTGGCCTGTGCTTGTAATACTAGTGCTGGAGAGACTGGGGTAGGGGGCCCCTGATCCCCAAGGCTTACTGGTCAACCAGCCTAACCTACTAGATGAGTTCCGGCCAATGAGAAACCCTGTCTCAAAATAAATGAATAGGGCTGGAGAGTTGGCTTAGAGGTTAATAACGCTGGCTGCTCTTGCACAGGACCCAGGTTTTATTTTTACCATCCAAATGGCAGCTCACAACTGTCTCCATCCCAGGGGATCTGATAACCCCCTTCTGGCCTCCTAGGGCACTGCATGCACATGGTGCACATACATACATGTAGGCAAAGCACTCATGACACATAAAATAATGGAAAAAATTCTTTTAAGATAATTAATAGATGTGTAGACAGTACCTAAATAACAACACCCAAGTTTGTCCCGTGGCCTCCACATGGACCCACACAGAAATGTTCACATACACACATACTCGCTGACCTAGTTAGGGTTGCTGTTGCTGTGATGAAACATCATGACCAAAAGCAAATGGAGGAGGAAAGGGTTTGTTTGGCTTACACTTCCACGTCACTGTTAATCATTGAAGGGAGTCAGGACAGGAACTCTAAACAGGGCAGGATCCTGAAAGCAGGAGCTGATGCAGAGGCCGTGGAGCTGCTTACTGGCTTGCTCCTCATGGTTTGCTCAGCCTGCTTTCTTATAGAACCCAGGACCACCAGCCCAGGGATGACCACCCACCATGGGCTGGACCCTCTCCCATCAATCACTAATTAACAAAATGCCCTCCAGGCTTTCATACAGACGGATCTTAAGGAAGCATTTTCTTAATTGAGGCTCACTCATCTCAGATGACTTTAGTATGTGTCAAGTTAGCATTAAACTGTCTGAAACTTTAAGGAAATGTTGCCTTCATTTACTACACTAAGTTACTAGTGGAACAGCTAAGAGTAGGCGTATAGAATCTGTAATTTGATTATAGTTTTGTATCATTTTAGTACACAAATGATAAAAGTATAAATAATAATAGTTTTACAGTACATTTCTCATAGGCCATTTTTACTTAAATGAGAATTATCAAGGCTTTGGATATTGGATATTAACTGATGTATGTTCCTCTTTAGTCCTTAGCGTTGGTGTCGGTTCTTTTGCCATATTCATAGGTGGTCCTCCCCCTTTTTTTCCTTTGGTTATTTGGGGACAGGGTCTTTTTATGTAGACCAGGCTGTCCTAGAACTCCCTATGTAGACCAGGCTAGCTTTCAATTTACAGAGATCTGCCTACCTCTGCTCCAGTGTGCTAGGATTGAAGGTGTGCTCCACCACACCGGGCTCACATTCAGAGTTTGATCAAGTTTTTTTTTTACAGTTTTTTTTCTTCCCTCTTACATTATTCTTTCACATTGTTATTCTTCCCTTTTCCTTTTAGCCTTAATATATTTTTTTTTCAAGAAGAATTAGATATACTTGAAAACTCAGTGGAATTTTAGTGTGTTTTTTAAACTTCCTGAGAAACTCAAAATCACAATTTAAACTCAAATTAAAAAGATGAATTTGCTAATTGTATTTATGGCATGTGACAAAATAAATTGCAGTTGATATGGTACCTCTTGCACTTCTGTGACGTAGATCCTGAATTCTATAACTGAAGAAGTCCTCAATCATATGGGCACTTTCCAGAGTGTTCTGGATCAGCGAGACTGGATAATAAACAAATTTAAAGAAGGTAACATAAAGGAAACCATCTGTATCATTTAGGGTGAAGTCACACTGCATCTCTGTATTCATGCAGTTTTAGACTAAAAGAATATTATTTTAATATGGATACTCTAGTCATGTCGATCTTTTCTGTTGTACTAATTTGTTCTATAAATTTCACCTAACTGACAGGAGTTACTCCTACTGTCTTAACTCTTTATGGCCTTTTATTTTAGAATAATTTTACTTTTTTTTTTTTAAAAGATTTATTTATTTAGTATACAATGTTCTGCCTGCATGTATGTCTGTCTGCAGGCCAGAAGAGGGCACCAGATCTCATTACAGATGGTTGTGAGCCACCATGTGGTTGCTGGGAATTGAACTCAGGACCTCTGGAAGAGCAGTCACTGCTCTTAACCTCTGAGCCATCTCTCCAGCCCCTAATTTGACTTTTTGTATTGTCAGTGTGAAGTGCCTATAACAGATTTGTACATCTTTGTCTGGCATTTTTATGTTTAATATTGTGTGTATGTTTATGGGAGCAGGAATGAACTTGCCTGGCTGTACTTATGCATATGGATGCAGGGGTTGGCATTCAATGTCTTCCCTAATCTGTGTGTGTGTGTGTGTGTGTGTGTGTGTGTGTGTGTGTGTGTGTGTGTGTGTGTGTGTGTGTATGTGTGTTCAATCTCTCACTATAACCTCGAGCTAAGGATTTGGCTAGGCTGGTTGACCAGCAAGCCCCGAGGATCCCCCTATCTCAGCCTCTGCTTTTCAGCCCAGGGATGACAAGTGCAAGCTCCCTGCATCCATCCAGGACGTGTGTTTACTCTTCTTTTCTTTTAATGGGTGCTGAGGGTTGAACTGAGGGCCTCATGCTTGTCCAGCAAGCAGTTTACCAACCGAGCCATCTTCCCAGCTGCAGATAGTGTTCAGTTATCGTATAAAACATGTCTGGCCTGTGGCTGGGTTTTGTTACTCATGTATAGAGTGCTTGCCTGGAGCCTGCCTTTGAATAGCCTTTAATACCTAGACAGCATATGGAGTAAGGACTTGATGATCCTCCCTGAAAATAATAATTGAATTCCCTTTCCTTCCAGATTCCTCTTTAGAACTCTTCCTCCTTATCCACAACTTGGATAGCCAGATGTTGAGAGGAGACACCAGCCAGCAAGTTCTTGGACAGCTGTCGTCTTTGGAGAACGTGTACCTTTTAGCGTCTATTGATCACCTCAATGCTCCTCTCAGTAAGTTCCTCTTCTCCCTTGAGAGATTAGCTTACGAAAGCTTCTTACTGTTTTTCAGTACATTTTCAGCTTCTTAAAAGGTGGTCTCAATTTATTGGAACTAAAGCTCTCCACTAAAGAAGTGTGTTACATCTGAAGTTACATGAGGAAAAATAGACCAGTTCCATCCTGCTCTTTGTGGGATTACAATGTTGTTGTTTTGTTTGTTGCCTGTTTTCTTTCTTTTTTTTTTTTTTATTAAATTTATTATTTTGTGTTCATTGGTGTTTTACCTGCATGTATGTCTGTGTGAGGGTGTCAGATCCCCTGGAACTGGAGTTACAGACAGTTGTGGGGTGCCATGAGGGTGCTGGGAATTGAACCCAGGTCCTCTGGAAGAGCAGCCAGTGCTCTTAACTACTGAGCCATCATTCTAGCCCCTTATTTTATTTTTAAGACAGGTTTTCTTTGTGTTACAGCACTGGCTGTCCTGGAACTCACTCTGTAGACCAGGCTGGCCTCAAACTCACTGAGATCCACCTGCCTCTGCCTCCCTAGTGCTGGGATTAAAGGTGTGAGCCACAGCCTGAAATGTTTATTTTATAAATTCAAAGATTTTGTGATAATGATAGAAGGTTAATTATTAAGTTTTTAAGATTTATTTGTGCCGGGGCGGTGGTGATGCACACCTTTAATCCCAGCACTCGGGAGGCAGAACCAGGAGGATCTCTGTGAGTTTGAGGCCAGCCTGGTCTACAGAGCGAGATCCAGGACAGGCACCAAAACTACACAGAGAAACCCTGTCTCAAAAAACCAAAAAAAAAAAAAAGTTTTATTTGTTTATTTATGTGTATTTTGCCTATGTGAGTTTATGTGCACCATATGCTGGAGAGGCCTAGGAGCATCAGATCCCCTGGAACTGAAATTATAGGTGATTGTGAACTGTCATGTAGGTTCTGGGAATTGAACCTGGGTCCTCTGCAAGAGCAGTAAGCATTCTTAACTGCTGAGCCATTTCTTTAGCCTCCTTATAGACCAGGCTGACCTCGAACTCACAGAGACCTACCTGCCTCTGCTTCCCAAGTGCTGGGATTAAAGATGTGTGCTACTACACCTGACTGCCTTATTAAAGTTTTAAAAGAATTATTGATGGTACTGAGGTATTTTCATTTGTATTTAATGTACTAATAAAGATTCAGATGTTAAACAAGTAAGGTAGCTCATACTTGCCACCCTAGCACTTTGGAGGCCGAGTCGAGAGGATTATGAGTTTGAGACCAGCCTGGGCTCCATAATGAGACCTTGTCTCAAAACAAAACAAAAGAATTAAGATTTTGATTGACAGCAGAAGCAGGTTGTGAGTTACAGATTTATATAAAAAAATGACAAAAATGAAATATTTTATGATATTTTTTTAAATGCAGTACTAAGGTGTAAACCCAGAACCTTGTATACTTTTTTTTTGGCAGGGGGGTTCGAGACAGGGTTTCTCTCTGTAGCTTTGGAGCCTGTCCTGGATATTGCTCTGTAGCTCAGGCTGGCCTCGAACTCACAGAGATCCGCCTGCCTCTGCCTCCTGAGTGCCCAGCGAACCGTGTGTACTTTACCCAAGCACTCTACCGGAGCCGCGTTCCCAGCTCTTAGCGCTTTCCCTTTAAATGCTCCTTCACCGCAGTGAAGTCTCATGGACATGAGGATAGCATGATCGTTTGTAATCCTCTGCTTTGATCATCTCCTGTAGTGTGGGATCATGCGAAGCAGAGTCTGTATAACTGGCTTTGGTATGAAACGACGACATACAATCCTTACTCTGAAGAGACGTCCTATGAGAACTCCCTTCTGGTTAAACAGTCTGGATCTCTGCCGCTTAGTTCTCTAATTCATGTCTTACGAAGCCTTACCCCCAATGCAAGGTAAGAATAAAAGCTACAGATACAGTTATATAAAGACATATATCCATATATACACATAAAGATATGTATCCATATATATTATATATACATAAAGACATATATCCATATATACACATAAAGATGTGTGTCCATATATATTATATATACATAAAGACATATATCCATATATACACATAAAGATGTATACCCACATATATACATTATATATAAAGATGCATATCCACATATATATTATATACATACATAAAGACATATATCCATGTATACGCATTGTACATACATAAAGATGTATGCCCATATATCCACATTGAGGGCTAGCGGTGTGGCTCAGTGGTCAAGCACTTGCCTAGCATGCTAACTCCCCTGAGTTCAGCTCCCGGCACTACTACAAAGATAATAACCTGCACGGTCAAGGGCCAGGAGTGAAGGTCGGGAGCACTTGTCTCACGTGTACAAAACCCTCAATTCAGTCCTGGCTCTTCAAAAATAAAGCATTTTGTACACCTGAGGATGTACTACTAAGTTTATCAGTGATTCTGCTGTTTGGTCAATACTGTAATCCAAAGCAACCTGGGGGAGAAAAGGATTTGTTCGGCTTACACTTCCAGGCCCCAGTTCACCACTGAAGGAAGTCAGGGAAGACGTCCAGGCAGAGACCGTGGCAGATGCTGCTGGGCTGACTCGCTCAGGCTCATGCTTAGGCACCTCACAGCCTAAGGCTGTGCCGCCCACAGTAGTCTTGGCCCTCCTGCATCAGTTATCCACAGGTGCCCCCACAGACAGGCCTGGGCGCCGATGCGGTGTGGTGATCTCCTCGGTTAGGAGCCCCTTCTCAGGCAGCTCTAGGCTGTGGAGAGGTGATATAGTTAGGACAGAAACAAAACTACCTACTTGCTGAAAGGGTTCAGGAGGATAATAAAAATGGTGACCAGGACTGGATTATACGATAGGCAGAGTGTTCAGTAGTAGCCTGTGAAACTGACCATGAAGCTAAAATAGTTTTTAACAAGTTGTTAGGGGCTGGGAAGATGTCTCAGAGTTTAAGTAAAGCATTCTTGGACTTAGTTCCGAGGATCCATACGGTGACTCACAGCTATATGTAACCTCAATTCCAGAGGAACCCAGCAAGCACATACATGATGCACATACATACATACATACATACATGCAGGCAACTTTGTTGTTTCTGAACAAAAATGTCTAAGTTGTAATACAGAGAAAACTCAGGGCATTTGGTGTATTTTTTGTGAATGTGAGGTGGGGGCTCGCTGTTACTCAGCTAGAGGTTTTTGGTTTGGTTTTTGGTTTGTTTTGTTGATTTTGAGATAAAGTCTCACTGTGTAGTCGTGACTTCCCTGGAACAAACCCAGAGATTTACTTGCCTATGCTTGCTGAGTCCTAAGACTAAAGGCCTGTGCCACCATACCCAGCACAGGACAGAGGTCTGGAACTGTGCCCAAGTATCCCTGTCTTCGTCTTCTGAACACTGAGACTGTGGAAGTGTCAGCAGACCTCCTCAGGTTTGATTATAGAAAGTGTGTGTGCGCGCGTGCGTGCGTGCGTGCGTGCGTGCGTGCGTGCCTGCGTGCGTGCTTGCATGCTTGTGTGCTTATGTGTGCATGTGTTCCTGTGCACACGCTCCTAGATAGGAAAAGTGTTTCTTCCTACGAGGCTATGGTTTTCTTGAAGGAACAAAAGGCAGTGTAGCCTAGCCAGCCACATATTTGGCATAGTTTTACACTTACTTCTACAGAGTGATTCTGTTTAATTTTTGTTTTTGTTTTTGTAGGGGGATTTTCAGGCTCCTTATAAAGTTCCAGCTGGATAACCAGGACAGCCCTTCCTACATAGGTATCTGATGATTTGTGATATTTAATGTGACTCTGTCCCCCTGTACTCCCTGTTCTAGGGCCCCTTGACAGCCCTGCATTTCTCACAGCGGAGAAGTGACTGCTCTGTGGTGGGTGTGTCTGTCCAAACCTGTAGGGAATTCCCAGTATCTTTGCAAATACACTGCTCAGTAGATTGCTAATGGGAATTGGAAGACAGGCCCACTTACTTTTAGAATTCCATGCACTACTGGAACTATGGATGTGTATCTGGTACACACACACACTTATGCCTGGCATGGTGGTCCATACATACCTTTCATCTCAGCCCTTAAGAAACAGGCAGGCTGGGTGACAGTGGCGCATGCCTTTAATCCCAGCACTCAGGAGGCAGAGCCAGGCGGATCTCTGTGAGTTCGAGGCCAGCCTGGTCTACAGAGCGAGATCCAGGACAGGCTCCAAACTACATGGAGAAACCCTGTTTCGAAAAACCAAAAAGAAAAGAAAAGAAACAGAGGCAGGTGGATCTCTGAGTTCCAGGCTGGCCAGAGCTACATAGCAGGACACTATCCTTTTTTTTATTTTATTTTATTTTTTTAAGGCAAACAGAACATCGAATGACTTAATCTTTCGTCTCCCCAGGACTTTCTTTTCAAGACTTCTACCAGCAGTGTCGGGAGGCATTCCTCGTGAACAGTGATCTCACACTGCGAGCGCAGCTGACTGAATTTCGGGATCACAAACTCATAAGAACGAAGAAGGTGGGACTGCTGGTGTATAGCACTGGGGTAGGGTTAGTGCGTGTTATTACTGAGGACAAAGGCGGGGCAACAGCCAGAAAGGAAGGGAAAAAACAAACAAAAACGAGAAATGATGTCACAGAAACCAGGGACAAGAGAATGAATGGTACCCTGTAGTGTCGGATGCTTCTGAGAGGCCAAGAAGACACAGACTGGACATACTGGGGCTTTGGACTACGGGAAGATGTGACAATGAGCCCTTGCTCTGTGGTGCTGCGGATGAACTGCTGGGAGAAAAGAGGAGACATTTTATGGACAGCTCTGGAAAAGTGACGTTTAGGGCAGTGCTTAAAGAGGAAGAGTGAGTCCAGGACATTTCTAATTATTTTTTAAGTGTGTGCACCATGTGTGCTCGCCTGGTGCCTGTAGAAACTAGAAGAGGGCATTGGAGCCCCCAGAACTAGAGTTACTGGTGGTTGTGAGCTGCCATGTGGGTGCTGGAATCCAACCAGATCCTCTGGAAGAACAGTCAGTGCTCTTACTGCTGAGCCATCTTTCCAACCCCAAAAGGTATTTTTAGGTGAGAGCTACTTGGAACACATTCAAAATCAAGTGAAGGGTGGTGTGGTGGGGCACACCTTTGATCCCAGCACTAGAGAGGAAGAGGCAGGCGGATCTCTGTGAGTTCAAGGCCAGCCTGGTCTACAGAGTGAGTTCCAGGACAGCCAGGTTACACAGAGAAACCTTTTCTCAAAAAAACAAAATAATAATAACAATAATTTAAAAGGCCAGGTGTTTTGTTTGTTTAATCTGCAATAGAAAAGTCCAGATAGCTCCCTTACCAAGGATTAACATACGGAGTATTCTTTTGTCTTGTAGGGAACTGATGGTGTGGAATATTTATTAATTCCCGTTGACAGTGGAACATTGGCTGATTTCTTGGAGAAGGAAGAGGAAGAGGCTTAGACTGTCTCCTTTTAGGTGGAAAAGTCATTGTACCCCACCTGCTGCTCCTCTAGCAAGAATGCTAGTTTACATCCAACATTAGATCATTCTGTCCAGCATACAAGATTTACTATTGAAGGGACATATAATCAATTTGAACTTTGATTAGCCTGGCTAGTGTACTGTCTCTAATACTATGCAGTGGTCATCGAGTTGGGAGGGAAATGTGCCTTTAATTTATTACTTCTCTGGAGACTTATTGCTGGATGAACAGTATGCTCAGGGATTATTTGGAAGTGGATATTTTTGGATTATTTTATATGGAATGCTATCCCTAATTTTTGAGGGCAGTTTAACTCCCGAGCTGAATTACTACAAGTGCATTTGTTTCAGATCAGTACAGAGATGGGGTCACACAGAACTTAGGAGGAAGGAGGTGGCTAGTCTGCTTTTTCTGAAATGATGAAAACATTTCAGAAGTCTCTCCCTGAGGACGTAGGCTGCACACACTCGGGACAGTTGGTCCTCAGCTGAGACAGTGGGAGAGATGCAAGGAATGGATAGGGCATGTGCCCAGCCTCGGAAGCACACTTAAAATAGTTAGTATTTATACCGTGAATTGATTTTTGTATGAACGAGAAGTCAGACTAAGAAATAAAATCCTGATTTACATGTTAGTAATTGTTTTCAGGACAATAGAAAATATAAAGATTTCCTTATTCTTGTACATTGACGTTTATTTTCTTAAATAGCACGCAGGAATAGCTGGCCCAGCCCTTTCCTGCCACTTTCAGGAGTCAGGCAGGCAGACTGCTTCTCTCCTTCAGAACTACAGCAGCAAGACATGAGCTCACCTTTGTAATCCGACACAGGAAGACGAGGCAGGGAAAGATGAGTTCCAGCCCAGTCTGAGCTAGTCACTGGACGCCCTGCTTCAACAAACATTCAATAAACACACAGTGATACACAGGAAACTGGCTGGTTTGCACTTTCTTCTTGTGTGTAGTGTGTGTGTGTACATGTGTGCAGAAGCCACAGTAAGATGTGAAGTGTTTTCTGCTGTGTTCTGCCTTACTGCCTTGAGAGAACGTCTCCTGAACCAGAAGCTTCTTTTAGGCCAGAAGTGCTGCCAACAAGCCGTCAGTCAGCCTGTCTTCCCACCAGGGCTGGCGTTAGGGCACCACAGCCATGCCCAGCTTTGTGCATGGGTGCTGGGATTCAAATTCAGGGCCTCTGTTCCAGAGCAAACACTCTTTCCCACTGAGCCATCTCCCCAGTTCCGTGGACCTTGTGTTCTTGTTTAATATGTCTAGTTTATTATAACTACCACATCATAAACAAACATATAATATACACATCTTTGCATTTGCCTTTATAGTTTGTTGTTGTTTTGTTTTTTTCTGTTGTTTTTCGGAACACAGTTTCTCCATGTAACAACCCTGGCTGTACTGTAACTCACTTTGTAGACAAAGCTGACCTCGAACTCATAAAGAGCTACCTGCCTCTGCCTGCCCAGTGCTGGGATTAAAGGTGTGCACCACTACCACCTGGCTTACAGTTTTTTTTTTAAAAAAAACAATATATATATATATATATATATATATATATATATATATATATATATATATATATATATATATATATACTTCATTGTACTTGGTCCTCATTCCTTCCCATCCCCAACAGCCATGCCTCCCTCTCTCCCTTCTGCTTTATCTCATGTATCCTCATTACCCTCCTTTTCCTTAAAAATCTCTGTATCTTGTCTCTTCCCTTCTGGTTCTATGACCGCATGCACCCACACACAAACATACATATCCAAGTTCTTCATAAGAGAGGACATGCAGAATGTGTCTCTCTGAGTCTGGCTTTTAGAATACCTGTAGGAAATGCTGTATAGTAATCACTAGTTGTATTTTGAGTGTTTAATACCATTAATTAGCGATAAAATTCCAAGTGACTTGGGAGCTCAGTGGTACAACACTTGGCCTTCCATTTACAATGTTGGAACACAGTTCAAGAATAGAGTTGTACAGCTGGGCGGTGGTGGCGCACGCCTTTAATCCCAGCACTTGGGAGGCAGAGGCAGGAGGATCTCAGTGAGTTCGAGGCCAGCCAGCCTAGTCTACAGAGCAAGCCAAGTTCCAGGACAACTAGGGCTGTCTCAAAACACCAAAAAATAAAAAATAAGTACAAGGGGAATAGGGTTGTACAAGGGGAATTTTGAGTGCTTGTTAGAAAACTCCAAGAAAACAAGACAAGAATCTAGTGATCTGTTTCTTCAAAACCACAACATTGTTCTTGGAATGAGCTTTCATGCCCCTCCCAGGTGTAGCGGATAGGAGTGGGTTCACTTCAGATTATTCATTACAGCTGGCTATGGTTATTTGTTCATATGCCTCTAGGGAAAACATGGTTTTGCTGTGTGCCATTTGTCCTCGGGACTGGACACTTTACTCAGGTGACTTCTTAACCCTCAGAGTATAAACTGTCTGATGCTCTGAATAAAGTTGGCTACTGCAGGAGACTTTAGTCTGCCTCATTTTTAGGCCCTGCTCTCCCAGGTTCACACTACCAACTTCAGCAGTAAACAGACAAGGTGCTTAGTTTGATCCCTACACCACCAAAAAACAAAATTATAGAAACAAGTAGAAATGTAGACAGTGATCACCGATGGTTTTTTTTTTAAATCCTGATAAAAATTTCTTTCCGATGCCTAACCTGAAAGTATATACACTGCCAGACGGTGGTGGCACACGCCTTTGGTCCCAGCACTTGGGAGGCAGAGGCAGGGGGATCTCTGTGAGTTCGAGGCCAGGCTGGTCCAGGACAGGCACCAAAACTAGAGAAACCCTGTACATAGACTGACCTCATCACCCAAAAAATGCTGCTTAGAAATAAATCTAGATCCATTTTTTGCTGTTTTTCTTGTCTTTGTGAGTCTGGGTGCCTGTGGAGATCAGAGTGTGTTAGATGCCCTACAGCTGGAGTTACAGGTGGTTGTGAGCTACCACGTTAGTGCTAGGAAGCAAATTCCATTCCACTGCAAGAGCAGCAAGTGTGTTACACTGCTGAGCCATCTCTCCGGCTGCTTTTCTTTTTTAGACAGGGTTCCAGGCAGGCTTGGAACTCCTAAGCTTCCTTTGCCTGCCAGATACTGGGATTGCAGCTGTGCACTACCACACCCAGCTCCAAATCTGTTTTTTTTTTGTTTTTTTTTTTTAAGATTTATTTATTTATTATGTATACAGTGTTCTGCCTACATGCATGCTTGCAGGCCAGAAGAGAGCACCAAATCTCATTTCAGATGGTTGTGAGCCACCATGTGGTTGCTGGGAATTGAACTCAGGACCTCTGGAAGAACAGCCAGTGCTCTTAACCTCTGAGCCATCTCTCCAGCCCCCCAAATCTGTTTTTAAATGACAAAGATCATTGAGACTGAAACACCTCATCCACACAGAACCACTTCTCAAGAACGTTAAGTGCATGCCTTTAATCCCTGCATTTGGTGGGCATGCACCTCAGCTCAAGGTGACCTAAAGGCCAGCCTCGGTTAAATAGTGAGTTGGAGGCTATCCTGGGTTACAGGAGATTCTGTCACAAACAAGCAACCAAACAAAAAATGCCTTGTTACATACAGGTTTTAGTCACCTTTTCCAAGAGTTTATAGTGAATATTTGTCTTTATTGTACTCTTTACATATGGTCTTTACCTCATGAGCTGTAACATTAGCGAGCCAGACTGAGGAACTAAAAACGATGTCGATCGAGCAGTTCTGCAGGATGTCAGCACCACCAGCTCTTCCCGCACAGTCCTATTTCCATCCAAATGACAGGTGGCTTGTGTCACCATGACGTCTTGTGTGTTTTAAACCACATGAAGAGGGTCCCTGTCTGTCTCAGACAGGGTAATATTAATCTTATTCTCCAAGTGGACACCCAGCATTTCTTGAAGATCGGAAAGGAAGCCTCGTTCGGTGTTGCTGTGTTCACAAAGGATGACATTTATTCCTTTGGAGACAGCATCCAGAACATCATGGTGGGACATCTCACCTGCCCAGGGGGAAAGAGCAACGTCTGAAATCTTAGACATGGAGTGTGTGTATTCTGAACCACTGCAGCAGGGAGCCCGCATCTGTATTCTGAATGAATGAACGCAACAGCGCACCAGGTCCTGTGTTTGCTGCCCAGCACAGGAAAAGGAAGTTCAAACTACATATCACTGTATGGTGCTACGTCATGTCTATGTTCAGGAGCAAGAATACGGGAATGGGACAGAAGACAGATGGCATTGGGTGTGCTGCGTGTGTGTGTGTGTGTGTGTGTGTGTGTGTGTGTGTGTGTGTGTGTGTGTGAGTGTGTGAGTGAGATGTGCCCTGATGCATTATCGGGGGTCGGAAATCAGCTTTGAGAAGTCAGTTCTCTCCTCCCCTTGTGGCGTCTGGAACTGAAGTCCAGGCATCAGACTTGCAGAGCAAGTTTGTTTACCCCTGAGCCCAAAGCATGAATTTCATTTTGTTTCGTCTGTAATTTATTCTCATGGCCTGAACATAGTATCTGTAGTATTTTGAATGTGCCAGCATTTTTACTATAACCTGTCACATGAGTCTAGGTGTGGAATTTTCCTCTTATGCTTGTGTTAAAATAGTTTTGTAGCATTTTGTACATAAATACTTGATGCAGTATGCTGCCAAGAATAACCCTGTAATCCTAGAATTTGGGAAGCTGAGGAAGAGGATCAAGCATCCGGGCCAGCCTCAGCTAAATAGCTGGAGGCAATCCTGGGTTATAGGAGACCCGTCAACAAATAATCAGTTAAACAAAAAATGCCTTGTAGGTATTGTGGCTGGGCAGCGGTGGCGCACGCCTTTAATCTAATCCCAGTATTCCGGAGGCAGAGGCAGGAGGAGCCCTGAGTTTGAGACCAGTCTGGTCTACAGAGCAGGTTCTAGGACATCCAGAGCTACACAGGGAAACCCTGTCTTGAACAACCAAAAAGAAAGAAAAAAAGTTACTGTGAAGAGATACAGGGAAAACTCAAATATGTTGTAAATTTTTAAAAATATCATTTGTAAATTTGATGACTGAATTTGAGAACAAAAACATTGTGGGGGAGGAGAGATAATAATATGAATGAAACTCTGGAAATAATAAAGTGTGTGCCTGTGTGTTATATACAATTTGGTTTATAGAAAGTTAAACTTTAATCAGGGTTTACAGACATAAAGCCATTAAAATTTTTTTAAATGTTTGTTGTTTTGTTTTTTTGAGACAGGGTTTCTCTGTGTAGCCCTAGCTGTCCTGGAACTCACAGAGATCCTCCTGCTTCTGCCTCCCAAATCATGGGATTTAAGGTGTGTGCCATTAGATCCCAGCTAAATTTTTTAAATGTAAAAATAAGAAAAGTGTGTTCTTACTTGGAAAGTGAGCTGGCTGTTTTCAACTCTACACAATAGTATCAGTTCACTGTTAGGAATAGTTTGTATGCAAGCACCCTTTAAAATACCTTAACATTTTGGAATTGCTTGAACTTATCTTATACACATATTACTTTACAATTCTTAAGAACTAGATTGTTTTTAACTGTATGCATATGTATATTTGCAAGTACATGCCATGTATGTACGGGTGATGGAGGGCAGAAGAGGTGTGAGCAACTTTAATGAAACTCACTGGCTCCTAAGAAGAGAAAAGAGGAAGCGGTTGGGAAGGGAGAGGAGAGACCAGCAGACTGGACGGACAAGAGTGTGTTCAAAGTCCACGTGCATGAACCAGTCACAATGAAACCCGTCATGTATACTTAAAAAGACAGTGCCAGATAATAGAACGTAGATCAGGAGAAGCAGAACTGGTTAGAGCGCTGACCTGCTCCATGGTCGCTCTCACTTTTCACTGCCCTAAGGAACAGGTGGGCATGTGCTGTGGAAGCAGGTGACAAAGGAAAGGCACTTGGAAATGCCTCTAGTCCTCCGAACAGTGACAGGTGAAGGACGCTGCCTGTCCCTGTGTGTGCGCTTAGGGATTTCACACGTGATTCCTTCACTGTCATCAAGGTCACATAGCTCCTCAACTGAAGTTCAGGACTTCTCTCCAAGGCAGCCCTGACGCTCACCCCAGCTGTCTGTCGCCTCCCCACCATTCTTTAACAAGCTCATTTATCTGCTTGGCTTAAGGATCTAGTCAGGACAAATCCAAAGCCTTCCGTATGTGTGTAAAGGGTTTGGGTCTAAAGTGCAGACAGGCTGACACTTTACCTCCATGGTTCCTTGTCTAATCTCAGAACGAGGACATCCCTCTATGTGAACGTGCGAAATTAGTGCATTTATTAATTTCTCTCCCCCTCATGTTTTTAGACGGTCTTTATTGAACACAGAGCTCAGGAACTCACCTAGACCTAAAGCAAGGTTGAGGAAGAGATCCAGAAAGGTTCCTACCTGTGAGGTAAAGGTCAGCCTCCACTCCTTGTAGAACGCTGCCCCCAGAACCAGCACACAGGGCCACAACTTTGACTGGAGACTCTTGAAGACAAAAACAAGAGGTGTTATTATAGACAGAACCCTTCAGTTTAACACAAATCCTAACCCTAACGCAGACTGGCTAATCTCTTCACAAGTGTATGAATTATGCTGTATTGATAATTATGCTGTCACAGGACAGTCAGGGGCTACACTGCGAGACCTTGTCTCAAAAAATAAAACAATAGCCAGGTGGTGGTGACACACACCTTTAATCCCAGCACTCGGGAGGCAGAGGCAGGTAGAGCTGTGTGAGTTCGAGGCCAGCCTGGTCTACAGAGCGAATTCCAGGACAGCTAGGATTGTTTCACAAAGAAACTCTGTCTTAAAAAACCCAGATAGATAGATTGATAGATAGAGAGATAGACAATGATAGATAGATAGATAGATAGATAGATAGACAGACAGACAGACAGATTTAAAAAAAACTAAACCAAAAAGCAGGCATGGTGATGGCACATGCCTATAATCCCAGCATGTGTGAGGATAACCCTAAATTCGGGGCCAGCCAAAATTAGAACTTGAGCAGAACTAGTGATCCTCCTGCCTCAGCTCCACACATGTTCAGATTACAGGCATGTGCCAGCATGCCCAGCTCCAAAAACAATTTTATTTTAAATTTACGCAAACAGATCCATCTTTGGTTCTACACAGGGAACACAGGGCAGGCATTGTTCCTCTGAATGCAGCTGCACAAACCCATAAGCCTCTAAGCAACAGCAGAGTTGCAGCTCCAGGCTCCAGGCTCTGCTCAGTGCTAATAACAAACCTCAGCTGGTCTGCAGACCGAGGCAAGAGGGGAAGTTCTAGAAAGAGAAATGCAGAGCAGGAGAGATGGACGCTCAGTTTAAAAGCACTTGCTGCTCTTCCAGAGGACCCAGGTTTGGTTCCCAGCATCCATGTCTGGTGGCTCACCACCAACTTCAGCTCCAGGGGGTCTGACAACACACATGCAAACCCTCCAAGTTAAATAAATCTTCAAAAAGGAAAAAAAAAGCAGGATGTTACAAATGCGTCAGGCACCTCTTCCCCTCCTCCTTTTTAAAGACAGGATCTCAGGGTGTAGCCTTAGCTGTAACTCACTTTCTCACTTTGTAGACTCAGCTCAAGCACAGAGATCCACCTGCTTCTGTCTGGTGCTAGAAGTAAAGGCATGGACCACCACACCCAGCCCGGTCTAGAATTTTGACTCCATGATGTAAACCCCTCTGTTCCCACTGCAACAATGTTTATGACTGACAGACTTCCAGTGCTGACTGGAGATGAACACAGAAAACTAAGGAATTTTATCACTTAGGCTAGGGAGATGTAGTCCACATCAGAGCCCAGCCCACCCTGGTTGACAAGGTAGACCAATTATCTCCCTGAGCTACTAACGTGTTCTCTACCACGGACATGAATAAAAGCAGCACACACACTTGGGAGACAGAGGCAAAAGGAGTTTGAAGCCATCCTATGCTCTATGAGGTCAGGTGTCAAAAATAACCCAAACCAAATCTGTCCAAAGCACAGCAGATCTGCCAGGTGATGAAAGGTATTTACCCAAGGTCTTCCCTACTCCAAGAGCTAAGCGCAGGTGAGCCAGCTTTAGGTGTCCTTTGATTCGCTCTATCACTGTTACCAGGGAGACAGGTTCATCCAGGGTGCACAACCGGCCCATTCCGGTATTCAGAAGCAAAGGCTGAAGAGAAACACAAGTTAGAACATTATCTTTCTCCGGTCCAAAGAAATGTATAGAACAATTGGAATCAGTAAGATTTGTGTACATAAGCTCGTGATAGCTTAAGCTGAAGTTTGGGATACAAACCTAACAAGAACATCTAACTTCTGGGAGCTCACACCCTGCTAGATATTTAACACATATTTAAAACAAAGTTTTTAAATTCAAGGTCGGTGCTACTGTTACGGGAACACAAAGGAATGACAAGACAGCCTGGGGGCTGGAGAAAGGGGTCATCAAAAAGAGCACTTCGCTGCTCTTGCAGAGGACCCGGGTTTGGTACCCAGCACCCACACGGCATCTCACAATGACTTGTAAACTTCAAGGGATCCAACACCCTCTTCTGGCCTCTACAGCCACACACATACATGCAGACAAAACACTCGTATCTTAAAATAAAAAATAAATCTTTCTTTTAGAAGGAATGACGGAATGAGCTGGGACTGGAATCTTTGGTTTTACTGGGTCTTAGAACCTTGAGAAAACCAGAAAGGAGACAGAAATGGAGGGATGTCAAAGTGCATTACGACAGGATGGGGACCGGACATGGAAGGACATTCTAAACCAAGATGTGAGCAGTGTGGACAGAGGAAGCCCAGCTCAAAAGGTTTCAGAGGGAGCAATATTAGCAACTGGGTTAGACTCTATTCTTGGGATATGTGACAGAGAATGTGGCTGCTTTCTGCCTTGGTTAGTCTGCCTGAGGCTAAATCAAAAAGTTTTGGTAGAGGAGATTTTAAGACAGTCTGTTACTTGGTTACTAGTTATTACTCTTATGCACATCTACAATGAAAAAGGGCACACAGGGCAGAAGGAAATACAAAACGCAGTTTGAAGAGAACACCACCACGGAGTGTAATGCTCGAGCCCAGAGATCGGGAGAGGACTGATGTGAAACGGAGGCGGGCGCCCTCAGGGGAAGACCCCACCCGGTTAAGCTTCCAACCTTTGAAACCACCTAAGGGATTTTCTGCTCCTAAAAAGACCACGAGGCTTCTGCAGATGTGATTTAAGGGGGCCAGGCTCCACCTCAAGTGGGCAGCTGAACTTGGCAGTGTTGTCCATATAGCTCTGGCTTTAGGATCATGAAGGGTTGCTGTGAGATAATGCTCTTGTACACTGGTTTAATAAAATGCTGATTGGCCAGTAGCCAGGCAGGAAGTATACGCAGGATAAGCAGACAAGGAGAATTCTGGGAAGAGGAAGGCTGAGGAGGAGATTCCAGCCTGCTGTCCGGGGAGCAACATGTAATGGCACACAGGTAAAGCCACTGAACACTTGGCGACATATAGACTAACAGAAATGGGCTGAGTTTAAGGGCAAGAGCTAGTCAGTAGTGAGCCTGAGCTACAGGCCGAGCCGTTTTAATTATTATAAGCCTCTGTGTGTTTACTTGGGTCTGAGAGGCTGTGGACCGGACAGGACACAGAAAACCTTCCAGCCACAAAGGGTCCACCACTAAAGACATCAAGGAGTCTTCCTCCACAGCTATGGAGAGCCACTGAAGCCAAGTGGGTGGCAGGAAAGTCCCTGCGTGGAGCACTGAGAAGCCATTTTGCAAACTTTTACAAATGAAGCCTGGGTTGCATTAGATCCCCAGGATGCTGGAGATGTAGAGCCAGGGGGATACCTGCCGAGGAGAGCTGCAGACAGAATAGAACCAGTTCAAGAGAGTGACGGCTAAAATAACGTTTTAAGTTTGAATCACTGTGCTTAAGAGATCCATAAAATAAAAATGCCTCTAACCAGTAAGCCCCACTTGCGCAAGGAGAGAGAACTTCCTGGAATGCTGGGGGCTGTTCATGTAAGATGACAAGCACATGTTTTCACGTCTGTAAACCAGGCTGGTTGTCCTAACTGTGCAGGATGTGCTTGATCACACACAGGCAAGGAGTACATCAGGATGTGTTCGGTCCCCTGACTGGATGAAGATGGGAAGTATACAGCCTTGTGGGTTTTGCCTTTATAAGCACCGACTAATATAATCTGGGCCAGTCTCTGGGAATCCCATACAGGAACCTAAACAGTGTCCATTGTCCTGGCCAGTATTTAATAAACCTTGCTTCAAATTTGAGTCAAAAACTGTGGTAGTGGGGCTGGAGAGATGGCTCAGCGGTTAAGAGCACTGGCTGCTCTTCCAGAGGCCCTGAGTTCAATTCCCAGCAACCACATGGTGGCTCCCAACCATCCGTAATGAGATCTGGTGCCCTCTTCTGGCGTAAAGACACATGCAGGCAGAACACTGTGCACAGAATAAATCAATCTTAAAAACAAACTGTGGTGGTGGTCTTATTCTCATCTGGCGGATCAACAAGAGAAGTGTGTTGCAATCTGCAAAGCCATAAGGGAGGAGCCATCCAAGTCCTTTCACACCAGACACGGAGCTACAGGATTTGGAATTGGCCTTGAAGGGCTCCAGGCTGGCTTTGTTCCAGTATTTCCTCACTATGTCCCCACTCCTCCTTTTTGGAATGGTAATGTATATTCTATGTCATTGTACGTTGGAGGTATGTAATTTGCTTTTTTAGTTCATAGGGGGTTACAATTAAAAGATTGCCTTGAGTCTCAGTGTGGTGGTGGTTTGAATAGAAGTGGCCTCCATAGACTCAGGTGTGTGAATGCTTGGCCCACAGGGAGAGGCACTATTAGGACTTGTGGCCTTGTTGGAGGAAGTCATGGTGTCTCTTTACAGCAGGAAAACCCTAACTGTGGCACTCAGAAAAGACATTGAACTTTGGACTTTTAAAAAGTATTGAGACTGTGAAAGATTATGGGAACTTTAGAAGTGAGATTAAATGCATTTTTCCTGATGACATGGCCATGAGCCTATAGGGACCAACACGTTGAATGTAGTAGTTTGGGTGAAAATAGCCCCACCCCAAAGGTTCAAGTTTGGGAAAGATTAGGAGGTGTGGTCTGGTTAGAGGAGGTCACTGGGCGCAGGCTTCGAGGTTTCAAAAGACTCAAGTTATTTCCAGTGTTCCCCCTCTGCTTCCTACTTGTGGATTGAGATGTGAGCTACCAGCTGTTCAGGCCGCCATGCCTTTTCTCTGCCCTCTCTAGCCCTTTGAAACTGTAAACCCAATCACACACTTATTGTCTTTTTTGTAAGCTGCCTTGGTCATGGTATTTTGTCACAGCAACAGAAAAGGAACTAATATGGGAGGGTGATGAATATCCAGGTCTAAAACCACGAAGATGAAAGAACGATGCTTTCCTAATCCTAGACTATCTCCTCACAATAAAGTTTCCAGGAATACGTCCTCACCATACTTGGTGCTTGTGTGTGTCTGTATGTGCACACTCAGTCTGTTCTCTCCATCTGTGAGTTCTCTGAATCACACTTACGTGGCCAGGCTTGACCACAGCCACCTTTACCTGTTGAGCTGTCTTGCTGGCCCTTGATGACTGTTTGACTTAATAGTTGACAAATGAATCTGCAGCACAAGAACAATAGTAACGCAATCTGCCAACATTCACACATCACTCAACACCCAGGATCTGCATGCCAGTCATTCACACATTCAACACACACAGGATCCACATGCCAGTCATGGCCAACATTCACACATTCAACACACAGTATCCACGTTAGTCATGGTCAACACTCACACATTAAACACAAAGGATCTGCATGCCAGTCATGGCCAACACAGCTGTCACAATGCTCAGCAACACGAGGGCAGAAATACCTTCTCCAGTGACAGAATTTCAGTTTTCTGATAAAGTTGTCTGTTCTGGGAGAGAAAAGCTAGCACCTGCATCAAAGCCTTCTGAGTACAATTCAGGCTGATCCGTGTGTGTTCCTCGTCATCACACCTAGAAAGAAATCAGCTGTTTGACTAAAGTAAAGTATTTTAAATACCCGACAGTCTATAACCTGCTACAAACATTTACATTAAACCAAAGATGTGATCAGCAGAACTTGCTCAATCCCAACCAATAGTGTTCTCAGACTGTAGCTGCCTCGGAACCCTCTGACATTTAAGCCTACCAGCTTAAAATAACAGTGGCTAAATCCTTCAACATGTCCAGTAAAATAGAACATCTATAGTCAGAGACAGAAAAAATGGAAAATGGAAATTTTATTTTTTTACACGTATGTGTGTATGCACATGTGTATGTGCGTACATAACACAGTATGCACATGTCACGGTGTAGGTGTGAATCAGAGTAAATCAGAGTATAATTCGTGGGAGTTGATTTCTTCTTTTTTTTTTTCTTAAATATTTATTTGTTTGTTTGTTTATTTATTTATTTATTTAATTGCACATTTGTCTGTGTGAGGGTGTCAGCTCCCCTGGAACTGGAGTTACAGACAGTTGTGAGCTGCCATGTCGGTGCTGGGAATTGAACCAAGGTCCTATGGAAGAGTAGTTGGTGCTCTAAACCACTGAGTTATCTCTCCAGCCCTCTGATTTCCTCTTTCTACCATGCAGGTCCCAAGGATCAAAACCAAGTCCCATCAGGCTTGGCAGCAAGTGCCTTCACCCTCCGAGGGTAATTTTCAATGCCTGAATCCAAATTATACAGAATAGGAATGAAGCCGCAAATCTGCATTGACAGTAAGTACCCATGAAGGACAGACAGACAGACAGTCCTTTAGCCACATTCTGAGAGGCAGGGCACTAGGGATTCTCAAAACAAAGCGCTGTTGAGAGTCTTACAGATAAGCATGGGGCCACGTGCCTGTAACTCCTCCACTCAGGAGGCCAAGGCAGAAGGACTGTGGTGAGTTCAAGGCCAGACAGCACCATAGAGCCAAACCCTGCCTCCAAACAAAAACAATACACTGAGTTTTAGTGACCACAGAATTCTAGAAACAAAAAGGCACCTTAGAAGGTAATCTGACCCGGTGGGTAGCACATGCCTACAATCCCAGCACTTGGGAAGGAGAGGCAAGATCAGGAGGTAGAGGCCAACCTGGGCTACATGAGACTCAGGCTACCTCCAAGTCAAGTGTAGTGATGAACACCTTTGATCCTAGCTCTTGGAAGGCAGAGGCAGGGGGTTCTCTGTGAGTTCAAGGCCAGCTGGGTCTATATAACAGCAAGGACTACAGAGGAGACCATTTCAAAAACAAAACCAATAAACAAAACAAAAAGACAAAGTCAAACAAACAAATGGTCTGGAGAGATGGCTTAGCGGTTAAGAATGCCTGTGCTCTTTGCAAAGAACCAGAGTTCAGTTCCCAGCACCCATAGCACGCCATTTGTTAAAAAAAAAAAAAAAAATGTGTGTGCCCGGTGTGGTGGCGCACATCTTTAATCCAGCACTCTGGGGGCAGAGGCAGGCAGATCTCTGTGAGTTTGAGGCCAACCTGGTCTACTTAAGAACTTCCATGACAGCCAGAGGTATATAGTGAGATAGTGAGACCCCTGTGTCAAAAATAAATAAATAAAACCAAAACAATATGTAAAACAAAACTATATTTCTTTATATTCCTATCTATGTGTGGTTGGAGGAATACCTACTTCTCAGCGGGATGGGGTGACACATGCCTGTACCCTAATACCTGAAAGGCCGAGGTAAAAGGGTCAAAAGTTTGAGGCCGTTGTGGGCTCCAGAAGCAACAGAAGTCCCTAGTTCTCTGTAAACAGGGAAGGGATTATTTGGATTGAGTCTTTTTTTTATTCATTAGGGGTGTGTGTGTGTGTGTGTGTGTGTGCGTGCGTGTGTGTGCATGTGTGCGTGTGTACGTGTGTGAGTGTGTGTGAGTGTGTGTGTGTGTGCGTGCGTGCGTGCGTGTGTGTGTGTGTGCGTGTGTGTGTGCGTGTGTGCGTGTGTGTACATGCACACCATAGCACACGTGTGGATGTCAGAGGACAACTTTTGGGACATGGTTCTCTCCTACCACCATGTGGGTCCAGGGAGCAAACATGAGGCTGAGCAGTAAGCAACTATACCCACTGAGCCATCTCAAAAGCTGTTGTTTAGATTTTTAGATGTTTAATTTTAATTTTTTTTTTTTGATTTTTCGAGACAGTTTTCTGTGTAGCCCTGGCTGTCCTCAAACTCAGAGAGATCGCCTGCCTCTGTCTCCCAAGCGCTGGGGTAAAGGCATGTGCCATCATGCCCAGCCTTGTGTGAATTTTTTTAGTGCTTTATTTTCAATTTATTTATTTTTTTATTTAAGTATTGCATGGTACTTCAGTGTGGCGGAATACTTCCTGTGATATCAAACTACTCCGTGTTCCAAGAATGATGGTGTTTTTAGAGTCTGGAAATACCATCCAAACTACTGTAGGATATTTGTAATGATTTTATGATTAAAAAAAAAAATCTATATTAATGCAGGGGGATGTAGCTCAGTGGGAGAATGCTTGTCTACAATGCATAAAGCAAAAGAAATCTATACTTAACCATTATTCTGGGCTGGAGAGATGGCTCAGCAGTTAAGAGCACTGGCTGCTCTTCCAGAGGACCAGGGTTCAATTCCCAGCACCCACATAGCAGTTCACAATCGTCTGTAACCTCAGTTCCAGAAACTCCAACACCCTCACACAGACATGTGTGCAGGCAAAATGCCAATGCACATAAAATAACAATAATAAAAACCATTATTCCAGCCGGGCGGTGGTGGCGCACGCCTTTAATCCCAGCACTCGGGAGGCAGAGGCAGGCGGATCTCTGTGAGTTCGAGGCCAGCCTGGACTACCAAGTGAGTCCCAGGAAAAAAAAAAAAGGCGCAAAGCTACACAGAGAAACCCTGTCTCGAAAAACCAAAAAAAAAAACCATTATTCCACTAGGTGTGGAGACACATCTGTAATCACATTTCTATATGAAATGTCTCAGCATCCATTTTCCTGTTTATATTTGTGAACATCCATACATAACCTTCAGATGCCCTTTGGCATACTAAGGCAGAAGGGTTGTGAGTTTGAGGACAGTTTGGACTAAATAGTGAGACTTTTTCACAAACAAACAAAACCCAAAAAACAAAAACAAAAAAAATCCATAAACAATCCATGAATCAAATCGATCTCTTCTTGTAACCCTATATAGATTTCAAGTTCAATAAGAAATCATTTATCTTTGTTTTAAAAACAATTGTTGGGGCTGGAGAGGTGGCTCAGAGGTTAAGAACACTGACTGCTCTTCCAGAGGACCTGAGTTCAATTCCCAACAACCACATAGTGGCTCATAATCATCTGTAATGAGACCTGGTGCCCTCTTCTGGCCTGTAGGCATACATGCAGACAAAACACTGTATATGTAATAAATAAATCTGGAAAAAAAAAATTATTAAGTCCTACTTTTGTGTATCTTGCTGCCTTTCCTTTCCCGTTTTTTTTTTTTTGGTTTTAATTACAATGGAGGGGAGGGGCATGTGCATGTGGGCAGTGGAGGTCAGAGGCCAACTTGCAGGAGTGGGTTCTCTCCCCAGCATGTGGGTTCCAGGGACTGATCTCAGGCCATCACTCTTGGCTCAGGTACTTTTACCCACTAGGCCATCTCACCAGCCCAGCCTTTTCACTCTCTCTCTCTCTTTTCCTGGTGGTGCTAGGATACCAGAGCCCACACATCATAGGCATGTGCTCTACCACTGATAAACCCCCAATCTTTACGTTCCTGATGCTTCCATGGGTATCAGAATGAACTGGCTGAGAAAGTCTCTCTTACCCTACTTTTAAACAACCAAATGATGGACCTTCTCAGAGGCACTTTCATTTCAAAGTGCTTGGGAATCACAGTTTTACTGGAAACTGGTAAAACTGAGCCTTACATGAATACATCACTAGGGTCTGACTACATCCTTCAAAGTCAAAACAATTCCCTTTCAGTACTACCAGGAAAGTCCAAACTGCTTTATGTAGGGCTGCAGGGATGGCTGCTCTTGGAGAGCGCCCACACAGTGGGTCAGGACTGTCCGCATCTCCAGTCTCAGGGGATCCACTGCCCTCTTCTGGCCTCCCTGGCCCCAGGCACACATGTGGATCACAGATATAAGTACAGACGAAACTCCCATATGCATAAACAAAACTAAAAAAGAAAAAGAGCCAGGAGTAGTAGCTCCCATCTGTCACCCCAACACTTGGAGGCAGGGGCAAGAGTCTGCAGCCAGCCTGCAGACATCATGAGACCCCGGCTCAAAGAAAAACTAAAGCAAACGAACCAAACAGAGAAGGGGCAGCGCAGTGAGATGGTTCGGGGGTGAAGATTCTTACTGCTAAGCCTGCGTGACGTCATCCTGTGGAACCCATGCAGCGGTGGGAGGGAACTACTTCCCCCAAGACATCTTCTGACCTCCATACATGCACTATGGTACACATCTGTCCACGCAAATACACACACTAAATAAATAATATAAAACAAGCTTTTAAAACAGAGGAATGTATGATGTACCTAGCGGAAAAAGAAGTGACAGAAACCTCTCCAATTCCTTTCACTGCGGACACGACTTTGTCCAGGTCTTGGGTGTGGTTCACACTGACTTCTACTCGGTGGGCCCCCTCTGTGGGATAGTTAGGAGCTTTGGAGGGGTGGATGGGCCTGGCAGTGCAAGTTCCTGAGGAAAAAGTTGTGGGGAAATCAAGGCTTTTGTAGTGCTTTAGAACTAAAGAGATAAACTATTCTAAGTAAAATCTATATGAAATGTCTCAGCATCCATTTTCCTGTTTATATAGTGAACATACACACATAACCATCAGATGCTCATCACTATATCTAAAGATCTGGTCTAGACATACAAAATAAAATTTTCACAATTATTTTCCAAAGACTCATATTTCAGGAAATCTTGGACAAAAAAGACTGAATCACTGATTTTTTTTTTTTTAATTATCCACTGTTTGGTCATTCAAACCACAGTATAGATAACAAATACTTATAAATTGAACACATTTATAATGACCATTTTATTATCAAGGCATCACAGTCCAAGGCCAAGTGTGGTGGTACACACCTTTAATCCCAGAACTGGGGAGTCAGAGGCAGGTGGATCTCTATGAGTTTGAGGCCAGCCTGGTCTACATAGTAAGTTCCAGGTTAGCCAAGGCTACACAGTGAGATTGTCTCAGAGAAAAAAAAAAAAGGAAGAAAAGAAAAAAGAAAACAAAGAACCAAACCAAACAACAACAAAATGACTTTAGCCCAAACAAAATTACTTTAGCCCAAATTGAGTATCAAAATGCTCACGGTGCCGGATGTAAGCGTTTAGTGAGATCCTGATGCTGTGCTGGGTGTGGTCGACATACTCATTCTAGCCTGGGAAACTGAAGCGGGGGATCCCAGCTTGAGGCCCTTCTCTAGGTAAGGTGGGGGCCGGCAGTGGTGGCTCACTGGAGAAAGGTACTTGTCACATAAGCCTCATGACCTGAGTTCAGTTCTGGGAACCCATGGTGGAAGGAGAGAACCCACTCCTGAAAGGTGTCCTCTGACCTCCACAAATGTGCGCTCCCACAGTCACACAATAATAACAAAGATACATAAAGAAAAGCAAAACAACAGCAAACCAGACAGAAATCTTGGTGTCTATGTAACTGACGCAGCAGGTGTATCCCGAAGGTGCTGAGCTTTGATTCTAGAGCTGTGAGCACCCGCCCGGGGTGCTGACACTGTCATCTGACTGACAGTCATGATGTCCACCTAGCAATGACGCCTCACACTCTGCTTATTCACCCCAGTGCTGGCTACGTTTGGTCAGCTTGTCACGAGCCAAGGTCATCTGGGAAAAGGAAACTTCAACTGAAAACAATGCCTCCATCAGACTGCCTGGAGGCAAGTCTGTGGGGCATTTTCTTGATTAAGGGTTGATGTAGGAAGAAGACCCAGGACCCTGAGTAGGTGGTCCTGGGTTCTATAAGAAAGCAGGCTAAGTGAGCCACGAGGGGCAAGCCAGTGAGCAGTGTTCCTGTGTGGCCTCTACTTCAGTTCCTGCCTCCAGGTTCCTGCCCTGAATTCCTTTTATGATGGGCTGTAAGATGAAACAAACCCTTTCCTTCTCAAGGTGCTTTTGGTCATGGTGTTTACCCCAGCTATAAAAAGCAAATTAGGACAATCCTCTACATATCAAGCCAGCCTGAGCAGCATGAGACTCAGTAGCAAAACAATAAAAATGTTCCATGGTTTGTTTTGCTTATGTTTTGGTGGGATGATATGTGATGTGATTTAGGCAGTGTTTGGCTACATAGCTCAGGCTGGCCTTAAACTGAAGCTCTCCTGATTCAGCTTCCTGGATGCTTAAAGAATAAGATTGTGGAGTACAGGCTTCTCCCACACCAAGCCTAATTTACAATGTTACATTTTTCTTTCTTAAAAGATTTTGTTTAAATTTATTTATTTCATTATTTTTATGTGTACAAGTGTTCTGCCTGCATTATGTGTATGCATCATGTGTATGTGTCCACAGAGGTTAGAAGGGCATTGGTTCCCTTGGGACTGGGGTTACCAACGGTTGGGAGCCTCCATGTGGCTGCTGGGAACCCAGGTCCTCTGTAAGAGCAACCAAAAGTTGCTTAACTGCTGAGCCAATTCTTCAGCCCCTATAAATCGTTCATTTTTCAAATGAAACTTGGGCTGGAGAGCTGGTTCAGCAGTGGAGAGTACTACTTGCTCTTGCAGGGGACCTGGGCTTGATTCCCAGCACCCACACAGAACTTCACAACGGTAAGGGAGGTTGGCCCCCTCGGAGTCGGTACAGGACATAACTAGACAGGACATTCTCAGCACAGAGGAGCTTTATTTCCTGGGGGAGGAGCTCTGCAAACATCAGCAAGAGCAAACACACTCAAGCAAGCAGGTGTTTTTTGCAGAAGTGGGTTTTAAGGAGAAAAAGGTCTGTGCTAGGGTGAGTAGGTAAATCCTGATTGGACATGTTAGCCAAATAATGAATTTTGATGGTTGGACCTTGGTGTGTTGTCTCAGGAATGAGTCAGTGGCCAAATAAGGAAATGGATTTCAGGGGCTAGCTTTAGGAATGTAATCTAACGGTTTAGCAAGGGGAGAAGGATAAAAGGCAAAACCTGTTGGCCCCACGCGTGCCGAGCTCGGCCGCTACAGCCCTTCATCAACTGACTGTAACTCCAACTCAAGAAGATCCGGCACTCTCTTCTGGCCTTCATGGGCCCTGCACACATGTGGTGCACTCACATACAAGCAGACAAAACACTTAACAGATATAAAAATAAATACATTTTCAAATGAAACTTAATTACCAAATTTAAGCAACACATTATTTTATAAATAATGTACTATAATAAAAATAGAAAAACCCGTTTCCCCGAAAAAAAAAAAAATTAAAACTTTACTAGGAAGACATTCTAAAAATCTCGAAGTATCTGTAGAGAAATCATTAACTATGGAAGGATACAATGTTTCTCACCAAGCCCTTTGGCCAACCAGCTGTTGACTCCCTGGGGTGCGGCATCATAGGCCGTGTGCGGGGAGTAGATGGCGACCCTGTTCTCCAGCGCCCGGATCACCAGGCGCTCCTTCCAGGTTTTCCAAGTTATGCGCTTCATGGCCCGGAAGATCGGTGGATGGTAGGAGAGAATGAGGTCCGCCTTCTTTTGCAGAGCCTCCTCCATGACCTCCTCCGTCAAGTCGTTGGTCAGGAAGAGGGTCTTTACAGTATGGGGAGGGCTCGGTTCCACCAGTAATCCCACATTGTCCCAACTCTCAGCAAAGGAGAGGGATGCAAAGTCGTTCAAGGAGGAAAGGAGAGCCTTCAGATCCATGAAGGAACGAGAAGAATTGCAGATCCAGGACGGGGCAAGCCGGATGCTCGTAGAGACCAGCTGTGCAGAGGGCAGCATATAGAAACCAGGTAAACGTGTCTGGAGTCAAAACACAGGAAGTGGTATTTACGTACTTAGAGGCATAAAGTACATGAGTAAAAAAACTGTCACCAAGACTCAGATTCAAATGGTGGCTGAGCTAAGTCATTTGACCTTTTAACTTTTTTTTTTTTTTTGAGACAAGGTTTCTCTGTGTAACAGTCCTGGCTGTCCTGGAACTCACTTTGTAGACCAGGCTGGCCTCGAACTCACCGAGATTCACCTGCCTCTGCCTCCCGAGTGCTGGGATTTAAAGGCATTCACCACTACCACCAGCCGGCTTTTGGTTTTTTTTTTTTTTTTTTTGAGACAGGGTTTCTCCATGTAGCCCTGGCTGTCCTGGAACTCGATCTGTAGACCGGGCTGGAATCAAACTCACAGAGATCCAATTGTCTCTACTTCCCGAGTGCTGGGATTAAAGGCGTGCACTACACGCCTGTGAATGAGAACTCCTGGAAAGAAACTGTCTTCTGAGACGAACGGACTGGAACTACAGGGCAGTGGAGAGACTGAGCTGTTACACGTCTAGAGCCTAATTCCTGGGCTACCTTTAGCCCTCTGCACAGCCGCTTGCTATTCAATTTCAAGTTGCACGAGAGCTCTCTTCAAGCTCTCAGGGTTCAAGGCCGTGTCCAGAACAATCAAGGGCCATAGGGCACAGCCTTTAATCCTCGAGTCAGGACCCTCTCCCCTCCAGCAGCCAGGGAGTGTTCCGCCCCAATCTCTCCCGCCCTCATCCTCCGCGGCACCCGATCATCACTGCGGCCCGCCCTGACGTGCAACTTCAGCGAGGGGAGCCGAGAGCCCCGCGAGCCTTCCACTCACTCGCCCACTACTCACCAGCCCCAGAAACTCTCCTGTGCGTCACTTCCGCTCTGCCCCGAAGCTCCGGGCAAGGTAGGAAAGAAGTTGGGCGGAAGTGGTCCCGTGCGTTTTGCTTCCGACTCCGGAGACCTGTATGGGGTTGCAGGGGGGCGGTAGGGGGTCGTTTCTTAGTGTGGCTGTCGGTAAAGCCCTCTCGCTGTCAGATGCGGGGCCGCGGGGTGAGGTAACCCCCGAGTCCTCGGCGGTGTGCTGAGAGGGGAGACTGACGGGGAAGTAGGCGTTCTCTGGGAGGCCCCACCCCCCCGCTCCACTTCCGGTGGGGCCGAACCTCTCAGTTGGAACCCGCAGACTCGCCGGCGCCTGCGATGAAGTCTTTTCGGTTTCCGCAGCGGCGGTGCTGAGCCAAGTGTGTGAGTGTGCGGTAACGGCGTTTGTCCTTTCATTCGCGCACTCGGTGCCTGCTGCACCCCACCTGGGCGCCGTTTTTATTTCTTGGGATCCTCGCGGTGAACTCTCGGGCTGGAGAGGATGTTTCTGGGACCTTAGATGCAAGAATGTCCTGTTAGCTAGTGACCACGGCTATGGGAAAAGCACATAGGGAGGGCGTGCGGGGAAAGCGCTTTTAAATACGATTGTCAGGTTGGTAAGAGTCGGGGCTTGAAAAAGACTATGAAGTGTGGAATTTATTGTACAAGCGTCTTGAGTACAGTAGGCGTCCTGGGTAAAGGGAGCGCCAGTACCTCGCTAGACCAGTAGACCCCAAGGTGGGAATATGTCTAGCCTGCAAAAAGAGCCTTGAAGAAAAATGAGCTAAGTAAAATGTTTGGTGGTGGCGGTGGTGGTGTGGTTCTCTGTTGGGTGGGATCGCACCACTGCTATGATCGGATTTTTATTTAAGAGGATGCTAGTGTAAGCTTTTCGTTGTAAATCTACCGTAAAGATGAACAAGTATGGTGGGAAAGATAGGGTTCACACGAACTAATTCCTCTTTCTTTTTGGATTGGAAACTCGTCTTCAGGTTTTCTCTGCAAGGCTTTCTGGAACCATCAAGAGGGAAGATGGTAAGTGTTGTAGAATTATGCTAAGTGGGTGGGTGGTTGCTTGTTTTTATCCCCCGTCGGATTCCCTGGAGCTGGGGCCACCACTAGCAGGTGTGGGTGCTGGGAACCGCACAGGTCCGCCTGTGACAGCAACAAGTGCTCTTCACTGCCAGGGCATCTCTGCAGCCCATTATTTTTTAATTATGAATATTTTTTTAGGAAGTCCGACAGGGTACTGAGTGTGTAGCTCCGTGGTGTGTGTACTAGGGTAGAGGGAACAGAGTAGGATAAGTAGGTATGATCATCACAGCATTTTCCTACTGGGGTGGTGGCACGCAGGGGGCTGGGGCAGGAGTATTGTGAGACCAGCCCTGGCTTCACAAGGACTGACTCAATGAATGAATGAATGGCTGGGGCAGGAGTATTGTGAGACCAGCCCTGGCTTCACAAGGATTGACTCAATGAATGAATGAATGAATAAAAAGGGAAACCTCCAAATATTTTTTTGTTTGTCTCTGAAATAAGATATGAAAAAAGTAAAGTTACTAAGCAGAAAAGGACAGGCAAGTGAGAAAGCCCTGTGGCCGGCTCCACGCACTAGGACTCGGAAATGCTGACTTCTGGTTTGTTGTTAGTAAATGAAGGAACTGCTTTTTAACTCTGTTTCTCAAAATTAAACTGCCCAAAGGAAGTGGTGGAAATAGTTTTGAAAAATCAATTTCTTAAACATTTTCTCAGTTAAATATTAATGATATGGAGACCTAAAGGTCAGTAATAAAAGTCGGGCAGTGGTGGCACACGCCTTTAATCCCAGCACTTGGGAGGCAGAGGCAGGCGGATCTCTGTGAGTTCCAGGCCAGCCTGGTCTACAGTGAGTTCCAGAACAGCTAGGGCTACACAGAGAAACCCTGTCTCTAAAAGCAAAAAATAAATAAATAAATAAATAAGTAAATAAATGTAACCATTGTTTTTAATACGTTTTTAATCATAAAAAATTCAAAATAAAAATAATTATTTTGACTAAATGTTTGCATCCAAAATTTAGCAGAGATGCCACTTTTCATCTATGTGAATCTTCTAGAGATTATTTTTTTTTGCTATTGAAGTAAACATGGAGAAATGATTGTGATTTATCTGTCAGAGCCACTTAATGTGAACAAGTCATCTTTAATATCTTTAATCAGATAGCCACCTTGAATATCCAGTCAGAAATAATACAGAACTTATGTTACTGGAAAAAATATCATTTGTCCTCACATTCTCCGTTTTCAGTCTGTAACACTGCATACGGATGTGGGGGATATCAAAATAGAAGTCTTCTGTGAGAGGACACCCAAAACATGTGAGGTGAGTGTCATTGTTTGCATATTAAAAATCAACTATTATGGTGGCTCGGCACTCGGGAAGCAGAGGCCAGTGGATCTCAGAGTTTGAGGCTAGCCTGGTCTACAGAGTGAGTTCCAGGCCCGGCAGAGCTGTATCGTGAGACCCATCCTTAAAACAAACAGAAACACTCTCATATAACAGGACAGCCACTTTGAAATTGTATCATTCAGCCTAGAAAGTAAGAAAACTTTCTGCGAGCCCCACTACCAGCAATAGCTCACCATCATGGAGGTCTAACCTCCACTTCTGACATCAGAGCTAAGTAAAAGAAAGGAGGATGGTTTGGGGGCGACTCAGCAGCATGAGGACCAGAGTTCAAAATCGCCAGAACTCACAGAAAATGCTGGTGATCACGCTCACCCGTGGGGGGTGGGGGGTGGGGGGTTGTGGGGGGACACAAAGATAAGAGGATTACAAGGTCTGGTACACCAGCCAGGTGCAGGTTCGGTGAGAGACCCTGTCTCAACGGGAAGAGGTTGAGGGTGATAGATTACTCATCCTTCTCTTGCGTCTGCGTATGCACACACACGAATGCATATACCACAGGCACACCACACATACTAAATAAATATAAATAGGTAGGTGCTTCTCCTGTAACCATAAAGTGTCCAGTATCTTTTCTCTTTTGCCTCATTTTTTCAGGAAATGTAATTAAGATATAAGAGACTTGTTCTGTAAATACTTACTTAGCCTGTTGAAATGACAAGGATAAAAGAAGAGTCAACTATTTTTTCATTCATGCAGTTATCTGTCAAAAGACTCTCCAGCCATGTCTAGGGTACAGTGATGAGCAAGAGACATCATTCCCTGCCCTCAGAGAGCTACTGCTCAGCTGGGAAAGGCAAGGGTAGGAAACCAGGTAACTGCAAGAGAGAACAGTGCCATGGAGAGTGCAGGACAGGGGCACGCAGGGCTTCCCAGGACCTGCTCAAGATTGACTGTCTTATCCCCAGAGACAGTGGCTAATGCCTAATGGACCTTTATCTGCTGAAGTTTGTTTCTGCCTAAACCATTTCTCAGTCATTGTTTTTATTCTCTTCAGAATTTCTTGGCTCTTTGTGCCAGTAATTACTACACCGGCTGTGTATTTTCATAGGAACATCAAGGGTTTCATGGTTCAAACGGGAGATCCCACAGGTGAGTTTTCCACTACCTGAAATTAGGATGGTTGGATATGTCATAAGAAAAAAAATGTGTAAAATAACTGAAAAACAGGATCTTTATAACAAGGCTACTTTGACCATCACAGAAAAGCTTAGGGGGTTTTGTTTTTTTAAAGATATGTTTATTTTTAGGCCGGGCTGTGGTGGCGCATGCCTTTAATCCCAGCATTCGGGAGGCAGAGGCAGGTGGATCTCTTCTTGAGTTTGAGACCAGCCTGGTCTACAGAGCGAGAGCCAGGACAGGCTCCAAAGCTGCACAGAGAAACTGTCTAGAAAACCATATGTATGTGTATATAAGTACTTTGCCTATATGTATATAAGTGCAATGAATGCCTATCTGGTGACTGCTCAGGCCAGCAGATGGTATCAGATCTCCTGAAACTGGAATTTTGGATGGTTTTGAGCCAACCATGTGGATGCTGGGAATTGAACCCAGGACCTCTGTAAAAACAGCAAGTGTTCTTTTTCTTTTGAGATTGTATTTTAATTAGAACATTACTCCTTTCCCTTTCATCCCCACCCCCCCAAACCTACCATGTGCTCATCACTGGTCTCCTTTCTTGTCACCGGTTGTTACTGCATGCATGCATGTATTTGCATGTAGTTGTATGTATTTGTATGGACATATTATCCAGGCTAGTTTTTTCGTCAGCAGACACACGCTAAAGCAGAGGTTCCTTTCACAGGAGGGGAGGAGGTGTTGCCTAAGACCATCAGAAAACATGTTTATATTACAGTTCATAACAGTAGCAAAATTAGTTATGAAGTACCCACGAAAATAATTTTATGGCTGGGGGTCCCCACAACATGAGGAACTGTATTAAAGGGTTGCAGCCTTCGGAAGGTTGAGAACCGCTGAGCTAGAGTCATCAGAGGAGAGAGCCTCACTTGAGGAAATGCCTCCTCCATAAGATCATTCTGTAGGCAAACCTGGAGGGCATTTTCTTAATTAGTGATTGATGTGGGAGGGCCCAGCCCCCAGCCCATTGCCCGTGGGGACATCCCTTCCCAAATATAACCCATTGAGTCTGTACAGTGTTACTTGTACGAAAGTCTTCAGGGCTGAGCACTTGGTACTGGACAACCAGTTGGCGTGCTCTCCCCTGGGGAGACCACCTCCCCTGCTCCCAGCTCTCCTCCGTTCTCCGTAGGGCTGACTCCTCAGGGGCTCTCCCCCTCCTTCCCTCTGTGAAGTTTGGCATGTTGTTCTTCTTCTCGGTCAGCTCAGCAAGTGTTCTTAACATTGTTTTTGGTTTTTGAGACAGGGTTTCGTCACATAGCCCAGATTGGCCTCGAACTTTAGAACTTTCAATCCTCCTGCCTCTACCTTATGGGTGTTGGGAATATAGTCATGTACCATAATACATTAATTATGAAATTAATGTATTTGGTTTTGATCCAGCCAGCAAGATACTTTTAGAAGGTGCTATTACTGCTATAAAATTTGAGCAGCATTAATGAGAGGGTTTTCTCCTTGTTGGGAGGATTTTATTTTTCTGGTCTGTACTGTTAATTTGAGGGGAGTGCTAAAAGGCCAGATGGTGTATGGGTCTGCCATCTCAGATACTTGGAAGGCTGAGACAGGAGGGTTGTAAGTTCAAGGTCAACCAGGGTAATTTAAGGAAACCCTACCTCAAAAAATATTAATTAAAAAAGAAAAAAAAATGGGAATGCTGGAGCTATATAACTCAGTGGTAGAACACTTGGTATAGCATACACCAGGTCCCGTGTTCAAACTTTAACTGCCTGCCTCTCTCTCTCTCTCTCTCTCTCTCTCTCTCTCTCACACACACACACACACACACACACACACACACACACACACACACACACTTACACTTGCATTTAAAGATTCCTGCTAGGGTTGGATTATAGCTCTGTGGTTGTGTACTGCCCTGGGTTAGATCTATATATAAATAAATATATGGTATAAAGCAGCCCCCCCTCCCCCCGTTTTAGAAATGGAATCCCTACTGAAGTCTAATTAGATGTTTCTTTCAATTTGCTTGTCTTGTTCTACAGGCACTGGAAGGGGAGGCAGCAGTATCTGGGGCAAGAAGTTTGAGGATGAATACAGTGAATATCTGAAGGTATCCCTGTGTTTCTGGTCACTTTTTTTTTTTCCCCTTGAGACAGGGTTTCTCTGTGTAACAGTTCTGGCTGTCCTGGAACTCACTTTGTAAACCAGGATGGCCTTGAACTCACTGAGATCTGCCTGCCTCTGCCTCCCGAGTGCTAGGCCTGGCTAAGTAAATACTTTTTATTAAAAAACAACTAGTGCCCAGTTGTGGTGACATGTGTTGATAGACAAATGCTGAAGATGAGGCAGGAGAATTACTAACTTGAGACCAGTCTAAGCTATGTAGTCGGAAGTTTTCCTGTCCTGACCAGCAAAGCTCTATCTTTTTCTTGATCTGGGGACATAGCTCTGTTGGCAGAGTGCTTGACTAGCAGACAGAAAGCTTTGGTTTCAATCCCCAGAGCTACATGAACAAGACGTGGTGTGCACACCTGTCATCCCAGCATCAGAGAGGTAGGGCAGGACGATCAAAAGTCTAAATTCAGTCTCAACTACATAATGAATTTGAGGCTATCCTGGGCTACGTGAGACCCTGTCAAAAAACCATTGTCCTACACACCAAAGTTGAGGGTGGGTTTTCAAGGTTCACATACTATATATGCCAGAGGAGCTCTTGTACATATACTCCCAGAGACACATGCCATTAGTTATCAAATGAAAACATTTTAGCATATCCAGTAGCATGAAGGCATACTGCAGTCTTTGTACTGTGTAACTCTGAGTGGTCCCAAACTAGAAATCCTCCTACCTCCGCTCCCCTTGTGCTAAGGTTCTAGGCACGTGCCACCACACCTGAGATCAGGATGTATTATTTTGATGGAGCCGCACGCACCTCTCCCTAGCTTTCCTAGCTAGTGTCACCTGATGAACAGCCAATGCTAGAGTGGCCAGTGGTTAGTTATATGTTTTGTTGTTGTTGACTGGGTATCTCTATGGCACTGCTCAGACTGATCTCTATTTATTTCAGTAAGGTACTTTCAATTCTTATATACCATGCCTTGTAGACTAGTAGTATTGATAATATTAGAGCTAGGTGAGACCTTCCTCAGATCTTCCAGTCCTGGGGTAATAAATTGGTTGACTGGCCATAGGAGGAAGATTCACTGATGCATTCTCTATGACCATTAAGAAAAAAACCCATGGGCAAGAGGTACACTATTGACTTTACAAGACTCCATCTCTGCCCAGTTTTCAGTGTGCGATCTGCTTGACCCTCGTGAGCATCTGTGTTTTGACCCCTGAACTAGTCCAATTCCCATGTTTCACAGGCGAAGAAACTAGCCTGGAGTCCAGTATGCAAGAAGAGATTTGGGGGATTGGGTTTTGTTGCCTGATCATTTCTTCATTCAAGCACACTATTCCCTAGTACAGATGTAAGGAATCTTTCTGTTACACAGTGATAGAAATAAAAGTGTGACTTCTCCAAAGTGAAAATGAAATTGATTGGAAGATATGATAATTATATAAGCAAATGATAGTCAAGGTTATTAGGGATAAGGATAATACAGTCTTCACGTGTGGGTTAATACTGAGAGAGGAAAGCTAGCCAAACCATCTCTTGGTCCCCTGAATATTGAAAAGGCAGAGAATGTTTCAGTTTGCCTTTGGAATTTGCAGTTGACAGCCCAGTTCATGCCTTGGTTTGTCTTTTTTTTAGCACAACGTCAGAGGTGTTGTATCTATGGCTAATAATGGCCCAAACACCAATGGATCTCAGTTCTTCATCACCTATGGCAAGCAGCCGCATCTGGACATGAAATACACAGTATTTGGAAAGTGAGTGTTCCAGTCATCTCTTTGTTCGGCACATCAGTATACTGCCTGTGATTGTAGTTAGTGCTGGAAAGACTGGTTGGACTATAAAAGTACCTGGGCTTTAGTTGGACTATAAAAGTACCTGGGCTTTAGGCCCACCAGTCACCAGTTTTCTGACCCTGAGGAAGTATACATTATCTGAGCTTTGTTTTCTTTATTTTGTTTAAGAGGAACCAAAGAATTGCTTAGCATGTTTTGCAAATTAATAGTGATGTGTGTGTGTGTGTGTGTGTGTGTGTGTGTGTGTGTGTGTGTGTGTGTGTGTGTGTTTTCAGCAAGAACAGTATTTATGCAAGCAGCATATCTGAAAACGGTGAGGTAAGAAACTGGACTAGCATGATGACTGTCTCCAGTGTCCAGGCACCTCTTGCTTTTCAGCCGTCCTTGGTTTCCCTTTCAAGCTCACCTCATGCTTATCCAGGTAGCACAGCTATCGGAGCATGTGTCAGGAAGAAAGGAGGAAGAACTAAAGGTTTTTGTTTTTGGGTTTTTTTTTTTTTTTTTGTTTTTTCGAGACAGAGTTTCTCTGTGTAGCTTTGTGCCTTTCCTGGGACTCACTTTAGAGACCAGGCTGGCCTCGAACTCACAGAGATCCGCCTGGCTCTGCCTCCCGAGTGCTGGGATTAAAGGCGTGCGCCACCACCGCCCAGCCATTGACCCACATTTTTAGACATTTCAATCCATGGTCATTTGCTCCAGTGCTTTGGCCTGTTCAGTACATCATGGCAGCATGCGGTGGACCAAAACTTCTCACTTCATGGCCAAGAAGCAAAAAAGAGGGAAAGAGATATGCCCTGCCTCTTTTTTCCTTTGTTTGTGTGTGTGTGATGTATGTATGTGTGTGTGTGCGCGTGCATGCAGATGCAAATGTACATGAGCATGACTGTGAAGGACAGGTGGCTTCCTTAATCTCTCACAGTTCTGGAGCTCACTGATCCAGCTAGACCGGCTAGCCCGAAAGCCTGAGGGACCCTCCTGTCTCCACTCAGCCAGCTCCGGAATTATAGGTGTGCAGGGGGTTGAATCCCCATCCTCAGGCTTGCACAGGGGCCATCTCTCTGGGACCTAGACTCTGTCTCCTAAAGGCTTAGTACTTCCCAGTAGTCCCAAGCTGGTGACCAAGCTTCTAGCACATGGACTTCTGAGGGACACTCAAGTTCCAAACCATAGCAGCAGGTGTACATGTCCTCAAGGTCACCCAGTTGTCATGAGAAAGAGCTGGGGAAGTGTGGGCCCTGAGCCACCTGAATTCAGGGCCGCTTCACTTCCGTGGATGGGACTGACCTTGATACTCCATTTTGCCACGTGTGTCCAGGAGGGACATTCAGCCAGGGCACCTGATCAGAAGAGAAGGCAACACTGAGGTGGAGCACTCTCCTCTGGAGACTATAATTGCTATAGATACTTTATATTTCAAACTGAGAAAAGTTTCACATACCACATTGTTTCTCTTTCAGGGTAATAGATGGTCTGGAGACTTTGGATGAACTGGAGAAGTTACCAGTAAATGAGAAGACATACAGACCTCTGAATGATGTCCACATTAAGGACATAACGATTCATGCCAACCCATTTGCTCTGTAGCCATCATAGACCTGGGCAGACACTTGGCAAACTCTTCACTGGAACACATCCATTGTGGTTTATCCAGTTCTGATTATGTCAGAGACTCTGGTCCTTCCAGTGTTCACAGTAATGATGTCCATCTGAGAGACCTGTAGCATTCACCCCCAGTCGTGAGCATATTCTGTACCACTGCTATTGTTCAATATGTTTAATTTAAATACAACAAAGCAATGCCTTGTTTTTATTACATGTGAGTATCCATTTTTAAATGCTGATCTCAGGTGCAGGCATTTTTTTGAGCACCCAAATCACATACCATGACCATGCTAATCTGTATCCTAGAAGTATTGTTTTTCCTTCACAATTCACTGCAGATAGGAGGAAAGCTGGCCTGTCAAGGTAGCACATGCCTTTAAGCCCAGCTGTACTACAAAGCAAATCCCGACTGAAGAAAGGACAAGAAAATCCTGCTAAGAATATGGTCTAGGAAGGCCAGCCAGCCTGCCCTTTCCTGTCTGGGGAAGGTTGAGTGTTTCGTTTATTCTGTTTGGGTGGTGGGTGGTTCTGAAGTAATGTTGGTAGGTTGCTCAAGCCAACTTGCTCCTCTCGATCCTTTGTCTCTCTAATGCTATGGTTACAAATTTAGCCGGGCGGTGGTGGCTCACGCCTTTAATCCCAGCACTCGGGAGGCAGAGCCAGGCGGATCTCTGTGAGTTCGAGGCCAGCCTGGGCTACCAAGTGAGTTCCAGGAAAAGGCGCAAAGCTACACAGAGAAACCCTGTCTCGAAAAACTAAAACAAAAACAAAAACAAATTTAGTTACCAATTTTTTTTAACATAAATACAGGTTATATTTCAAAAGTCCAGGGTTATTTGAAACTTGTGGGGCATTTACCCACAAACCCCACAGTTCCCCAGAGTTTTCTTGAGTGAGAACAGCAGGAAATATTAGATAGAAGGATTTAGAATGTGGAGATAAACAGAAAATACAGGATAGCCTCGAGAGGGCCTGGAACCTATTCCAATGGACCCTGCACTGTCTCTGCCCCAGGGTATTTATAGAGACAACAAGGGGTGGAGCAAAAGACCTCCTCCCCCAGCACAGCCAAGTGGAGACCATCTCAGACACCTGCACTCAGGCCCGTGGTCCAATCATCCTCTCTATGCAGACCTGCTGGGTAAAGCCATGAGGAACCTGAAAGTGGGTTCCCATAGAAACTGGAAAATATTTTCTCTGTAGAAAATAGTAAAAATGATAACATTTCCCAATAAGCCCCTTTAAGCCAAATAATAGCTAAATTATACATATAAATATTGATTAGATTCTGGGATACAGAAGAAACCTGTCTTCATCTGTTCAGAGAGCTATGTTTTACTTAAGTTGTGTAAGTGAGATTCCTATTCATCTTCCCCTTCACTGATTTACGGCAGACATTTTTCTACAGGCTAATCCATAATCTAAAAAGATTTTAGCTTCCCTTCCTGAAAGTACAGCCAGCATATTCTATCATCAGCTTGACGTGTTACAAATTCTTATCCTAATAGTGAAATGTTTGATTGAGGCTTGCCCTGTGATTGGGCAAAACCAAAACTTATTATAAGCCACGGTCATCCTAGGGTTCCCCCTGCTATGTAGCCTCCCTGGATCTGTGGGTTGCAGTCTGATTGTCCTTTGCTTTATATCTAGTATCCACTTATGAGTGAGTACATTCCATGTTTGTCCTTCTGGGTTTGGGTTACCTCACTCAGGATGATATTTTCTAGTTCCATCCATTTGCCTGCAAATTTCATGCTGTCATTGTTTTTCTCTGCTGAGTAGTACTCCATTGTGTATATGTACCACATTTTCTTAATCCACTCTTTAATTGACAGGCATCTAGATTGTTTCCAGGTTCTGACTATTACAAATAATGTTGCTATGAACATAGTTGAGCATGTATCTTTGTGGTATGATTGAGCATTCCTTGGGTATGTGCCCAAGAGTGGTATGGCTGGGTCTTGAGGTCGATCGATCGATTCCTATTTTCTGAGAAACCGCCATACTGATTTCCACAGTGGTTGTACAAGTTTGCACTCCCACCAACAGCGGAGGAGTGTTCCCTTTGCTCCGCATCCTCTACAACATTGACTGTCATTAGTGTTTTTGATCATAGCCATTCTGACAAGTGTAAGATGGTATCTCAGAGTCCTTTTGATTTGCATTTCTCTGATGACTAAGGGTGTTGAACATTTCCTTAAATGTCTTTCAGCCATTTGAGAGAAAGGTGCCTGCACTGGGTGCCTTTCTAGTCATGTGCTTGTAGTGGCCGGATCAGGTCACAGCTACACCCCACACCCCACACCTAAAAACTATTTGGTGTAGCTGCTGCCAATTACAGGACACCCTGGGCTGCCACCCTCAAGAGTGTGGCCACCTGGCAGCCCGGCGCCACTGCCGCCATCACCATTTCATGCACAACTGCCACCATTGTCTGGTGTATTACCTCATCTGTTGTGATCCCGACAGCTCTGCCCAGAACTGATAGGTAGGGGTTGCCTGGGTTAGTGTTTGATTCACAGGAGCCCGGAGCCCGTTTAGGGAGCTGAGTCAGCTCACACCAGACCTGTTTTGGCACTACACCTGTGACATCTGCTGGCCGAACATTGCCACTACACCCAAAATTCTCTCAACCTGGTTAATTACAGGAACAGCTGGGCACTTAGGACAATCTCTCCAGGATCTTATCTGAAGTAACTTTGCACCTTAAACTGACAAATAAATAAATACATAAAAAAATTTTTTCTTTACAAATTTTAAGTCTCATGCCTTGGCGGATAATATAAACATTTATGAATTTAAACATTTCTTTGTTTATACTATGGATGAAATTTTACAAGACAAATATGACCTTCCTGGGATGTATATAATTTTCACCATATTGGCGATTAGCATAGTAATTCATATCATATCATTGAAAAACTGGATTACTAATAACACCAAAAATGAGACATTAATAGGACAGATACAGACTTTGCAAAGTGGCACTGAGAACTGAAACAAAAGGATTCTTTCTTTGGAATCTGCTAATTTACCACAAGAACTTGAGTCCGCTAATAATAACTGGACAACCAGATTTAATTCTATTGATAATAAATGTGAATACCTAATGGATAGAACAGTAAATCTCCAGAGCAATCTTAATACCATACAGATCATTTCTAAGGAAGAACAATCATCATTAATAGAATAAAATCTTTGGAATTAGCTCTTTCTAAAGAACATAAAAAATTGTTTGATTCCATGAAGTCATTGGAATCATTCACAGTACAGGAAGTACATACTCTAGAAGAAGCTGTAGTTAGTCGATTTCAGGCTATGGAGGAGTCCGTGAGAACTGATAATAAGGGTGCTAACAAGCAGAAGGTCAAGGCTAAAGAGGTCATAATATCACCAGTGCCTTACAGAGTTAGAGATGACTTACCAAAGGTAACAACAGGTGGCACTGTGGTTTACCCTGTCACCGTTTGTGAAAAGTCAGCAAATGATAAACATCCTGAAGGATATGTACAATATATCTGGCAGCCTATTCATATGAGAGATTTAAAGAATATAAAGGAAGCTGTAGTTACCTATAGTATACATTCAACATATGTGAAACAGATGATAAATATGTGTTCTTCCAAAAACAGGATCACACCTAATGACTGGAATCAGTTAATATCTGCTGTGTTAGAATATAGCCAGCAGTTATAATGGAAAAGCTAAGGCATGAACAGCAAGGTAAGATTTGATCTCCCAAGATCAAATTCTTGGTGAGGGCCGCTTTGCTGATATAAATGCATAATTTATCTTTGATGAGCATACATTATCCATATGCCATACAGCAGCTTTAAATGCTTGAGAAAAAATTCCAGAACCAGGGAAACCAACTGAGCTATATATGAAGGTCTTCCAGGAGTCAAAAGAACCATTTACTGATTTTTTTTTCTACAAAGACTGACCAAGGATATAAACAAGGCAATATCAGACCAACAATTAAGACAAGTATTAACTCAATCTTTGGCTTTTGATAGTGCAAATATAGAATGCAAAAGGATACTTGTACCTTTAAAGATCAGAACCCAAAGAAGAATGAATTCAATACATAAACAATATTGAGTCTCTCAGCTATGGTGAGGAGGCTTGGATAGGAGAAGTGATTTCCAAAGGTGGGAGGAGGCATCAAAGTACCAAATGTTTTAGCTGTGGTAACCAGGTCATATAATTGCACACAGGGTGCTCCTAGAAGTAGTGCTTCTTCTAGAAATAACCAAACAGTAGACCCCAACCTTCTGGATTATGCAGAAGATGTGGCAAAGGCCAACATTGGACCAATGAATGCAGATCAACAAGAGTGGGAAATGACTTGGGGGGCCTCTTGCAGGCCCCTAAATTGAATGGGGTCCAAATATGTTCAGCTACTGTGGAGGAAATTCCTCCCTAGGACAATTAAATAACCCAGTGTCTAATGTAAAGAACGACACTGTACTGGATGATAGAACAGTCTTGATAGATGGATCAAAATTTGCAAAAAACACCATAAAATAAATATTTTGGCAGACTTCCATAAATGAACAAAGATCAAAGCTTAGAGTGAGAATTAACAACATTTTCCTGGAAGGACTGGTGGACACAGGTACAGATGTAACTATAATTACACCAAAATCATGGCATCCAAATGTCCAGTTTCTAGGGCTTTAAACCCTATCTCAGGTAAAACAAAGTATGGGATGGGTTGAATGCATAGGGCCAGAAAGACAGAGAGGAAGGCTGAGGCCCTTTGTGGCAAATGTAGCAGTGAATCTCGGGGCGAGATCTGTTACAGCAATGGAACACCCAGATTAAAATTCCTCCCATCTCAGACTTCAGCTGTCTACTGGGTTCTGTATTTGTAAGTGTATTTCTTCAATTTATCCTAATATATTTCCCTAATGCTCCTTAAGCAGACTCCTGTGAATTTCTTGCATTATATAGGATAAAGTAAACACAAAACAGAGTTACTTTTGTGAGTGCTGTGATAAGACAGCTGAGAAACAGCTCCCAGAAGGGAGTTTACTGGGCTCGTTGTTCAAGGGGTCAGTCTATCAAGGCAACAGGACTCTGAAGCAGCTGAATGAAAAAAAGAAATTAAAAGGAAAGGAGAGGACGTAACTGCTCCTAGGCATGGTGGAGGAGAAAGTTTAGTATATAGAATAGGAAGAGCATAGGAAAGCAGAGACGTCTGGGAGAGTCCAGAGTGGACATGACCAGACTGAAGTGGGCCACTTGGGAAAAGGGGGTAGAGGGGAACCTGAGATGCAGCAGCCAGGAGACCAAAGGTACAAAAGGGGTGGTAACCAAAATATCTGGATTATATAGGAAGGGCAGTCCAGTCCCTGGGCTGGAGAGTTCAGGGTAGAGGGTGGGGTGTGTGAGTCAGACCCTGTGGCAGGTAGGAACTGAGGGATGCTGGGAGAACCTGGAGGTCATGTCCACTTGGATATGTTACATAGGCACCTCATCCACTTGTCCTAGTTTTGAAACTTCACATCCCAGCCTTTTTGTTGTTAATAAATGAATGATACAGGATCATTTAATCATCTATTACTACTTCCTGCTGATATTGGAGCATCATTGTTGGGGATCCAAAAAGCTGGAATGTTAGGCAAGTCTGGGAAGAGCAGCTGTTTCACTCACTGTCCAGGCTCTGTGGGACCATCTGGGGCTAGGGACATGTGGGCATTGGTTGGAATAGTTTGCATTCTTTAATTGATTGGAAATCTGCTGGAACATATATCTTAGGGACAGAAGGTAAAGTTAAGGAGTTTAGGGGAAATTTTTTCTTAGCTGCACATTTGAAACCTTTAGGCCCACAGTGCTGGTAGTTGGGAGAGCAGATTCCCAAGGCCAGCGAGATCCCGCTCTCAATAATAGGCAGGTGGAGAAACAGGCTGTTGATTGACAGAGTCCATTTGACCTATGAGAGGTGGATCCAAGCTGACTTCCTGAAGCTTACAAAATTTTTTTAAGTTTATAAAAAGAGGTAAAGTTTTAGATATATTAGCATTACCACTGTTTGTTACCTGTACTGAAATCCACATTGTAGAAAAGGCATTAGACCTCTGAATCATAGTAAAAGCTTGGGGACCCAAAAATGATTTTGGTTAAAAGCATGAATACTCTTTCCTCTGTCCAGAAGACTGGGTGTATACAGATTGGACAGGGATGTTTTTTTAGCACTGTGAGAAGCAATTTTAAGTCTATACTTAGAAAGACAACCAAAGGAAATTTAAAATTTTGAGCTTGTGACTGATAACAGTAGTCAGTGCTTACCAGAGTAGATTAATAGCTTCTTAGAACTCCATTAAGTAGTGTTAAAACTCCAAACTTTTGGGGGCTGGAGAGATGGCTCAGTGGTTAAGAGCACTGACTGTTCTTCCAGAGGTCCTGAGTTCAACTCCCAGCAACCACATGGTGGCTACACAGAGAAACCCTGTCTCGAAAAACCAAAAAAAAAAAAAAATAGCTAAATCTTTAAAAAAAAAAATCCAAACTTTTAAGTCTTAATATAACAATAGCATATGAGAGAAAGAAATCTGAGGCATTTTTCATTTTTTTTATATACCTTACTTAAATCATTTTTTAAAAATCCAAACATTTACTATGAAACACAGGGGGTTGATTACTGACAGTGGTCACTGTAAAGCAAGTTACTTTAAATAAAGGAATAGTAAAAGGTTACTTTGAAACCTGTTTTGTGAGCGTATGTCTTTTTAGAGTCTGGTAGCAAGGTAAACGGTCTTTCTCAGCTGGAGGCATGATCTTTACAGATGAAGAGAATGGAGAAGGCAGCTGGAGCCTTGTTGCTGCTGTTAAACTGACAAAGTGATCGGTCACTAGCCCAGTCATCAGCTCCATCAGAGATCTGAGAAGGATAAATTTTACCGGGGTACTTCTCTGCTCTCTCTCTGCTCTGCTCCCCGTTTCCCTCCCTCTCCAGGCCTAGCTCTCCTCTCTTTCTCCCCCACCTCACCCCCCACTTTATCTCCTAATAAAGCTCTAAAACAAACAAAACAAAACAAAACAAATTTACCGGGGTAAGCAGGAAGTACAGACCAAACAGCTCCAGAATCTATTAAAAATGACAGCCGGGCCGGGCGGTGGTGGCGCACGCCTTTAATCCCAGCACTCGGGAGGCAGAGCCAGGCGGATCTCTGTGAGTTCGAGGCCAGCCTGGACTACCAAGTGAGTTCCAGGAAAGGCACAAAGCTACACAGAGAAACCCTGTCATGAAAAACCAAAAAAAAAAAAAAAAAAAAAAAAAAAAAAAAAAAAATGACAGCCGGGTGGTGGTGGCGCACGCCTTTAATCCCAGCATTCGGGAGGCAGAGCCAAGCAGATCTCTATGAGTTCGAGGCCAGCCTGGGCTACAGAGCGAGATCCGGTACAGGCGCCAAAGCTACATAGAGAAACCCTGTCTCGAAAAAAAAAAAAAAAGTGCAAACCAAGCCAACTACTAACCAGAGCTACTTTGATGTAGTTTCAAAACGTTTAGTCGGTTGCCATCAGGGCACGTGCTACTTTTCACCTTGCCTCCCTCGTCTTCCTTGTTTCTTAATGCTTACAGAGTCAGACTCAGGGTTTTTTTTTTTTGTGTGTGTGTGTGTGTGTGTGTGTGTGCGCGAGCGCGGAGGAGACTGTGACTGTGTGTGTGTGTGTGTGTGTGTGTGTGTGTGTGTGCGCGCGCGCGAGCGCGGAGGAGACTGTGACTGTGTGTGTGTGTGTGTGTGTGTGTGCGCGAGCGCGGAGGAGACTGTGACTGTGTGTGTGTGTGTGTGTGTGTGTGCGCGAGCGCGGAGGAGACTGTGACTGTAACCTTCAGTGTGCTTAGGGATTCTCAGTGTGTGTGTGTGTGTGTGTGTGTGTGTGTGTGTGTGTGTGCGCGCGAGCGCGGAGGAGACTGTGACTGTAACCTTCAGTGTGCTTAGGGATTCTCAGTGTGTGTGTGTGTGTGTGTGTGTGTGTGTGTGTGTGCGCGAGCGCGGAGGAGACTGTGACTGTGACTGTGTGTGTGTGTGTGTGTGTGTGTGCGCGCGCGAGCGCGGAGGAGACTGTGACTGTAACCTTCAGTGTGCTTAGGGATTCTCAGTGTGTGTGTGTGTGTGTGTGTGTGTGTGTGTGTGTGTGTGTGCGCGAGCGCGGAGGAGACTGACTGTAACCTTCAGTGTGCTTAAGGATTCTCAGTGTGTGTGTGTGTGTGTGTGTGTGTGTGTGTGTGTGTGTGTGTGTGTGTGTGTGTGTGTGTGTGTGTGTGTGTGCGCGCGCGCGCGCGAGCGCGGAGGAGACTGTGACTGTAACCTTCAGTGTGCTTAAGGATTCTCAGTGTGTGTGTGTGTGTGTGTGTGTGTGTGTGTGTGTGTGTGTGTGTGTGTGTGTGTGTGTGTGTGTGTGTGTGCGCGCGCGCGCGCGAGCGCGGAGGAGACTGTGACTGTAACCTTCAGTGTGCTTAAGGATTCTCAGGCAGCCTTACCAACAGGGCCACCACCTCTTCCGCCTTCCTCCCCGGCTCGCTCGGTGGGCGGGGCCCGCGCCTGCGCACTGAGGCCAGGCGCGGGCCCCGCCCCCGCGACGTCACCCTTGTTTTCGAGAAGAAGCCTGCGCCGCCGCTGTCAGCTCCATTTTGTGCCGGGCGTTCGTCACCGTCGCTGCACGCTTCCTACCGTCGCCTCGCGCGCTTTGTCCCCCCCCCGGGTTGGCGTCTGCGGAAAGGTAAGACGCGGGGTGTCGTCTGTCAGGGCCGTCCTCGCGTCTTCGCTACCCCCGCGGAGCTCCGGCCTCCCCCTCTCCCGGCCCCGCGGAGCTCCGGCCTCGCCCGCTCCCGGCCCCGCGGAGCTCCGGCCTCGCCCTCTCCCGGCCCCGCGGAGCTCCGGCCTCGCCCTCTCCCGGCCCCGCGGAGCTCCGGCCTCGCCCGCTCCCGGCCCCCGGCCTCGCCTCTGACCGGCGGCGGGAACGGGGCTCGCCTCCCGGGCGTCCTAAGCGACGGCGGCCCGCTGCCGGCGCCCGCGCCCGCGGCCGCACCTAAGATGGCGGAGGCCGCGCTCGCCCTGCGGAATGGCGCCGCCGGGGCGCGGCTTCCGCCCGGGTCGTTGTGGTTTTGCTCTCTGGCGGCGGGCGAGGGAAGAGGAGGCACGACACAGTTTTAGTGCTGGTTTTATTTTTTAATGTGAAGCGAAGGGTCTTTTGTGTGACCCGGCCGGACCCACAGGCTGGTGGGATCCTGCCCGCCGTGGGCGCTAGCCGGGGACGGCTTTAGAGACTTCCCCCGAGACAAAGCCCCGCTTCTGGAGTTTATTAAAGAGAAAAGTGTCCCAAAGAGTCGAGCCCAGCGACAGGGCTTGTCAGAGTGACGGGTGCTTTTACAGAAACGGGTTTAGGATTTTGGTGGCTGTAGAGATGGTGACAGCCTCTTTGTTTGAAACAGGGCTCAAAAGGTGTAATTTGTAGCAATGTCAAAAGTTATTTTCCTTTGTAGACAAAAGTTGTAAGATGTACCCTTGTTTGTTTGGTTGGTTGGTTTTGTTGTTGTTTTCGAGACAGGGTTTCTCTGTAGTTTTGGTGCCTGTCCTGGATCTCGCTCTGTAGCCCACGCTGGCCTCGAACTCACAGAGATCCGCCTGGCTCTGCCTCCCGAGTGCTGGGATTAAAGGCGTGCACCACCACCGCCCAGCTTAAACTGTACTCTTGAGGAGCATTGTTGACCTTTAGCAAAGGGGAGGGGAGCGCCCTAAGACTATGAATCATTCCCCCCTCTTAAGTAAACAATTTTATGGCCTTCATCATCATGGACTGCCCCTTAAGCAAATTGGCTTTGTTAGTGATGCCTGAAGTTTGCTGACTCAGCATAAAAGGCAAGCCAGCTCGGCATACACCCATAATGAGCCATTTTCTTTTCAGGCTTTTCCTTCTGTCTCCATATTTTTTATTGAGTAGTAACAAACACATGGTAATATCTGAACAGATAAAAAATTAATTGGGGTTAGTTGCGGTTGTATTATAGGGAGACTTGTTCCTGGGAGGAAATGAATCATGTCCGAACCTGTAATTTGTACTTCTGGAAAGATGGTGGTAAAATTTTGCCTAAGTTATATAGAAACCTGTTTCCACTTTTATAAATTTGGGCATGGTGAGAGTAAGGTAGAAAATGTGGGAATAAAATTCAGATTCCAGCGTCTGAGACAATGCAATAATTTTTATGATTTCAGATAATTGACAACAATTTCAGAACTTAGATTTAAAAGAAAAGGTCAGTGCTGGACATGATATGCCTTTAATCCCAGTACTCTGGAGGCAGAGGCGGACAGGTCTCTTGAGGTCAAGGCCAGCCTGGTCTACATATTTCCAGTACTGCTAGAGCTACATAGTGAGACCATTTGGGGAAGAAAAGAAAAAAAAATCAGAACTAGTGTGAATTTGCAAAGAAAGCTTTTGCTACACATCCTAGAAATCCAATTTACCTGGGAAAATTTGTCTTTTGTATAGATGAGACATTTAAAGAGACCTTACTGTCCTGACTGGGATGAAAGAGATTGGGATTATGGGACGTGGAGGAACAGCGGCAGTCACAGAAGAAAGAAGAGATCATACAGCCCTGCTCGAGAGCATAAGCGATTCAGATATGATCACTCTAAAACAACTGATGGGTAAGCAGGGCAGAGTACTGACGGCTGTGGCAGAAGACCTTGGGTTCTCAGCCCTTAAGACCACCCCCCCCACCCCACCCACCCCCCCACCCCACCCACCCCCCCACCTGGGGACCTTATGCCCTCTCTTGCACTCATGGGTACCACCCATATAGACAGGCACGTGCACATAATTAAAAATGCATCTTTACAAGGCACATAAAACAAAGTCTATAAAAATTTATTTTTTTCAGCCGAGCAGTGGTGGTGCACACCTTTAATCCCAGAGGCAGAGGCAGGCAGATCTCTGAGTTCAAGGCCAGCCTGGCCTACAGATCAAGTTCCAGGACTACACAGAGAAACCCTGTCTTAAAAACAATAAAAAAAAAAAAAAACATTTTTGGCCTGGGAATGTAGTTCAGATGTCGAATGTTTGCCTGCCGTGCGTAAAGCCTTGAGGGTCATGTAAGTGATACCACTTAATTACATAATGCAGAGATTACCGAAGGACAGTAGTTCAGTGGTGAGATACTTAACTCCCTACACTGCGGAGACCTTGGAGATTCGGTGTGGGTTTTTGTTCTGGTGTATCAAACAAACTTCTCTCTTGTAGTTATTATCTGGACAGCAGATCCATACGTGAGAAAGAGTACCATAGTCGACGGTATATTGATGAGTACAGGAATGACTACATGGGATGTGAGCCCTCCTATTACTATGGAGACCATGAAAGCAGATATCAGAATCACAGTAGCAAGTCCTCTGGGAGAAGTGGAGGAAGCAGCTACAAGAGTAAACACAGGACTCACCACAGCACTTCCCATCATCGAGCACATGGGGTATGAGCACCTTTTAAATACTTGGAAAGGTTTATTTCCCGGGGAGAGCAGGGAGCAAATTTGTGTTTGAGAAAAATTAAGATTAATTATACATCACAACTCCAGCTTCTGGGAGTATTTCAGTATTTATGCACAGCATAGGAAATTCATGGAAACAATGTATATTTAGTTCTGTAATAATAGACTTATTATCAATGACTTCTTAGCTACTGATTCCCTTTCTATTACTTTAGTGGAGGGGGTAACTATAAAAATAGTATATTTTAAAAGATTTTCTTAATGCTATTTTAAGAAGTCTTATTTTGATTAGTTCAGTCAGTTTATCACAAAGAATTAGGAATTATGTGTGAAGGTTAGTTATGACTATTTTAACCTGTTTATGATCTTTTTCTCATTAAACAAACTACAGATTTGAACTTAATGGTTTTGTGTATTAATTTGGAAATCATATCAGATGACATTTTAAATGCTGTGATGTTGTTATATACCAAATTTTTTCCTCCCAAAATTAGGACTATGGTTTTACTGTTTTAATACCTATTTTCTTAGTGAGGGAATCTTAATTTGGCCACAAGAAACTTAAAATTATGTTTCAGTGAATGCTACAGATAAGAATTTTTTTTTTTTTAAGAAAAACAATTGTGTTTGTGTTTTGTTGCCTTACCACTTTGAGTATCTTATCTGAAAATCTGTTCCTTGCCATGTTTTTCTCCTGTTAACATAAACTATGTGCCCTGTGCATTTCTGGGGACTGAATTTGAAATTGCTCCTGCCAACCGTTTGTGGCCTGGCGTGTATCTGAATGCCTGAATATCTCCCCGCTGAATGAATTTCGTATTCTGCCCTGAATTCACTCGGGTATATTGATTGGCTGGATGATCTTGGTGCCGCCCACTTGACGTTTCCAGAAGAGTCACCGAAGGAAAAGAACCAGGAGTGTAGAGGATGATGAGGAGGGTCACCTGATCTGTCAGAGTGGAGACGTACTAAGTGCAAGATGTATAGAATATTTTTCAACACTTATTAACTTTTCAGATAACATAATCTATATGTATATATAGATTAAGATTTCAGGGATTTGGAAATCTTTTTTTCTTTCTGTTTTTATTTTGTTTCATTTCTTTTGGTGGGAGGGGATTATGTCTTTGCTTTCTTTAGAGTTTTAATATTTGTTGTACAGAAATTCCAGAACAGTAAATCAAGTTAATGAAATTAGCCTGAGAATGAAATCATTCTAAGAATAGTTGTATGTTTTTGGATGGTGTTGGCTGGATAAGTAATTAATGATGAGGAAATGCATAGCATCACCTAGAGTAATCTGCATTGATAGCCTTTAAGTGCATTGTTTCCACTTCTTGTTAGTGAAATTTGTTTTCTCTTTTTTAGATGAAATTGTTAATACCTTAGGTGAAGGTGCTTTTGGAAAAGTAGTGGAGTGCATCGATCATAAAGTGTAAGTTTCAAGATTACATTTCACTCTTGAGTTCTTCCGTAGAGAAAATTAGTTTAGCTGATATCCAGATAACCTTTTGGCTTGGGTCTTTTAACTTAGGGTATAACACATTCATAGGTAAAGGTACCTTCCTTTGTTTATTTGGTGGAGACAGGGTCTTAGTGTGCAGGCCTGGAACTCTCCAGTGCTGGGATCAAAAGGTGTATACCATTTTAAACAAAACTAAATGTATTTGCAGCTTCCTGACCAGGGCAGGAGGAGGGGGATAGAAAGCTGAGTTTAATTCCCAGCAGCAAAGGGTATAAGGAGACTTGGTTTTGCTTTAAAGAAAGTCATAATAAGTTGTGATGGCACAGTCAGGGCCGATGACTGCTCTTCTCTTCTAGATGGGTGTCAAAGGTGGAATTATGTCCATCAAATCCTTAACCCATGCCCATGTTGGTAATCAGTCCCAAGGATTCAGTGTGCTAAAAGTGTTTCAAATTTTTAATTTTAATTGTGTGTGTGCACACATGTGTATGATTGCAGGGCTGAAGAGGGTGTCCATGCCATACATGTGGTTGTGAGCTGCTCAGTGGGAGGGATTGGGAATTGAACTCTGGACTTCTGTAAAGTGGCACATATGCTGTTAACTGCTGAGCCATCCTTCCTGCCCCCAGCTAATATGTTTTAAAGATAGAATTCTTTTTTCTGCACCTTTATTCCTTTTTTTTTTTTCCTTCTGAATAAATGAAACTTGTGTGTTTCATCCTGGGGATAAGAAATGGGGCCTTGATGATACAAAACAATCACCTTTATCAGTTAGCTATAGATTTCCTGCCCCAGGGAATGGCAGAAACTTTTCTAAATGAGTTGAGTTGGAAGAGGCTGTAAGGTTCTGAGACTTTGCACCAACTTTTTTTTTTTTAAAGATTTATTTATTTATTATGTATGCAGTGTTCTGTCTGCATGCCAGAAGAGGGCGCCAGATCTCATCACAGATGGTTGTGAGCCACTGTGTGGGTGCTGGGAATTGAACTCAGGACCTCTGGAAGAGCAGCCAGTGCTCTTAACCTGAGTCATCTCTCTAGCCCCTACATCAACTTTTCTGATAATGTGGAGGATAGTACTTGACAGTGGTTGGGCACTATAAAAAAAAAACCTAACTATTTGTTTTGAGTCTTAGAAGGCAGATTGAGGTAGTGTTCTCTCAATGTAGTATTAACATAGACTGTTTATATTCTTTATTTGAAAGAACAAAGGATAACTCATGAGTAGTTGTACGGTTAAAGTCTTTTGTTTAGTAAATGGTAAAATTACTGGCTCTATTACAGTGAAAGGTTATTTGTGCTGCTTAATGCTGAATTGCAGTGCCTTTTTTCTTTCCTATTTGAAACAGGGTCTCTAGCTGTGGCTGTCCTGGAACTCACTCTGTAGACCAGGCTGGCCTCAAACTCAGAGATCCTCCTGCCTCTGCTTCCAGAGTGCTTGGGATTAAAGGCATGTGACACTATGCCCTGCTTGGATTATCATCTTTTTAACTTGGATTTATTCTCTCTAACAGGGGAGGTAGACATGTAGCAGTAAAAATAGTTAAAAATGTGGATAGATACTGTGAAGCTGCTCGATCAGAAATACAAGTTCTGGAACACTTAAATACAACAGATCCCCACAGTACTTTGTAAGTATCAAATTAAAACTTGGGAAATAGTTTGAGATAGAGTTGAATTGTAAACTTTATTGAGTTATTTTGATGTGTTTATAGCCGCTGTGTCCAGATGTTGGAGTGGTTTGAGCATCGTGGTCACATTTGCATTGTGTTTGAACTTCTGGGTCTGAGCACTTACGACTTCATTAAGGAGAACGGCTTTCTGCCATTTCGGATGGACCATATTAGGAAGATGGCCTATCAGATCTGCAGATCTGTAAACTGTAAGTTCTTGACATGCCTTCCAAAATTTGAGTGAGACTAATGTCAGACTAACTTGGATCTCTAAAAAAGAGAACCTAGTGGGGTTGGGGGTGTCGTTCAGTCACAGAAATGAGGCCTTCTGTTGTGTCTTCCTCACCACAGAAAACTGAAGATGAGATCTGATGTGGGGTTTAAAAGCCAGGCCCGAGCAGAGCCAGATTGAGATTGGGGTCACGGTGGTTAAAAGATAGACAGCTTGTTAAGAGTCTGTTCAAGGGCTGGAGAGATGGTGGCTCACACCTATCTTAATGAGGTCTGCTGCCCTCTTCTGGCCTGCAGGTCTATATGCAGGCAGAACACTGTATATGTAATAAATAAAAATAAGGAAATTTTAAAAAAGGTTACCTTCTAGAAGGATCTATGAATTGTGGAGATTGAATGTTCATACACTTAAAAAAAAAATCTGTTCAAAAAAGCCTAGTAGTGGTGGCACAAGCCTTTAATACCAATGCTCAGGAGGCAGAGGCAGGCATATCTCCTGAGTTTGAGGCCAGCCTGGTCTACAGAGCAAGTTCCAGGACAGCTGGGGCTACAGAGAATCCCTGTTCAAACCGAACAAAAAAGTTGAAAAGATTTAGTGTACATCTTGATTACTGTATAGTTATCAGTACATTGCAGTTTGGGGTGTGACTTAGGCACACAACCTTAGGTTCAATCTCCACAGGAGAGAAATGATTAAGTGTGAAATAAGATTTCGTTGATAATAAGTTGTTGGTCTGTGGTGTTTAATTCATAATGTGGTAAGTTGGCACAGTGCCTGCTTACCATGTACAAAGCCTTACTCCTGTGCATGCCTGTGCTTCTCACTACTAGACCTGGCCGGCCTGGAGTAGGATTTGTAAACCAGCCTGGTTTTGAACTTTCTGTTGCCCTTGTCCTGGCAACCCACTGACCTTTTTCTCCCAAGTGCTGAGATTACAGATGGTAGGCTACATCATTGTCAGCTGACTTCTTGTTCCTTAGAGGTATAGTCTCAACTGCAGTCCTAGTACTAAGATTGTGGGAATGGACTACCACCACATCCAGCATCACTGGAGTTGGGGGATGGTGTATTTCAATCCCTGGTGATTTGAGATGGGCCCATTGTAGAACCTCAGACTAGCCTCAGCTCTCACTGTCCTGCCCTAGCCTGAACTACCTGGGTGCTGTGGATAGATGGCTGTACAGCTGAAATAGTTTGTGATCAGGCGTGTCTTCCCCATGCCTCTGGTGACTTTTTTTTTAGACCAAGATTATTATAGTATATAGGAAGACACCAAAGGTTTGGGGATTGACTTTTGTCTTTTGTTTTAATTTTTTTTTTTTTCATGTGTGCATAACACACACATGACTGCAGGTAATCATAGTCCTAGGGTTTTAGATCCCCCTGGAGTTGGGGACAGGTGGTTGTAAGCCACTTGATGTAGGTGCTGAGAATTGAACCCAGGTCTTAAAGTTCAGCAGTACAAGTACATGCTCTTAACCACTGACCAATCTCATCAGACTGCCTTGTTTTTAACTACAGTCTCAGCCAGGTAGGTGGTGTACATCTTTAATCAGAGCACTCAAGAAGCAGAGACAGGCGAATCTCTGAGGTCAAGGCCAGACTAGTCTACAAAGTGAGTTTTTGGAAAGCCAGGGCTCTATAGAGAGACCCTGTCACAAACAAAAATGACAAAGTCTCTTTAAGGACCCTACCTAGGCTGGTCTAAGACTTGGGATTTTCATGCCCTCAACTTGCTGAGTGCTAAGAGTATAGGTGGCATGTGTTACGACATCAGGCTTATGTTTTTGTTTTGATTTTTGAGACTATAGTAACTCTTTGTACTTCTTTACAGTTTTACACAGTAATAAACTGACTCACACAGACTTAAAGCCCGAAAACATCTTATTTGTGCAGTCTGACTACACAGAGGTTTATAATCCTAAAATGGTAAGTCCTTATAACACCATCAGGGTACTTGTAAATACTTGGTTTCAATAGTTTGCCTTTATAACTTGTCACTTATGATTTTCAGAAACGTGATGAACGAACCTTAATAAATCCAGATATTAAAGTTGTAGACTTTGGAAGTGCAACATATGATGATGAGCATCACAGTACACTGGTGTCTACCAGACATTATAGAGCACCTGAAGTTATTTTAGGTCAGTACTGCTTATGCTTTAACAGTCCACATCGCTTTACTGTAGCCAACATTAGATTGATGGTGTTGGGTTTTTATGACTGTTTGTTGATCATTTTCTCATTACATAATACTCTAGACTAGGGAATGTAGCTCTGTGGTACAACTCTTGTCTAACCTTCCAAGGCCCTTAGCCCAATTCCCACAATTATCAAAAAAAGAAAAAATAAAGACAATATTAGAAATTATGTTAAGTTTCTCCAAATTGCTGGCATCGTGGCACATGCCTCTGATCAGAGGCTGATCTCTTGAGTTAGAAGCCAGCCTGGGCCACATACTAAGATCCTGTTTCAAAAACAAAAACCTTGAAGTTTCAACAAGCTAGCTAGCAAATGACTTAGCCTGTAAAAATGAGCTTGTCAGGTGTTGTTGACTGTGCGTCTTAGAATCTGCTCAGACCAGGGGGTGGTATGTCTTGGATCCCAGCTCCTGGGGGCTGAATCAGGAAGTCCTCATGCTCAAGACTAACCTGAGCTGCTATCCAGAGTCTGACCGTGCACCAGAATAGGTCAGGGAGACCGTTAGAGTCTAATGCTCCAGGCTACTGTGAACAAAAGTCAGAATACAAGATTACACCTTATACATTGAGGGCAGGGCATTACCACTAAATTCAGAACCTGATAGTTTTGCTAGTGTAACTTATCTTTTAATTTATGGTAAAATGTCTTTCAGAAATACTGAGGTTTCTCCCCTGACATTGTGCTTTGCTTTGCAGCCCTAGGGTGGTCCCAACCATGTGATGTCTGGAGTATAGGATGTATTCTTATTGAGTATTATCTCGGATTCACAGTTTTTCCAGTAAGTGACAATGGTGTTTAGTGGCTTTGCATTTAAAAAGTGCCTGTTTGTGTAAAATAACTACTTTAGTTCAAACAATACATTTATACAATAGATTTTTTTCTATTACTTATAAAGCACAAAATTCAAGATTGTGTGATTTGTCTTAGGTAGTTTTACAGATATTCAAAACAGTTGTCACCAACCGTTTAGGGAAGACCACTGGCAAGCTTCAGGCTTTGGTACTAATTTGCTGTCTGCCATTTTGATGACTTCTGAACAGCTGGGACTCGAGAACTAGTGCTGGGTTGCAGAACGGGGCCTGGTTTCTAAATATCTTTGGTTAACAAGTGTTTTTATTTTAGACGCATGATAGCAGAGAACATTTAGCAATGATGGAAAGGATTCTTGGACCACTACCAAAGCACATGATACAGAAAACCAGGTATGTTTTACTTGAGTCATACCATCTTTAGTACACTGGATTCCGATCAGAACTATAAAAAAATCAAACTAACTCTTTTCAGGTAAATCGGGTATTATATTATTGATGGTGAATAATTTAGTACTTCTGTTGCTTGGCTATATCTTAAATCTCTAGAAAAAGATTTAACCTTGAAAAATATAGTAGTTGATGCAACTGTTCATCTGTGCTGGGTATTTTAAGCTTGCAGACGTCAAATGGTAACTGAATGTTTAACTGTTTTAGGAAACGTAAATATTTCCATCATGATCGATTAGATTGGGATGAACACAGTTCTGCTGGCAGATATGTTTCACGGCGCTGTAAGCCTCTGAAGGTAAGCTTGGGTGGTCTTAAATAACCAGGACTTGCATGTTCCCACTTCCCCCACTTTGGGGTGTAGAGATTAAACCCAGGCTCTCATAGTCTACTGTGACCCTCTGGTCTGTTTCTAGTTTTGAGTTTTGCTTTTTGAGACAGGGTCTTGCGATTATATTACCGTGTAGTTCAGGCTAGCCTCAGAAATTCCCATCAGCCTCCCAGTGTTAGGATTACAGGTGTGCACTGTTGTACCTGGCTTATCCCTCTCATCCTTCCCTCTAGAAACATGTTAATAATGGTTTAGAAAAGGAGGCCTAGCCAGGACTGGAGAGATGGCTCAGTGGTTAAGAGCACTGACTGTTCTTCCAGAGGTCCTGAGTTCAACTCCCAGCAACCACATGGTGGCTCTCAACCATCTCTGTCACTTATAATAAATAGCTAAATAAAAAAAAAGAAAGAAAGAAAAGGAGGCCTGGTAACCTGACATCCCATGACTATGAAGAGTTTCTTTTCTGTTTATATACAGCAGTTGGTAAGAATGTTTTTCTGTTTCAGGAGTTTATGCTGTCTCAGGATGCTGAACATGAGCTGCTGTTTGACCTCATTGGGAAAATGTTGGAGTATGATCCAGCCAAAAGGATTACTCTCAGAGAAGCCTTGAAGCATCCTTTCTTTTACCCGCTTAAGAAACACACATAGAGCCGGGCGGTGGTAGCGCACGCCTTTAATCCCAGCACTCGGGTGGCAGAGCCAGGTGGATCTCTGTGAGTTCGAGGCCAGCCTGGGCTACCAAGTGAGTTCCAGGAAAAGGCGCAAAGCTACACAGAGAAACCCTGTCTCAAAAAACCAAAAAAAAAAAAAAAAGAAACACACATAGATTGTAAATACTTACAGTGCTCTGAAAGATTACAGACTGCATCAGTCTAGTTTTAAATACTAAGTTATTTTGTATAGCTTTGTACATTTATGTTTTTTATTATTTACATGATTTATTAAATACATACATGGCCAGGCCAAATAAGCATTTCAGTAATTAAAAATGATTAATTTGGAATAAACTTTGTGCTTATGAATTTATAAGAGTCTGTACAGTTTGATGTATTGTCAGTAGTCGTTTTGTTTCGACATGTGTCGTCCCCTGTCTCCCTATCTCCCCACTCCCCGCCCGCCGCGCCCCCTCAACCCTCCCATCCTGGCTGTATTGGATCTCTCTGTAGACCAGGTTGGCCTCAAACTCAGATCCACCTGCCTCTGCCTCCCGAGTGCTGAGCTTAAAGGTGTGCTCCACTGCCGGGCCTCTTTCTGCAGTTCTTTTTTTGTTGTTTTTTCGAGGCAGGGTTTCTCTGCCTTTGTACCTTTCCTGGAGCTCACTTGGTAGCCCAGGCTGGCCTCGAACTCACAGAGATCCACCTGCCTCTGCCTCCCGAGTGCTGGGATTAAAGGCGTGCGCCACCACCGCCCAGCCTTTCTGCAGTTTTTTTAAAGTCTGAAAATACTTTATATACATATGGGTGTTTTCACCTACATGTATGCCTGCACATGTGTACAAGCCAGAAAAAGTGTTACAGATTAACTTGCTTTGTGGGTGCTGGAAATCAAACCTGTGTCCTTTAGAAAGAAGAGTAGCCCATGCTCTCCATTGAATCTTCTCTCCAGCCCCAACTTTGTTTACATTTTTAAGGGATTAAAAAGTGAGTAGTATTGGGTCATCTTTAGGTTAATGTATGAAGCCCAACTAAAGATTAGCCAAGGTTTTGTATTTTTCTTTTTTTAAGATTTATTTATTGTGGGCTGGAGAGATGTCTCAGTAGTTAAGAGCACTGACTGCTCTTCCATAGGTCCTGAGTTCAATTCCCAGCAACCACATGGTGGCTCACAACTACTTGCAATTAGATCTGGTGCCCTCTTCTGGCCTGCAAGGACACATGCAGGCAGAACACTATGCATAGTAAATCAATAAACCTTTTTTAAAAAAAAAGATTTATTGTGTATACTGTGTTCTGTCTGCATGTATGCCTGCGTGACAGAAGAGGGCACCAGATGTCATTATGAGCTCAGGACCTCTGGAAGAACAAGCAGTGCTCTTAACCTCTGAACCATCTTTCTAGCCCCATATTCCTTTATCTGTATTCAGGGCTTAGTGCTGCTGTGTCCTGGCTAATCTGTAGGTGGTGTACTCTGCTTTCAGGCTAAGAAACATCTAGATGCTGGGCAGTGGTGGCACACGCCTTTAATCCCAGCACTCGGGAGGCAGAGCCAGGCGGATCTTTGTGAGTTCATTCTAGCCTGGTCTACAAAGTGAGATCCAGGATAGGCTCCAAAGCTACACAGAAACCCTGTCTTGAAAAAAAAAAAAAAAATCTAGACTCTTTGGTGGCCATGTTTCTTAATTAAGGTTCCTATAATGAGGCGGGTTTTTTGTCTATTTTGTGGCTTTCCACTTAGACCTGGAGATGGGATGTGATATCTGGACTTCATGCATGTGGAACACAGCCTCTGTTCTCTGTGGTTATTTATTTTTTGGTTTGAGTGTGTGTTTTGTTTTTTTAACTTGAAAATTGAGCCAGGCTCAGTGCATAAAGATTTGCCAATGGGTTGGACAACCTGAGTTAGTTTGATCTCCAGGAACAGTGGAAGGAGAAGAACCAACTTTGGAAGGTTAACTTCTACGTGGGTACACACGAATAAAATACTTAAAATGTGTAACTTGAAAATGCCTTGAGGGGTTTTAAGGATTGCAGAATTACAAATCCTCTCCTGCTACCAAGAGGATTCCAACACCAGTCAAACCCCTAAAGGTAAACCTGAGTATTCTTTAAAAACTTCCTAGCCTGGTGGTGGCGTACGCATGCCTTTCATCCCAGCCAGGTGGATCTCTGAGTTCCAGGCCAGCCTGGTCTACAGAATGAGTTCCAGGACAGGCTCCAAAGCTACACAAAGAAACCCTGTCTCGAAAAAACCAACCTCCTTGTCTTGAGGTTGGGGAAACAGTTCAGTAGGCAAGAGCACTTGTGCAAGCAGGAGGCCAAGGATCTGAGTTCAAATGCTCAGTGCATGTGTTAGGTACCCAGGCAGGGTCTTGGGTGGTGCAAATTTTCCTGAGAGCCCTGAAGAAACCTACCTCTTGAGAAGTTTGTGGAGATCCTGCTTCAAGGCAGTAAGGCAGAACCCGATAGAACAAGACACTCCACAGCCTGTTTTGACCTCTGCCTGAGTGTGCATGCACAGGAACCACACACCACCAAAATCATAGTTTCCTAGGCACATTAGGAACATCACTCCTATGGTTTGTATGGATAAATCAAGATCACAATATGTATTGCTACATATATAAAAAGTTTGAACAGTGGCATACAATCCACATGGAAAAGGGTTCCCATATTCTGACTGACATTTTGTGATAGAATTCCTAGTGTCGAATAAAATTTTGGTTGTGGATGTTTTTGCAGGTTAAGGTGAGTGACCTGGGGTCTTACCTATGCTAAACACTCAATGATGAACTACACTTCAACCTTAAAGAGTCTTAAATTAGTTTTTAAAAAAAATATACTCAAGAGGCTGGAGAGATGGCTCAGTGGTTAAGAGCACTACCTGCTCTTCCAGAGGACCTGGGTTCCCAGCACCAACATGAAGGCTCAGAATGGTAAAAAGTAAAAAATTACATTGGCGGCCAGGTATAGTGTATGTTGTTAATTCCAGCACTTGAGAGGCAAGGGCATGTGGATCTCTTATGATCGAGGTCAACCTTGTCTACACAGGCAGTTGCAGGCCAGCAGGGACTGAACTGTCTCAAAATTAAACAGCAAGGTGGCTTAGTAAAGTTCAACTCCCAGAACCAATATGGTAGGAAAGAACTGACCTTCACAAGTGTGTGCATGAATGCAGGCACAACATGCTCAAACACACGATGTAAAAACAAAAAGGAAGAGATCCAGCTTTGGAATTGCCATCAAGTGGGGAAAGTCTTAGAAGAGATCGAGCCTGTTGGCTTTAATGTGGCACTTTTACTCTGCGAGGAAAAGTCACGAGGCAGGACAAAACTCACTATCAAAGTTTTATTAGGAGACGAGAGGGACAGAAGAGAGCGTGATCAGGCATGTGAAGACATGTGCAGAGAGAGGGTGGGGAGGAAAGGGGAGGGGCCTGTGTCCCGCTTCTTATGGATTCCCCTGAACATTACGTTGTAAGGCCCCATGCTTGGCTACTGAACTGCAAATGTGCGGTCTTGTAACTGGAGGAGTGGCCAGGAATCCCAACCTTCCACACTCTTATTATAAAAAGGTGGGTGAACAGGAATGGGGGAGCTGTCTCCCAAAACTGCTTCCAGTTGACTCAGTGGGTGTCAGTTAACTCTTGGGGGGTAGGAAAGGGGGCTTCTGAGGTGGCCAGGCATCTTGGGATGGTGGGCTGTCATCTGCTGCCTTGGAGCTGTCCATCTTTCTTGGCTTGGGACTCTGGCTGCTTGAGTCTGAGCGAGTCCTTGTGAGACAGAGAAAAGCTTAGAAAAAGAAGTATATGCTTTTTCCTTTGGGGGAGGGGGGTTCCAGGGTGAGGGAGGGGGTCCTGGGACCAGGAAAGTTTGGGTTGTACTTATCTGAAGCAGATACGACCTGTCCAGATGGATTCAAGTTGATTCTGGAGCTTGGAAGAATTTTTAAACATTAAGCAGCAGCCATAGGAAATTTAAATTCTTGAGCTTTGGACTGTTACTGTTCCTTACCGCCTGGGTATATCTGATGGTACTTGGGCTCCAGCTCTATGGTGATCCTGTGACAATTGGCTGAGTAGTTAATTAGAAGAGGGAACCAGGAAGAGAAAAGCTTGTGGGGCGAAATCTCATTCTTCTGGAATTGGTGATAAGGCAGTGGATCCTGAGGTCCTCTGGAACTTGAGAGAGCAGGGCCTTGTCTGTGTCACTGTGCATGAGAAGCACTGCTAACTTAGTCTGGAGTGAGGCACATGGAGGGAGCAAACGAAACAAAAGCTCCTACCTTAGCTGGAAAATCTCTTCCCATTAGGTACCCCTGAAAGTACAATTAAGTGGTAAGGTCTGGTGAGGTGGGTAAGGCTGTCATAGGGAAATGAGGAGAGGTGGGACCCCAAAACACCCTCAGGACTGAGTAAGTGGCTTGGTGTCCAAAAGGAAGGAACAGTTCGCCCCATGCGTCCTCCTGGGTTCCCTGTGAGCCCATGGCCAAGCCTAGGAGGTCTGCTGGAGGTCTTTGATGTCCCCATGCCACCAGGTGCATGAGGGCAGTCAGCTGACCAGCATCTCTCTAGGTGGCACTTTGAACAAGGCTCAATTGATGGCCTGAGGAGCAGGGCACGCACTAGCCTGTGTGGCCTTTTTTAGCAGAGGAACCTGGAAGCCCTTATGCAGCTGCTTAGATAGCGTGTGCCAGCATTTGGCAATTCTGTTCACAGGTTTTCTCATCTCTTCCATGGTACCTTAAATGCCACAGCTAAAACTTCTGCCTGTGGGGTCAGGAGCCCTCTCTCCAGATGCTTAAATTTAGCCCTGATGTCGGGAAGCTCTGGGAAACACGAGACAGGTTTTATTTATTTATTTATTTATTTATTTATTTATTTATTTTTGGATAGTTTGCTGGTTTGAGGACAGCTATAGGAAGACCCGCCAGGAGGCAGGTTGTAAACTGATCTCTGGCTAGAGAGCCATCTGGATTATTATAATCCCAATGTGGGTCCTGATTGTAAACTCATTTGCATTTCATCCTAGCCTGCTTCCAGACCTGTCTGTGCTTCTCAGGAGTGAAAGTGGGAGCCAGAGTCGGGCAGAAGCGGCCTTGGAGGTTAGATAAGCGTAGATTCTTTGGAGTCAGAGATTCCTCGGGTTCAGGAATGCACGTGGGCAGGAGAGAAAGAATCAAAAAGGGAGGGATCAGAGCTTAGGTAAAAAGCTTGAGAATAAGGTAACCCTGTTCATTTGCCTGTTCGCTGGCAGAAGTTAAATAATTCCCATGAAATATCGGGGTCCAAGCAGCCATTACGCAGCCATGTTTACTGGTATCTAGGGATATTTAAAGCATTTTTCAGAGGAGCGGGACCAAGAGGAGGAAGCCTTTGTCCCATGACTGTAGCCGAGAGAAAAAAATAAACAATTGAAATAACAAATGGGACCCAAGACTCCCAGTCTCAGACATCCCTGAGGCAAGGGAAGGATCTGTGAATCAGCATGTTACCCCACCCTTCGTCAAGAGAGGGACAAGGGCCAGGGGTGTACTACCCAGAGGACCCCCGACACCCCCACCCCCCCGCCCCCGGGGTCCGACAGTGAGAAATACATCTCATGCTACAGTCCTGGGAAATGGCGAGGGATTGGAAAGAGAAAACTCAACAATCTGGGCAGCCAGTGTGTAAAAAAAAGTAGGCAGTCGTAGACGGAAGAGACCTTGGTACAGGGTCCCAGACGCAGAGTGCTGGGAGAACCTGCTTCGTCACAGCACCAATGTTGGTTTTAATGTGGTGGTGCTGTTATTCATTGAGCAGCGCTGTTACAGCCTGTTACAGCGAGAAAGGCCGTGCGGTACAACGAAACCCACTATCAGAGTTTTATTAGGAGGGAGGGAGGGACAGAAGAGAGCGTGACCAGGCGTGGTCATGTAGCTGGAGGAGTGGCCAGGAATCCCAACACAGCCCTTGAATCTATGGGATTTTGTGGTTATTCCAGATGCAGTCACAATTTCATTGTCACCTTTACTATGTCAGTAGACAGAACTGTGGGAAACCCCTACAAGTCTCACACTAGTGTGGGTATGCTAACAAGTGTTCTACCACTTGGTGAGCTCTCCAACCAACTTTTTTTAAACAGGTAACGACATGATAATGCTTGCTAACTGCAGCAACTAGAATCCACCACACAACCATAAACATTCAAATTTCATTATAGTCTCCTAATCTTTCACTTTCTTGGGATAATCCACCAAGGAATTCTGGAACTTTTTCTTTCCACCTCTCCTAGAAACACAGCACTGGCCCAGGCTGCCTCAGCCTCTGGGAGCTGGGATGACCTGCCCAGCAGCTGGTCAGTAACACAGGGTTCCACAAATAGGGGTTACTAAACGGCCTTGACCCAGCACATTTGTTAAGTATCCTTGCCATTTAATTGAGTCTGGAAGCCTATTGGCTAGAGTTAAGAATTACACCTACGGCCTCACCTATCAGACAAGGCTCCCCTGCTGAGCTACAGCCCAGCCAATTCCACCCAAGTTGGTCAAGAGTTATTAATCCACTATCAATTTACATTTTCCTCAAGAAAAAGGCAATTCTAAACTAAGTTGTTTCTAGTCAAAAGCATCAGCTATTTCCAGATTGTTTAAACCCTGCCCCCGGAACACCTTTCATTACCCCATCTCCACCCATTTTATTCAAGCTGTAGCCCTGGCTGGCCTGGATTCACATCTACCTGCCGCTTTCTCCTGAGTGCTGGGTTGAAAGCATGATCTCCACGCTCACAGTATTCCTAGTATTTTAAATCTTAAGGCCTCAGTATTATGGTTGTATTGAAGTATTTAAGATTGATAATAAAAGACTAATACTGAACACACACATCCTAACAAAGCAATTTAAGACTTTTCACGATTGCTTATTTTAACATAATACCTGAGGAAAGTGTTACGACACAAAGTAATTCAAACTCAAACATTGGTTTGTTACACTCACATCAACCAAGTTTCTAGGTTCTGAAAGCAGACTCCTTGAGCAGAGATGTTGACAAGTGTGGCTGTCTGGATGGGAATGACTCCACAGGACCACCTGCTGCCCAGTTTGTAGAGCTGTTTTCCAAGGATTAGGCGGTGTACATCTGGAGGTAGGTAGGCGTTGAGGTTGCAAAAGCCCATGGCATTTCCAGTGTGTCTGCCTCCTGGGTGTCTTCTCAGCATGTAAGCTCCCAGCTACCGTTCCATGCCATGCCCCTCTATCTACCTGCTGCCATGCTCCAGCCATGACGTCACAGACTAACCCTCTGGGACTGTGAGCCCCCAAATCAAATGCTTTTATAAATTGCCTTGGTCATGGTGTTTTGTCACAGCAATAGAGTAAGACAAACAGCAAAATTTCAAAACCATTTTTCCCCCCTGGTGCTCTCCACAACTCTGAAATGGACCATTTTTCTACAGGATTTCTAATGGTTTTTAAAAAACACATTAGAAGAAACTCAGATTAAACAATAAATCTACAGTCAAATTGAGAAGAGGCAGAGTTCAGGCCAGTCAAGACTAGCCTCAAACTTGCAGCAGCAAGTCTATTTGCCTTTTTCTCCATTGCTAGGATTACAGGTGTGAGCCACTTCATCTGGCTTCAAGAATCTGCAAAGCCCTACTAAGCCCCAAGGCCAAGTGGAAATGCTTTGCCTGGTGCTAAGGTACAAATCACAGTTGGGAAATGATTCATAGATTGTGAATTGCCCATTACAGGCCTAGGCTACACAGAGGACTGAGGCAGGAGGACTGAAGTGTACAGCCTGCCTGGGCACAGGAGTCTCAAGGCTACCGTGAGCATCTTAATGAGACCATCTCAAGATGGCTCAGTGGTAGTTTGTCATTACAAGACTGGTCAAGGCCCAGTGTCGAGAAAGGAGAAAGGGAAGGAGAGCTTTTCCAGTGACCCTGATAGAAAGAACAAAAACTTTTACACCGAATAACAATAAACATTAGAAACATACCATTAAGCCTCTACTTTAGGTTATATTACATTTTCTCAATGGTTAAGTTCATTCTTAGAGGATATAAAAATACTCTTTTACATATAAAGCACAGACACGGTATATAGTGTATCTATATTAAAATTTATTGGGGGCACTATTGGGAAAAGGGTTCTGGGGAGTTCTGATAATGGAAAAGCTTCAACACTGCTGTAAGTTAACCTCCTGGTCACATGCATTTCCCTTACCACCATCATTATGCCAAGGAAAACGTGGCATTTTGGTATCCGGAGATTTTATAAGAACAGTATTTCTAGGACAATAATCCTAGTAAGGTGACATTTATCAGTTCTAAATACACAGTATAGTATCCAAGAGACTGAAAGCCTTAGAAACTGACACCAAATTAGGGAAGTCAATCAACAGTTGTCTATAATGATAAAAGCAGTTTTAACATCTCTATTAGGAATTACATATTGGAGGCCATGACCATAGGTTGGCATTTAAATTCAAAATGAGATTTTATAAATTGCTCCCTTTCTTTACATTGTATTTACAGGTGCCTTACCCATGTACTATATAGTAAGTAAACACTACTGTGTATGAAGGGAAAAAAAATCTATGATCAAAGATCATAATGTAGTTCTGGAAGACTCCACACTCTTTCACTATACACAGTATATAATAAACAGGGTGCGTTTTGAACGGCGGTAGCATGCAAGGATCTGGTTGTAGAAATGGCAATGTAGTTTCAGCTACATTGGAATCTGTGAGGTGTTTTAGTCTACAAGTTGAAAGGACGAATTAATGCTTATACAGTAAACATCTGAAAGCACAACACACAGCACATCATTGGGAATCAATGGGATTTGTTAGGGGGTAAAAAAAGACTAATCTATAAAACCTAAATGTAAGGATGGACTTTATTTAAAAAAAAATTTTTTTTTAGGACTACAAATTACAAAGAAAAAGCAGATCACTACACAGAATCTAATGAATACATTTGCCTGTGCATAAAACTTTATCAAAGTCATTCATTTTACAAATTCACCCCACCCATCCATGTTTTTGCTATAATGCTCTCAAGGTTACTATACCTTTATTTCAAATTATATTACATGTTATTCTCTCAAGACAAGCTTTAAATACCAAATTATTGGCTTCTAAGAATGGCACCTTCAAAAATGGGTAATTTCCACTCAGTCTCTGGTGGCATTATTCTATTTTCTTTTACCAATTAAAAAACTCACTTTTAGCCTTTCCCAAAAAGGTGGCTACATTTCCCCCTACCAACTACAAATGGATAGCAAAAAGAAAAGCAACGTAAAAGGCAGCCATTAGAATCAATGGATTAATCATTTAAAGAAGTATTTGGCTCATGGCAATTAAAAAAAAATGGCAACTAGGGTATGTTACTAGGTGCTGGAACATAGAAAAATGAAGCCAGGCCCAGTAGGAGGCGGCTATGACTGCCTTCACCTTCCTAACAGGAAATGGAGTCCTGATAGATCCTGGGAGAACATGCTCACCCCGAACACTCCCAACCATCTCAGGGGTTAGTAACAAGCTGTTTCCTCGACTCCCAATCCTTTGGGAACCCCTTCCTCACAGTCTAGCTGTGTCCTGAGTAGAATGTTTATTCAGAGAATCTACGTTATCCAAAGACACAGATGGACACACAAGTTTCCAGGGAAAAACTCAGCTCTCTTCCTACCTCTGCCATGAGCTCTCAAACTGTATAGTTTGCTCTCCATGGATTTACTAAGGATGAAACCAGAGAACAAACAACATCTGGGGTTAAAAATACAATAAAATGCTAACATATAACCAATGGTCCAAACACTCAGGATTCATGTTATGGATTCAATTGTCTACAGGATTTTTGCTGATGGGACAGGGCTCTGGACATACTAAATTATCACACAAATCATTGCCTTTTGAGACTTTGGATACTTTTACAGTTTAATTTGCAAACAGAATTTTTTGTAACAAATTATTTTTAACCAAATCCTATCTTGAAAACTGTTATATAGAAAACCCAGGTTGGATAAAGTGAAGTGCTCACTGCGAAGGCCTTACATCACATTATTACAGTAGAAAATACAGGAGGTAGAAGGTAACTGACAGACAATGCCACACCAGATTCAGTTCTACAGCCCCTGCAGCTCCTGACACATGGCTTCTGAAACCAACCCACCGTTTCCAGGAACCATAAAAAGTGAAAATAAAAACTGCCATGAAAGCCCTTATATCATGCTTGATATAGGGAGGTAGGGAGATGTAAGAACCAGGACACATGAGACATGACATTTTATCTACAACTCCTGTTTGCTTTACTGAGGATGTTGTTTCAAAATTCAGTCACCTTCTTCAGCTTCAGACTCAGATTCTAGAAAAGAGTTTGAAAACTAGTTAAACATCATTTCAGGAAGCCATTATTTGAAACTTTATAATCATGTAAGAATTTGACTAATATCATTTGAGAACAAGTACACACTTACAAATCTCAAAAATGTCAACAATTTCCCTACTGTTTAGTGTAAGATCCCATAACGGGGCTGGGAAGACCACAGTAAGCCCATGGTAAGATCTAACCCCAGTTTGATCCTTGTTAAAGGAAAGTTGTTCCCACATGTGGCAATCACACTCATACACATATACTAAATAAAAATACAATAAAACTTTAAAAATGATTACAAGATTAAAGTTTAGTTTCTACTCTTGGCTGAAAAAGAGATAACCATGGTAAAATAAAGAACAGAAAATCTCCCCAGATAGTGTGGCAACAGGATCAAAGAAACCTGTGTGAAGGTTTATCAGTGTCACATCTCAAACCAACTTGTGGTAGGTGAACTTTATGTACCTATAATCCTAGCGCCTGGGAGGTGGTGGGAGGTGGAGGCAAGGGAACAGCTAAGTTCAAAGCCATTCAGGGCTACACCACGAAGTCGTATCTAAAAAGACAACACAAACCAATGCTACAACCCAATTTCCAATGCACACAGCGGATACTCACCCTCTTCAGCGTTTTTGAGCCATTCCACAAACTTCTTCATCTGCTCAAGGAAGACGCTTTTCCCCTTTGCAACGTGCGCATCTTTATACCACTTCAGAATGGGCTCTTCACTCAGGACTTCAGCTGCAAAGAACGGCATTTCTATTAGAAACCACACAAGGTAAAAATGCCTACGTGGCACCTGGGGTGTTTTTCTGTGGGGATAAGGGTGTGGTGGGGAAAGAGATTCTCACTTGTAGATTTATTTAATTTGTAAGCTAGCCTCACAGATAATAGCAACGTACCAAGTAAAACACTCAATTCTGCTGGGTGTGGGGACCCCAATTCTACACTTGGGAGGAAGAGGCAGAGGCAGGTGGATCTTTCTCTAAGTTCCAGGCCAGTCAACACAACAGGGACAGCCTGTCTCAACCACAAACAGAATGACAACCCTCCATTTAAGCAGAGATGACTACAGGGAGTGCATGTGACTACAGGGAGTGCATGTGACTACAGGGAGCTCATGTCCAGACACTCCTTATTTCCAGTACTTAAGGAATTAATGCAACTTCCACAAGACTGAAGAGTTACCTTTATAAAAAAGCACCACAATTTTCTGGAAGGCTTTCATGAAGTGAATGTTGTCATAGCAGTACTCCTGAATCTTCAGTAACAGGGTCAGCTCAGACTGACCCTGAGTGGTGAAGGCAGCGAGCAGAGGGCTGTATTGCTTTTCAAAGAAAACATGGCTTACTCATTACAATGGTCATCACTACAAAATTCCCACAATACAGAGCTCACCTGTACCTCAGTGAATTCTAATCAGTTCATTGGAAATCAGGAATAAAAAATAGGAAAGCAGAAAAATATACTAAGCTCTATTCAGGTAAGTATATTTCAGTGGGGTAAGAAAAAAAACCTTCCCATTTTCCAATTCCTTCAGCAGTACCAAATCACAGGCTTCAATTATTTTTAAGCATTTTATTATTTTTAATCTATGAACCAAATTAAGCCAAGTCAGCCTTAAAAGCATTATCAACACTAATGTCTACTTCCTGGTAGATGGTCCCCAGCACCACAAATGTGGTAAATCCTTTAGAGCAGTGGTTCTCAACCTTCCGAATGCAGTTCCTCATGGTGTGTGATCCCCAACCATAAACTTATTTGTTACTACTTGATAAATCTAATTTTGCTACTGTTCTGAATTGTAATATAAATATGTGTTTCCTTAGGCAACCCCTGTGAAAGGGTCATTCGACCCACTCCCCAAAGGTCATGACCCACATGTTGAGAACCACTGCCTTAGACAAACACCCACTGACAGTCTACACCCCCACTAAAGTGTGACACTTCGCTTCCCCAAGGGACAACCCCTACCTTCAAGTGCTTGATGGCTTGTTCTGCTACAAGCTCCTCCTTTTTGTTCCACTCCACGGTGCTCATCACACTTGACCAGACTATCCCAATGACCACTGGTTCGGGGATGTTATTTTTTTTCATCTCTTCCTTGACATATAAAATTATCTGCAAAAAATCCAAATTTAGTAGAGAGGCCATTTTTAATATAAACAAACTTCATAAATCAAATTTAGACATTTTACAAAAATATAAAAAAGCCTTTTCAGGGGCTGGAGAGATGGCTCAGGTTAAGAGCACTGACTACTCTTCCAGAGGACCTAGGTTCCATTCCCAGCACCCACATGGCAGCTCACAACTGTCTGTAACTCCAGTTCCAGGGGACCCGACATCCATGGCAAAATACCAATGCACATAAAGTAAAAATAAATAAAATAAAAAATTAGCCGGGCGGTGGTGGCGCACGCCTTTAATCCCAGCACTCGGGAGGCAGAGCCAGGCGGATCTCTGTGAGTTCGAGGCCAGCCTGGACTACCAAGTGAGTTCCAGGAAAGGCGCAAAGCTACACAGAGAAACCCTGTCTCGAAAAACCAAAAAAAAAAAAAAATTAAAAGCCTTTCCAGCCAGGCGTGGTGGCGCCTTTAACCCCCAGCTCTCCTGAGGCACAGGCAGGTGGCTCTCTGAGTTTGAGGCCAATGTGGTCTACAAAGAAGTCCCAGGACAGCCAGAGCTATACTGTGAGCCCATGCCTGAAACAAACAAACAAACAAACAGCCTTTCTATGAAACTGGCCACAAATTCCTCCTGTGCTGCATACAAACAGAAAGCCACTGCCACGGGGCAGGACCCTGAGACTGAATCTATTTTATGTACAGACCAGCGGCGCGGCAGGTGAGACGGCTCAGCAGACAGATGGGGTGCCTGCAACCAAGCCTGACAGCCCAAGACTGATTCCCCAGACCCACACGGCGGGAGGTCAGTGCACAAATGCCCACCCTCTAAATAAACGGAACAACCATCACTACCACAACCAAACTGGCTCCAAATGAAAAATGTCTGCCCCTGGCCTACACACCACAAAATCTTCTCTATTTTACTTCTCTAAGTTACTATTTCTGGGCCATGAGTAAAACTAAAATGTGAAAATGTAGCCACAAACAGATGGCTTAAAAAGGGCTGGGCGGGCCGGGCGGTGGTGGCGCACGCCTTTAATCCCAGCACTCGGGAGGCAGAGCCAGGCGGATCTCTGTGAGTTCAAGGCCAGCCTGGGCTACCAAGTGAGTTCCAGGAAAGGCGCAAAGCTACACAGAGAAACCCTGTCTCGAAAAACCAAAAAAGGGCTGGGCGGATAGCCGGGCGGTGGTGGCGCACGCCTTTAATCCCAGCACTCGGGAGGCAGAGGCAGGTGGATCTCTGTGAGTTCGAGGCCAGCCTGGGCTACCAAGTGAGTTCCAGGAAAGGCGCAAAGCTACACAGAGAAACCCTGTCTCGAAAAACCAAAAAAAAAAAAAAAAAAAAAAAAAAAGAAATGTTAAAAAAGGGCTGGGCGGAGAGCTGGCAGGTGAGAGCACGGATGCTCTCCTGGACCCGTAACCCCAGTTCCTCTCTGACCCACGTGAGCAGCAGGCACTCACACTGAGGCACACAGCCATGGACGCAGGTGAAACACACACACACATTCAGAACAGAATGGTCTGCACAGAGCAGCTTACGTCCTTGAAGGGATCCCCACGGGACATCTGCTCCTGAAGCTCTTTCTGGAGCTCCTTCCGAGCCCCGATGGTCTGCTGGTTGCGGACGTACTCCGAAAGCTCCTTCAAGCCTGCCTCAGTGAAATACTTGGTGAAGTGCTCGACGCTTTGCTTATTGGCAGGGAACAGCTCCTGAAAGAACAATCGGTTAGGTGTCTTACACCAAATGAAAAGTTGTTTTCAGATTCACATCACCGAGCAGGTGGAGGGGAGGGAGGAGGAGAGGTACAGACCATCAATCTGTTGTCCATGCTGACTTTCCGGAGACTTGCAGCAACCGCATTGATGTCCTTCTCATTGATCCACGATTTAAAGAGCTTCACAGCAAATGCTGCTGAAACCCCTGGGAAAGAAAGAAGCTAATCGAACACAAGTACCTGCCTCAGTTTCTCCAAGTCCAGGCCACCCCTCACTTCCCTGTGCCAATGTGACCAAGCCCCATATTCTGTCATTTGATAATTTTAAGTTACTGATCCAGTCAAAGTTGATAACTTAGATGCCAACCAGTGCTATTCTAAGAAAAGGGACCTCACATTCCCAGCAACTTGCAGGTATGGAGAAAAAAAAGGTAGGCATTTAAGAAAATGACTGTAAGGGCTAAGTAAGGCTCAGTTGGGAGAGCATTTCCTTAACTCCTGGGTTCCTCAACCGACTCTGAGTTCCCAAGAGACTTCTCATTTTCAGACATACAATCGTATGCCCTTCAACCTGGGTATGTGCTGTACTCTAAAGACATACCCTAAACTTGGATGCTAAAGGTATGAATCAAGTGTCCAAAACTGGAATGCCCCCCCCCCATTTTTTTTTTCTTTTAAAGGGGCTGGACAAATGGTTGGTTGGTTCAATGATTAAGAGCACTTGCTCTTTCTTCTAGAGGAGCTGAGTTCGGATCCCAGCATCCTCATAGTTTACAGCTACCTGTAATTTTAGTTCCTGAAAACCCAACATTCTCTTCTAGCCATCCAGGATTCCTACGTGCATCTAGTGTACATAAACTCACACACAGAAAAAAATAAATCTTAAAAGCGTCCTAAGTGCCTGAGGAGATACTTAAGCTGGTGAACCACGTGCAATGCACACATGAGGATGGGGGCCTGAGCTCCAGAACTAATGTTGGAGGAGGAGCAAGGAAGCAGAGCATGACAGTGTCCCCTGTAAGCCAGGACTAGGGACATGGAAACAGATGAATGACTCCCTCAGGCCCACTGGCCAGCCAGCCCAATCTACTAGTGAGTTCCAGGCCAGTGAGAGACTTCGGTGATACCTAAGGAACACCTCAACTCCCTCCCCACCTCCCAGCATGCATAATGTCCAGGCACCCCGGGTGCATACACAAACAGCAAAGCATGCTTTTACGACAGTTCAAAGGCCAGTTACCTTCTTTAACCAAGTTCTCATTGTAAAGGCTATTAAGAATGGACGCGTTAAGTGTTCCATTAGCCAGAAGAACCCCGGTCAACATGGCGAGCTTGTTCCTCTCCGACTCTGAAAACCCCTTTAGGAAGAGCAATAACTGCAAAAGTAAAAAGTTAGGGTTCAAAAGAGCACCTGCATTATGCTAAAAGCAGTAAAACAGACTACACTCAGCTCTGAGGCCCAACCATTCACCTTTATTTATAAAACTCATTAACCCAGAGGTCTTGGACAAATTACTAAATGTTTGGGTCTTGGTTTCATTACATAGTAAATGTGAAAATAAAACATGCTACAGGTTTTTTGTTGTTGTTGTTTTTTAAATTAATACTGAAGAGTTAGAATAGACTTTTTGCTGCTGCATCCATTTATGAAATATTTGACATTAGGATTAAAATAGAAGTAATCTCCTCAGCATCTTCTGCTCTGGCCCTTTACCCTATACTTTCTAAACAATCCCTAGATTTTTAACTGTCATTTGTTTCAACATAACAAACACTATTTGAAATAACTAGGTTTCAAATATTTCAGCAAACTGATATACTCTGCAAACTATATTTCAGTAACAGCCTACTTAAACATCTAAACGACATCCACTATGTGGCTGAATTGAATTAACATTTCCCTTTCTATTCTGGTGCTAAGTACATGCTCTACCCAATTCTTCTTCATACCTTTTTAACTTCATCTTCAAAACCTTTCTCCAGATATTTGTAGCGCCTTATTAACTTGTTAAAAACCTAGAAGAAGATCAAAGTCATTTATAGAACCACTGGATAATCTCACCACATACTAAAAATATGGCCACTTCTCAATAACTTTACCATTTATGTTAAATAAAGACTAAGTAATTATTGCTCAACTAACATAAGATCACAAAATAAAGCTCTTTTTCCCAGACAGACACCAAATTCCAGGTTAGATACTTAAAATTCTTTGCTTACAAGTAGTAAATATTTAACTATGAAGTTGAATATGGTAACACAGCTTTTGGCACTGGGAACGCTGAGGCATGAGGGTTACTTAAGTTCAAACCTAGGTTGGGCTACAAAGTGAGTTCCAGTCCAGCCTGGATAAACCCATTTTTTTCTCTTCAAAATGAAAAGAGTGTCTACAGAAAGGCTCAATATGGCAATCACAATAAAAAACTGACTTCTGTTCATCTTAGCTTTTTTTGTTCATAGTCTCCCTCTAAGTAGCCCAAGTCTGCCCAAATCTGAGATTTTCTAGCCTCAAACTCCTGAGTGTGGGATTATAGGCATGAATTACAACATCCAGCTTAGTATCTTCCTTGTGTGGAGGTGGGATGGGGGACTCAAACAGGCGTTCATGTAGTGTAGGCTGGCATTGAACACACTTACCTGAGGATGATTTTGGTCTTTCCCCATCCTCCTGCCCCAAACTCTCAAGTGCTGGAATTATCAAGCTGGCTTCCTGCCTTTCTTTTCTTCTTTTTGTTTTTTTGAGACAGGGGTTCTCTGTGTAACAGCCCCGGCTGTCCTGGAACTCGCTCTGTAGACTAAGCTGGCTTCAAACTCAGAGACCCGCCTGCCTCTGCCTCCAGAGTACTGGAATTAAAGGCGTGCGTCATTGTCCAGCTGCTCACTGCCTTTCTTAAGGGCTTGAGAGTTAACTTGGTGGTCAAGAGTGTCCACTGCTCTCACACTTTTTGGGTTCCAGCACTAAGAATGGACAAGCTCACAACTACCTGTTACTATGCAGTCAGAAGATCTGATGCCTCTGGTCTCTGAGGACACCTGCACTCAGGGGCACACATCCATAATAACCCCCTCCCCCCAAACAGAAAAAAGAGTAAAGGCTGGGCTTGCTGAAGAAGGCACTCTCTGAGTTTGAGGCCAACAAAGGCTACATACTAAGACTTTGTCTCAAAAAAACAAAAACAAAGCCCCAAATCACAGCAAATTTACTTTCTATGTTATTCTTCTGAAGTTTCTAATATGCCATATTTATTTCATCAAGACCTTAAAACTTAAAACCAAACTGAACTTTCTACCTGCGGCCTGTAAAAAGCAGAACATCCCTTGGACACTCCCCAGATGAATGGTAGCTATGATGGACAGCTTCGTTTACCTGAGCAAATGCTTGCATGGTCTCTAGGTCTTCTTGTGCTGCAAACACACAGACATCTGTGCGCATCATGTCATCTGCCAGTGTACCACCTGGGGCTAAGAAACAGTTAATAGTCAATTTGCAGTGGCCACCATAAATGGATGATCATTTCAGCCTTACATACTAATAAGGATTTCCAATGTAAAATAAAATAGTAACACTCTTAAGATGAATTAAAATCCAAATGGTCAGATGGCTCGGTGTGTACAAATAAAATGAATAATTTCTTTTTTTTTTCCCCCTTGTTTTTTGAGACAGCGTTTCCCTGTGTAGTTCTTTGGCGCTTTCCTGGAACTCACTCTGTAGCCCAAGCTGGCCTTAAACTCAGAGATCCACCTGCTTCTGCCTCCCGAATGCTGGGATTAAAGGCGTGCCCACCACCACCTGGCTAAAATGAGCACAGCAATCAAGCAAGCAAGTACCCCCCAAAGAGACTCAGTGAGTCAAGGTGCTTGCTGCCAAGCCTGCAGGAACCTAATATTTACTACACACGCCCACACAGATTCCTGCACATACAAAATAAAAGTAGAAATGTTTAGTAAAATAAGCTCAGGAAATCAACTCAAGTGGAAGTGTTCAGATCTGGTTTTGATTATATTTAACTTTCTACACAGAAAGTAACTCTTTAAACTTCCAAGGAGATTGCACTGTACCTTTACGAAAGGATCTTGCCACTTAGCCCAGGCTGGCATGGAACTCATGATCCTCCCGAATACCTGGATTACAGATATGCCACCATAAGTGGCTCAAAATCCCCCTTTTCATATTCTAACAAATGAAGAAGGCAAGCTAAGACAAGAGAAATTCCCTATTCAAGGCTAGCCTAGGCTACACACATCCAAGGGAAATCTTATCTTAAAAAAGATCGGTGGGTGTGTGAAATCGGCAGGGTACAGACCAAGTAAGACTGTGTTAAAAAGCATTAAAACTGGGTAACAGATCAGATGTTCATTATACTATTCTCTTTACTATCCTTGAAAGTTGCTTGCCTGTTGTGGTGGCCAAGCCTCTAATCCGAGTTCTTAGAAGACACAAGAATCCTCAGCAACATATCAAATTCAAGGCCATTCAGGGCTACATAAATGAGATCATGCCTCCAAAACAAAGGGGGAAAAAAAAAGAGGAAAAACCAGGTCAACTCGAGGCTAGCCTGATCTACAGTGACCTCCATGGCAGCCATGGATACATAGGGGAACCATCTCAAAAAAACTCCTCCTCTAGACACACACAGAAAATCCCTTTAGTAAATACTTAAAACATACAAGGTAGGGGGCTGGAGATTGTTCAGTGGTTAATCACACTGGGCTCAATCCCCAGCACCCACAATACAGCTCACAACTGTCTGTAACTCTGTTCCAGGGGATCTGCCACCCTCACACAGACACACATGCAGGTAAAACACCAATGCACATATAATAAAGTAACAGCCCCATCTCAAAATCCCCAAACCCCAGCCTACAGGGGGTAGAAACAAAACCTAACACAGTATAACCAAAACACATCCCTCTCATTGGCTTTGTCAGAAGCTCATATTCTGGCTTTTCCATGATCTATGTATTATTTCACTTTCCTCCATGACACCCACCAAACCCAAATGCTTACCCAGCATTCCGCCAGCCACCAGGATGTCAAAGAGGGTCTCTGCATAGCGGCGGTAGTCAAGTTTTGCTCCAGAAGCATCAAGAAACTTAGCTACTGCTTCCAAATCAGTCCCAGTTTCAGTTAAGCCTTGAATAATACAGTCTTGAAACTGAGTAGGGTCAAACCTCTCTTTTTCATCTGGGGGGAAAAAAAACAAAAAGTTATCACAGATGGAACAACCAGCACCTTATGAAGCCAAGTTAACCCAATTACTGAGTTTCATTTAATTCAACAGCTGGAAAAAGGCAAGTACCCAAGACTTGGAACAAGTAAGCTTGACAGGAGAAAGATGTGTGTCGTGACACACACACACCCCGCAGGCAGGATGACCTATCTGGTCAACACCATGTGCCTGCTACACTTCTGCAAGCTGGATGCATAGGGCTTCCTGCTTCTTCCCACTGTCTCCAGACTGCTCTGATGAACACTAACCTATGCCAGCCATGGTGACACAGGCCTTTCATCCCAGCACTGGAAAGGCAGAGGCAGGTGGATCCGAGTTCCAGGCCAGCCTGTTCTACCTAGTGAGATCCTGTCTCAAAAGCAAATAAAAACAAATCTCCTTACCGTTAACCTTTCTATACCCTGTATACTTTACTCCTCTGAAAATTTGCACTCAAGTTCCCCCTTCCCCTAGACAGGGTTATAGGTTATCTGCCTAACCTTGCATTTCCAAGTGCTACAGAACTGGGTATAGAATCCAGTTTCCTAAGCTATGCCAGCACTACCGAGCTACAATCTAGCCCCAGTTTGATAAGGTTGATACAGAGTATCTTCCTAACTTGTATCCACATTATCAAGATAGTCTCTCACTGGACTTAGAGCTCACTGATTTTTCTAGACTGGCTGGCCAGCAGGTTTCAGGGATCCTCCTGCCTCTGCCTCACCCATGCTGAATCACAGAGATGAGCTACTATGCCTGAAAATATGGGTAGTAGGGATCAAATGCAGGTCTTCATGCTTGTGGGGCAACCATTTTACTCAGTCATCTCTTCAGTCCCTTCTTATTAGTTTTGAGCAAGTCTCACTTGCTTCAGGGTGGTTGAAAACTCACTGTGACTTTCAATTTATGATCCTTCAGCATCCGTATCTTAAGCTCTGCAACAGGTTCTAGGGCTTTATACATGCTAGACAGGTACTCTACCAAACTCTATCTCCAGTCCTGTTTTGATTTTTCCCGAGACGGGGTCTCTACTAGCCCTGGCTGTCGTGGAACCCATTATGTAGACCAGGCTGGCCTTGAACTCAGAGGTCTGCCTGTCTCTATCTTCAGAGTACTAGGATTAAAGGCATGGGCCACCACTGCCTGGCTGTTTTTGTTTTCCTGAGACACCGTCTCTGCTCTGTGGCTGGATGTGTGGCCACACCACTTTTAAAGTTTTTGGCGGATCTTTCCCCCCTTTCTTTTATGTGTGCCAACACTGGCTTTTCTTTCCAATGTAACTACTCATCTGGCTTTCAACCCAGTAATAACCTTATGAGGCTGATCTTTTTTGTTCCCATCTTTTCAGAGAGGAAACGGAATCAGAAAAATTACATAACCGAAGACTATATTGGCTAATAGCTCAGAGTATGCACCCTGAAGTCAAAACACTTGATTGTTGGGCCGGGCATGGTGACACACACCTTTAATCCCAACACTGCAAAGGCAGAAGATATGTGAGCTTGAGGCCAGCCTGGTCTACAGTGAATTCCGGGACAGCCAGGGCTATGTAGAGACCATGGCCCCAAACAAACAAAACCCACCGGAATGAAATCCTGATTTCCACTACACCCTACGCGTGTGTGTGCCCAGAGCCTGAGGAGGCCAGAAGTGTATCCCCTGGAACTGGAGGTGCAAGAAGATGTGAGCTGCCTTATGTGGGTGCTGGGAATCAGATAGATACTCTGCAAGAACAGCAAGTGCTCTGACTTGCCGAAACATCTCTTCCAGGCCCAGATCAGCCAATATCTACATTTCTGTGAGTATTAAATAATACAAAGTAGAAAGCACAGCCTTTACTGAACTATCCAACCCTCACACTCTCCAGGGCCTCCCACACGGTAGGCAAGTGTCCTGCCACTGATGTGCACCTCCAGCCCTTTGATGTCTTGCTTTGCCAATTTATGTTAGATGATGACATTTGAATTTTCACAATTGTCAGGTGAGGCTAGACAATACCTAATTTTTTTACACACTACTAGAGAGAGAAATTATTTTTTCCAGAATTTTCCTGAAAGTCCTGCCTTCAAAACTCCCTTAGGTCCAAGCAAACACAGATGATTATACCCTGAACCAGGAGGCCGGAAGAGATCTTTTTTTTTCCCCGTTACCTTTCTGTGGTGGGGGTGGGGAGGAGGAGAGGGGGCTTAAAGATAGGGTCTTTTGTATCCTAGGCTGGTCCAGTTAACTGATGGTAACTCTTCTGCCTCAGTCTTATGGGCATTCCATTATAGGCATATGCCACATGACACCAGGCATGAATGATCTTTATCTGGATTTAAGGAAGTGGCAACTCCCAGATGCTAACAATAAAAGTTATTTGTTACTATCAATTATATCAAAATGATGCCAGGAATTTACAAACTCCAAGAATACATATTTTTTCACTATGGACAAATTGCTTTAGTTTAAAGAACATTTATTGGCTAAATCTATACCTATAAAGACTAGAACAAGGGATACTTTGGTTTTACCACAAGGGGACAGAGTATGGAGAACACACACACAAAAAATATCTCATGTCAAACTGCCTATAATAGGTAGAAAACCAGAAACAACCTAAGACCAATCTCACTACACAGCCCTAGCTGGTCTACAACTCACTAAATAGACCTCCATTTTCTGGCCTCTCCACTGCTAGAATTAAAGATGTGTGCCACCATACCTGGCTAATGTGTGTGTTCAAAGAATACCACTTAAACTTTTTTTTGTTTTGGTTTTTTGAGACAGGGTTTCTCTGTGTAGCCCTGGCTGTTCTGGAACTCAATCTGTAGACCAGACTGGTCTTGAACTCAGAGATCTGCCTGCTTCTATCTCCCAGTGTGGGATTAAAGAGAATCCTATCTTCAATGCCCAGATTGGATTGCCAGTAGGAGCTCATGCCTTTAATCCCAGCACTTGGGAGGTCACTGGAGGCCAGCCTGAGCTATAATCTGAAACCCTTAAAAAAAAAATTACAGGCTGGAGAGATGGCTCAGTGGTTAAGAGCACTGGCTGCTCTTCCAGAGGTCCTGAGTTCAATTCCCAGCAACCACATGGTGGCTCACAACCATCCGTACTGAGATATGGTGCCGTCTTCTGGCCTGCAGGTATTTCATGCAGACAGAACACTTATACATAATAATACCACTATATACATAATAAATAAATCTTTAAAAAAAATTACAATGTGAACCGTAGTCTACAATTTCATAAGTTAAAACCTGATTTTTCTCCCACACATCTTTTCTAAAACCTAGAGCATGTTATATACTCTATCAATGAGACTCTCTTTCACAGATCTCCACAAAATCTTGGTGAAATTAGTGATTTTAGGAGTGTCTCCCTTTCTTTTAGCCTTCTTCCTTCAAACAAACTCTGGTGCACGCCTTTAATCTCAGGACTCAGGAGGCAGTCAGGAAGATCTCCGTGAGTTCAAGGCCAGCCTAGTCTACAAAGTGAGTCCCAGGACAGCCAGTGCTGTTAAACAGAGAAGTCCAGTCTAAAAAGACAAAAACTACCAATCTAAAAGCACAGCTTTTCATCTTAGCCACTAGAGTGTTCACACTAAAGGACTACTGATACTAAAAAGTGAAGATCTGAGAAAACAGTAGAAACACTAAGCGTGCTATCTGAAATAGCAGTCAGCTAGAAACCCAAGTTTCTGTTCTTTTCTCTGGAGGGGTTAGTAACATGCAGCTGACTGAGAGAGAAACCAAGGTAGATGTCGGAAAGCTTAAGGGAGATGAACAAATACTTACCTCTTTTTCTGGTTTTAAAACGCTGGCCTGATAGCGTTGGTTTTTGCTGCTTTTGATTATTCATAAAAGACACCCTAGAGAAGAGAAATAATAGGGCCTTAAAAATGCATCTTCGCCAGTAACATTAACTTCTAAAACACAGTATCAAACCTTAAGCCAAAAAAAATCACAGCTAATCAAACCGAGCACACACTTTCAGTTCACCGGCAACAGAGCCAGCCGGTGCAGGTACGTTTCCCTCCTACAAGAACCCCTTTAACGAAGTCCCGGAACTACACCCCGATTAGACACTATACTGTCACCCTGTATGGTGGTGGCAAATCGCCGTCTGTCACGAGCCCGTTTGCTCAGCCTCTTCCACACTTCCCTTTGCAGCGCCCGCTTTTCCTAAGCCACCAGAACTCGGCGGACTCTCACGGCCACGAGCCGAAGAGTCTCGGCCCAAGGGAATCCATCATCCCTCCTCCACAGCGGCGTCCCTCACTCCAAAGCGGCGCCTTGGAGCTTGCACCCTTCCAAAAGCTGCAAAAACTCGAGAGCCGGCCGCACACGCTCCAGCCCGAGCAAGCTGCCTCCTCCTCCTCCTCCTCCTCCTCCTCCCCGGCCGGGCACGTGTCTCCGCATCCACACCCTTGCCCGTGCCTCCCGCCTCGGCAGGGGCACCCCCCGCCCCTGCTGCCCGGGCCTCGGCGGGGGCCCCACCGCGCCCGCGGGCCCTTCCTCCACCGACCCTGTCGCCTGCGGTGGTGGCCGCCGCGCCGAGCGGACCACAGGCGCCGAGGCGCTGCGCGCCGGGGCCCCCGCCGCCCCGTACATCCGCCCGCCCTCCCGCGAAAAGCAGCGGCGGAGGCGGCGACCGCGGCGGTGGTGGCGGCGGCTGCGCCCCGCCCGCCGAACCAACCACCCCCCTCCCAACCCCCCCACGCGTACATCACCCAACAGAGGCCGCGGCGGCTTTGTTACCCAGGCCGGCCGGGGCGCACACGGGGGTGGGGTGGGGTGGGGTGGGGGGGGGGGGCGGCGCGCCGCCAGCCCCGGCGCCCCGCGGCCGCCTCCCTTGCCCGCCCGCCCCGCCAGCCAGAGCGGCGGCCCCCCCCGGCTTACGGTAGAATCCAGGCCCCGGAGCCCTCCGCCGAACCGCGCCGCCACCCTTCGCCCTCCGCCGCCGCCGGGCCGCCGAGCGCCCCGACCCCCCCCCCCCCACCACCACCACACACACCACCCTCCCCCGGGCCTGCGCCGCGCTCGCCTCACCGAATTTAAGGCGAAGAGAAAAGAGCCAGAAACCCCCGAGCTGGCGGCAACTGCGGCGCTGTCTCCTCTGCGACCGGAACTAACGCGAGCAGGAGGAGAGGAAGAGGCGCCACCCCCGCCCCGGCGGCCTGCTATCGCGAGAGTTCGCACCCTGCCCCGGCGCCGGGGACGCGGGGTGGCGGCTCGGGGGAGTGGGAGCCACCGACGGCCGCCGCGGGGTGGGCGCCCCGGCTTCCGCTTGGGGCTTAGCCCCAGGCTGCCCCGACCCGTGGGCCAGGCTAGCCCACCGCTCCTCCCCCGCCGCACCCTCCGGCCCCTCCGCTCGCGGCGCGGGTGGGAGCGGGGAGGCCGCCCCTCGACGGGCGCGAGTTGGACCCGTCCGCTCCATCCCGGGTGCCTGCCGCCACGCCTAGCCAAGGGGTGCTTGTCCCCTGACTGCGGTGGGCTGGGGACCCTCCCTGGGGACCACCCCTCCACACACGCACACACACACACACACACACACACTCACACACACACACACACACACCTCGCAGAGTGTGTAATTGGTTCTGGTGCAGGACCCAAGAATGTGCCTTTTTATCTCAGAGTCTCCGAGATGCAGGTATTGCCAATGCCAATTGCCAGTGCCACACTTTGAGGACCTTCGCAAGGGTGTATTCTAGGAGACATCAGATAAAAAAAACTATGCGCCTGCAACTTGTTTGTGCGCCCTTTCCGGCTGCTTCCTCGCCCTCCTGCTAGAGAAACCCTGAAATCGGAATTTGTCCTTAAAATCACCTTCCCCGTCCCAACTTCTCTTTCTTATCATACATACTCGGTAAAAAAATAAAAATAAAAAAATAAATAAAAATAAAAACCAAAAACCAGTGTATATTTATTAATCGCCTTCTTAACGCTCTGACCGCTGCCTTCACCTACCAACTTGATCGGAAAATTACTTCTTAGAGTTGTTTCCTGAAAATCCAGTCATTCTTAGTCTTCGCCCTCCTTGCCTCGTAATATTTTGTATGTTCCCGGTCTCCTTAGAACCTTGCCCTGGGTATTCGGGTTACTCAATAGTCTGCGCTTCTGCCCACCACGGTTCCTGTTCTCACAACTTTAATCTTCCTTACTCATCCATACAAGGCGCCTGTGTTCTTGAGGGCTTAACATTTACTGCATTGAAAGGAGTTTCAGAGTCACCTCTAAGTCATCAAACTGCTATTTGTTGGATCTAGGCAGTATTCCTTCCCAAGCTGAAGAAACAGCGGTGGGCAGATACTCTCGTAGGAAGAACCTGACTTCTTGGAGGTACTACTGCAGGTGGCCAGCAGGACTGAACTCTGTGGGGACCTGGAAAGGCTGTGGGGCACAGGTGGGAGTCAGGGCATAGGGAGTCTAAGCCTCTCTACCTTCATACTCTAACTGCCAGTCCTATGGCGTTTCTCTTGGAAACCTCATTTCATACTCTGTGCATAGACTACCATTTCCCCATATTATTTTTGTTTCTGATTTGTTAAGGGTACAATATTTCACCATTAAAAAAAGCAGTGTTGTGGAATGTGTGTATGTGTGTGTGTGATCAGACATTCTCCCAAGCACTTTTTTCACTACATTGAAAACTTGAAACTGCCCTATGACCTTGACACTATTGTTGGTCTCATCTTGTTGGGAAGAGGAGGTCAGTTAACTTGCCCAAGGTCATGTAGAGCTGTTAGTGGAGGAGCTGGCTCAGTTGGAACCTGTCAGCCTGGCTCTACCAGTATAATGAATGAACTGCCTGGTCAGCTAGAGCTAGAGACAGAGATAAAAGTTAGGCAGGCCCATATCCTCATAAAACTTTCATCTGTGTTTGCTGTATTTCCCAATTCTCTCTCTTTTCCGTTAGCATCGTGATCACATCCTGTCTTTGTATTTTTAAGACAGGGTCTAGCCAAGGCTGGTCTTGAACTGGCAATCCTCCTGCATCAGCTTTCCAGGTGCTTGGATTATAGGCACCAGTCACCAAGCCCAATTGATTTATGTTTCTGTTCCCCCTAATTAAATGAGGCTTCCTCATAGTGCTATCTCTTTCTTTACATTCCCAGGGGGATTTCCCTAAGTGTAGCCCAAGTTCTTTCTCATCAGTGTTTGAATTCCGTCATGTAAGACCACAGGAATGCCATTTTCCACCTTTACTTCCTATACCACTGATGGTTTTTTTTGACATCCAGTAAGGAGTCAATACCACCATCCCAGGCAGTGAACAATCTTTGGTGAAAACTCATACTAAAGTTAAAAAGTTATGCTCATTAAAAATTAAAACATGGCCGGGCAGTGGTGGCGCACGCCTTTGATCCCAGCACTTGGGAGGCGGAGGCAGTTGGATCTCTATGAGTTCGAGGCCAACCTGATCTACAGAGTGAGATCCAGGGCAGGCACCAAAACAACACAGAGAAACCCTGTCTCAAAAACAAACAAACAAACAAACAAATAAATAAAGCATGGCTTGTATGGCTTGGGAGGCGACTCTAGGTAAAGGTTTGCCACACAGTCTGAGGACTCAAGTTCAAACTTTCAGAACTGACATGGCAGTGGGGTGTTCATAGCAATCCACTGCAGTCCCAGCACAGGGCAAGTGGAGGAAGCGAATCCCTGGAGCAAGGTGGCTAGCCAGACAAGCCATATGCTCAAGCTCCATGGTCAGTTAAGGGACTCTGTTTTGCCAAGTGTGGTAATGCTCTCCTTCAATCCCAGCACTCAGGAGGCAGAGGCAGGTGGGAGTCAGTGAGGTCCAGGACAGCGTGATCTACACAGTGAGTTTCAAGTCAGCTAGAGTTACACAATGAGACTCTGTCTCCTGTCATGAGAAGGAGTCTTGAGATCTTATCTCAGAAAATAAGGTAGAAAACCAGGCAAATTCAGTCATCCACGCCCATGTACATACATGTACGCGTGAGCATATAATCATACAAATCCATAGGGAAAACACTAAAACACACCCAAGTATTTCCTACTATAAAAACAATCTCGTATTCGGGTGCACATCCTTGGGTGGGAGGGGATAGGGCTTCTTGCGGGCAGCCCGTCCTACGGCTTCATCTATATCTGTAGGGTAGACACCGTAGACTAGTGTGGGGTGTTTATAAACTATATTCTGGCAGAAAACCTTCCTGAACAACTCAGCTCCACGCCTCAGTCAGCCAGGACACCTTGTGTCTTCCCTCCTCGTGATCCCTTCCACGGAGTCTATCGAAATCCTACTCACTGTGTCTAGCTTACCTTGGCTCCTGCTTTCCCCCCTGTGCCTTCCTGAGTGGCTACTTCCAATGTGAAGGCATTCCTTTTTAAAACTTCTTTTGGAAGTGGTCCTTTCCTTCTGCTCTTTCAGCCCTGTGTGTAATGGGCTGTTTTCCTAAACTGACAGTCTTGATGGCAGTGGCCGAGTCTGGCTCGTTTTAGTACTGCCTCAGTGGACAGCAGGCAGCACCTTCGGGAGACACGGCGACTCTGTAGAGCTGGCGCGTTTGTTACAACCACTGACGTTATCCTGGGGAGGACGAAGGTGACAAAGACTTTTAAGGGGGAGCTAGTCTTCTCATAAGAGAGCTTGAAAATAGACATTTAAAGAAAGCTCTAGAGCCGGGCGGTGGTGGCGCACGCCTTTAATCCCAGCACTCGGGAGGCAGAGGCAGGTGGATCTTTGTGAGTTCGATGCCAGCCTGGTCTACAGATCGAGATCCAGGAAAGGCACAAAACTACACAGAGAAACCCTGTCTCAAAAAACCAAAAAAAAAAAAAAAAAAAAAAAAAAAAGAAAGCTCTAGAGCTGATGAGGTGGCTCACCAGGGAAAGGCACTTGCCACCAAGGCTGACCTGAATTCCACTCCAAGACCCCACATGCTGTAAAGAGCACCGGAAGTTGTTTTCTGACCCCACAGGCACGCTGTGGCCAGTGTATGTCCACACACACACACACACACACACACACACACACACACACACAATGCACCAAATCACAAAAACAGAGCAAGGTACAAAACCAGAAAAATCTGTGACATTAACCTTGCCTGCTCCAGCATGGAAGGAATGCAGTTTCTGGTAAGATACTAGCCGCATTCATAACTGTGTCTTACAGTGTTACTGGAAATTTTAGGGAGTCCCACTTTGGGTGCCATACGTTACCAGGAAAACTGGAGTTCCCTTTTTGGGTTATTATTCTCTGTAATAGAAGAACTGAAAAATGAATTCAGGAAGCTTGGGGACAATTTTATTAGCAATTGAGAGAAAGCAACAGTCAGCCGCAGGCAGGGGAAAGATGAAGAGGAAGAGAGAAAGCCATGCCTTTTGAACAGGCCAACATGTTCGGCAATGGAGACTGGCGAGCAGCTGTATGTCGGCAGCTGGCTACACGGCGAAAGGGGAAGCTTCAGAGAAGTCATGAGAAAACTCGAAATGCCAGAGAAAGCCTGCTTAGGCTTTGGCCGGTGTCTGAGGGGTGGGGGGAGGCAGAGGAGGGGAGGGGAGAAGAGAAAGAGAATGGGGGAAAAGAAAAGTTATGCTTTCCTGACTGAGGTCTCAGAGAAGCAGGCTAGCTTAGAGCTCCTGGGAAGGAAAAGACACTATCTCATTAAGAGGATAACTGTTTCTCCCATCTCCTTAGTATGGCTGCCTTCCTGAGGGATAGTCTGGGTGACTGACAGGCCCAGCTGGATTAACTCTTTGTTTGCTTATTTGTTTTTGGAGACAGGGTCTCTCTGCGTAGCCCTGGCTGTCCGGGAATGACCAGGCTGGCCTCAAACTCAGAGATCTGTTTGCCTCTGCCTCCTGAGTGTTGGAATTAAAGGCATGAGCCACCACACTCAGCTTTGGATTAACTCTTAAGGCAAGAGATAATGGTTTGTTACATTCATACTAAGGACCGGAAGTAGATATATTCATTTGATCGGAGGAAATAGCTTTGTCTTTAGGAGATGGGCTAAAATTGGGGAATAGATAACCTATTTTCTTTCTTTTTTAGAGAACCTATTTTCTTTTTTCTTTATTCCTTTCTTTTTTCCTCCTCCTCCTCTTTTATTTTGTGATAGGGTCTCACTGTGTAGCCCTAGCTGACCGGGAATTCACCATTTAGTAGTGACTAGGTTGCTTCTGAACTCACAGAAATCCACCTGCCTCTACCTCCCCAAGTACTGGGATTAAAGGCAAGTGCCATCACATCAGCATTTTTGTTTTGATAGGATTCCTTTTCACCATGAAAAGAACCTAGAGTTCCAGTTCTAAAGCTGTTAATCAGAAGGGATGTGTTAATCGGAAGGACTGAAAGTTTGGGTCACACCCTTGAATATGGACTCAACTGTGGTTCCTTTAGCTGGAGATAAGAACCCAGAGCTTCTTTCTGTGTTCTTGGCCAAGGATAGGAAGGGAATTGTTTAGTGTCAGGGTCTCTTCCTCTGACCTGTGCTACCCCCTGTCCTTAGCAGCAGCAGGAGTGTGCTTGACTTCTTCTTCTTCGTTGCCAGTCTGTCAGATTGACTCCCCTGCTTAAGATAGGATTTTATGAATGAACATACTTCATCAACTGCTCTTGGCACAGTCTTTATAAACATTTTAAGAGTTGAAATATTTACTACATTTATTGATTTCTGTCTGTGTGTGTGTAAACATGTGTGGGGGCATGCAGAGCACAGCATATGTGTGGCGTTCAAGAGAACAACCTGCAGGAACTGGTTCTCTCCTTCCACGGAGTGGGTCCTGGAGATGGAACTCGGGTTCTTAGGCTCTTTACCCACTGGGCCATCCTACCACCCGTTTCACAACATTCTTGTACAGGATTGACCAGGGACTCAATCTGCCTGGGTGCGGTATTCCCTTTTTGGGTGGATTTTAATCACCAGTTCGGTTCTTTGACTTGCTCTTGATCCATTCAGATCTTTCTATTTCTTCCTGAGTCAGTTTTGATTTACACATTTTCAGGAATTTTATTTCATCTAAGTTGTTTAACTAGTGGTTAGTTCAGATTTCAATAATTTACCTATTTTTTCTTTCTTCCTTTATTTTAATAAATTTAGTTTTATTTTTGTGAGACAGGATCTTGTGTATTACAAGCTAGCCTGGAACCTCCCTTGACCTTGAATTTTTGGTCCTCCTGCCTCAACTTCTCAAGTGCTGGGTGAGAGGCATGTGCCACTCCCCACACATCTTTTTTCTGCTTGATTTTTTTAAAGTGTGTGACGTAAGTGTGTGCCTGTGGGGCACCCTTAGAAGCCAGAGAGGGAGTCAGGTCTCCAGTGACTGGAGTTACAGGTGGTTGTCAGCCGCCTGACAAAGAGGTTGGGAACCGAGCTCTGTTCTTCTGGGAAAGCAGTGTGCACTAACTGCTGAGTTCTCTCTCGAGCCACACCAATTTTATGTGGTGCTAGAGCTTGAACCCAGGGCCTTGTACATGCTAGCCAAGCACTCTACCAATGGAGTTGCATCCCAGCTAGGTAAAAGTTTACCAGTTTTGGGGCTGGTGAGATGGCTCAGCCGTTAAGAACACTGGCTGCTTTTCCAGAGGACCCAGGTTCGATTCCCACCACAATTCACAACTATCTGTGACTCCAGTTTCAGGGGATCCAATGGCCTCTTCTGGATTCCCCAGGCACATGGTACATAGACATACACACAGGCAAAACACTGATACAAATGAAGTAAAAATAAATATAAAAAGAAGTTAAAAAAAGTTTACCAGTTTTATTGCTGTTGTTGTCATTTTCAAAGAATACAAAATCTCTGGTTTCATTATGATTTTCTCTTTTTTTATTTAATAAAAAACCTACAATCTTATCTGGGCAGTGGTGGCACATGCCTTTAGTCCCAGCACTCGGGAGGCAGAGGCAGGTGGATCTCTGTGAGTCAAGGCCAGCCTGGTCTATAAAGTTCCAGGACAGCCAGGGCTGTTACACAGACAAACCCTGTCTTCGTCCCTCCAACCCTCCCCAAAAAAGGAAAACTATAGTCTTTCCTTCTTTCTGGACAAAAGAGCTACAGGTCTGCTGTTCTTACGTTAAGCTTAGTAGCTTTTCAAGAATAAACACTTCTCACTGTGTTGTTTGTCTTTAGTTGATTTATTCCTTTGTCTTTGCAGCACCAGGCCTCGAACTCAGGACTCTCACTGCTCTACACTGACCTATCCTCAGCCCCCAATGATAAAGTGGCGGGTTTGGAGACTTCTGCCCATGTTGCTAGTTTTGGAGAGAGGATTTGCCAGCCTCTCTCTGCCATTGTTGCCGTCTCCAGAGTGCTTTCGGGTTAAAAAGGTGCTAAATACAGCGTGTGAGCTTGATGAGGCTTTGCTGGTGGAAAAGGATACATAAGTGATTCTTTTTCAAAAGCAAGTAACAGCTGTTGTTGATTGCTTCAAGAGCTTGTTTGGAAAAACACATTGTTTCTTCCCTGTGATCTGGGAAATGGATATGAATTATGCTTTGGACTTGCTAGCAGACTGCAGAGTTCCTTATAACCTTGCTTTAAAAACTGTATTGTTGCCGGGCGGTGGTGGCGCACGCCTTTAATCCCAGCACTCGGGAGGCAGAGCCAGGTGGATCTCTGTGAGTTCGAGGCCAACCTGGACTACAGAGTGAGTTCCAGGAAAGGTGCAAAGCTACACAGAGAAACCCTGTCTCGAAAAAACAAACAAACAAAAAAACTGTATTGTTATCTGTCTATCTGGGCACACTCGTATGTAAATTTATGCAAATGTGTGGCTAGAAATATATTTGGCAGTTCCACACACACAAAAAGAGTTCTCAAGAAGACCAGGCTGGTCCTAAACTTATTATAGAGCCGAGGATGACTTTGAACTTCTGATCCTCCTGCCTCCACCTCCCTAGGGCTGGAATTACAAACATGCACTGCCTGCTTGGTTTTATTCCACGCTTTGGATTGAACCCAGGACTTAGTGAATGCTGAACAAGCACTCTGCCAACTGAGTCCCAGTCCAGTCCACTTCCACAAAATGTTTATAATAAGAAGCCTTTAAAAGACATCAAACTTTTGAATTTTATTTTATTTATTTTTAAACAGAACTTTATTTTATTTTATTTTTCTATCAGCTTGATACAGTACAAATTCTTATCCTAATAGTGAAATGTTTCACTAAAGCTTGCCCAGTGATTGGGTAAAACCAAAACTTATTATAAGCCACAGTCATCCTAGGGTCCCCCCTGCTAGGTAGCCTCCCTGGATCTGTGGGTTGCAGTCTGATTGTCCTTTGCTTTATATCTAGAATCCACTTATGTGTGAGTACATACCATGTTTGTCTTTCTGAGTCTGGGTTACCTCACTCAGGATGATATTTTTTAGATCCATCCATTTGCCTGCAAATTTCATGCTGTCATTGTTTTTCTCTGCTGAGTAGTACTCCATTGTGTATATATACCACATTTTCTTAATCCATTCTTCAGTTGACGGGCATCTAGGTTGTTTCCAGGTTCTGGCTATTACAAATAATGCTACTGTGAACATAGTTGAGCATGTGTGCTTGTGGTGTGATTGAGAACTGAATTTTATTTAAATGAGAAATGTGTTAAATACCACTTTTTCTCTCTTGCTATACAGGATTCTAAAAGTTATACTATAAATATTAAGATTTGACATAAGATTAAAAAAAAGACTAGTCAGGCGGTGGTGACACACACCTTTAATCCCAACACTTGGGAGGCAGAGGCAGGCAGATCTCTTTGAGTTTGAGGCCAGCGTGGTCTACGAAGTGAGTTCCAGGACAGCTAAGACGTACACAGAGAAACCCTCACTCAAAACAAAAACAAAAACAAAAACATTGCTTAATAACTTAAACATTTTAGTAAAACTCAATATACTCTTTTAAAAAGATTTATCTCTGTTTTATATGTATGAATGTGTTTGCCTACATGTATATATGTGCACCATGTACATGCCAGCTTCTTGTACAGCCCAGGAGAGAGCATCAGATACCTTGGAACCGGAGTTCCAGATGGTTATAAACTTCTATGTGGGTGCTGAGAACTGAAACAAGGCCCTCTGGAAGAGCAGCAAGAGCTCTTAACTTTGGAACCATCTCTCCAACCACAATTAAAACAGTCTTTTAAACACACTTTTATTTAGAATTGAATAGGCTGAAATAACTGGAGGGGGGCTTAGAAATTCAGGAAACCTACTATATATATATCCCCCCGCCCCCACCACCAATCCTCTCTCTTTCTCCAGTGGCCATGAAATGAACTTCACCATAGCTCTTGCCATGATTCTTTGCCTTATCACTGTCTCAACCAACCGTGGACTGAAACCTTTGCAATTAGCTGGGTGTAGTGAGTGAGAGGCAGGTAGATCTTTGTGAGTTTGAGGCCAACTTGGTCTACACTGCTGTGGAATAATCCTTCTGTACACTGTGTGAATATATGTTGCTATGATTGGTTTAATAAACAAGCTGACTGGCCAGTAGCTAAGCAGGATAAAGTTAGGGGGGGAAGCTCAATTGAGAATGATGGGATGAGGAAGAGTGGAGACAGAGGAGTCACCAGCCAGGTGCAGAGGGAGCAGGAGATGAACATACCATGCTAATAAAGGTACCACATGGCAGAGTGCAACTAAGGAATATGGGTTAACTTAAAACGTCAGAGCTAGTTAGTAATAAGCCTGAGCTATTGGCCAAACATTATAAGTTATATTAAGCCTCTGAGTGATTGTTTGAGAGCAGGTGGTTGGGACAGGAAAACTCTGCCTACACTACATAGTGAGTTCCAGGACAGCCAGAGCTATATAGTGAGACCCTATTTCAAAACAAAAAACAAAAAAAGAAACCTTCACAATCTTGGGCCAAAATAAATCTTTCTTCTTGACTTGCTATTTGTTACAGTAACAAAAAACTAACACACAACAGTAATAGTACTGGTACTAACAGTGTAGAATACTGCTACCACTTAGCCCTATAATAAGGGAATCACAATAGATCTTACATCTATAGAGGAAGCAATCACTTCTGAATTAGTTTCAATATATTGTACACTTTTTAATGCAACTTTGTGTGTAGAACTGTCTTTCTTTGAATGAAATAACTACTACATTCTTGATCATGGCTGTTCCAAAAGAAGCTCGACTCCCATTAAGTAAATTCAATGCCCGTTTGTCTGATGAGAAAGAGCAGCAACACTTGAGCATCTGTTAGTTTACAGAGCCTCACTATGTAGCCCAGGCAGGCCTCAAGCCCACAGTGACACTGCTTCAGCCTCCGGAGTGTTGGGATGACAGGCTAGAGCTACCACTCCTGGCTTGAGTCCCACTCTATGGTGATATTTTATTTGTTCTGAAATGTGATTTTTATTTGAATGTTAATAAATAAAGTTGCCTGGGGGTCAGAGCTAATAGCAAGCCATAGCAGAAGCTTGGCAGTGGTGGTGCACGCCTTTAATCCCAGTACTTGGGAGGCAGAGCTAGGCAGATCTCTGTGTGTTCAAGGATACAGCCAGCATGGAGACACATACCTTTAATCTCAATACCAACCCTAGAAGACCTGGAGGTCTGTATAGATGGGCAGTGACGAGGAGGTCATGTGGTTGGGTTTACAACCAATGAGAAGGCAGAATAGAAAGTCAATAAAAAGGACAAACACACAGGAAGTAGGTCTCTTGCGGAGGAGGACAGCAGCGGCAGTGAAGAGTAGGGTTTTTAGCTCTTAGCTTTTGCTCTGACCTCTTGGGCTTTTTAACTTTGCAATTGGCTCTGTGTTTCTTATTTAACAAGACGGTTACATCTACACCACTCATTTAAAAAATCCTAATAATAGTCTACAAGGTGAATTCCGGGACAGTCAGGGCTACACAGAGAAACCCTGTTTCAAACCATAAAATAAATAATAATAATAATAATAATAATAATAATAATAATAATAATAATTATGTAGTGTAGCTTTCTGGTGGTGGAGACCTCCTTATGAAAACTTGCCTCTTGCAAAGGATCTCCCTCATTCCTCTCCAGAAGGGATGGGGGGAAACATGGGAAATGCCAGGTGCAAGGTCCTGCTTCCTGCTTCATGGGTGAGAAATGCCATATGGTCTATAATTTCCCTGTGGTCTTGAGCTATGCACAAATGGTAGTCTTGTGTGGGGGCTTCTCTAGTGTCTCCTGCCGGCCTACAGGAGGAAAGGCAAGGCTTACAAAGGGGTGAGAAGACATCCCAATAAACATTTTGGATGATAAAATATGTATGTGTGAGCCCGTGTGCACACAGGCTGTGACATGTTCATGGAGGTCGGAGAACAACTTTCAGGAGCTGCTTCTCTATTTCCGCCATGGGTCCTGGGCATCATTCAGGTTAGCCTGGTATAGCAAGGGCTTTTTACTGGCTGAGGCATCTCTCCAGTCCTGGGGGCTGACTTATGATGTGCCATATTAAAACTGTCTTTCAGGGCTAGGGACGTAGCTTGATTGGTAGAGTGCTTGCCTAGCATGCATACCATCTTGTGTTTATTGTCCAGTAAAAACATGCGCGCACGCGCGCACGCGCGCACGCGCGCACGCGCGCACACACACACACACACACACACACACACACACACACACACACATACAAAGAAATCTTGTCTGGGAGGGGTTTCCAGATCCTCTTCAACTTTGTGTCCTTGAAGGAACAGTGCTTTGCGAGCCTGAGCAAGGCAGAAGGCATCCAGAGGACACTGCACACTGAACAGCACCAGGGGATTAATCAGTGCTGAAGTGAAATCCGCCGTTAGTGTTCTACGCCCATTACTCTGCATTCCAGCCCCCTTCTCTCTGTAAGAGACACAATCGCTCATATTTGTGGGGTAAGGTACGATAGTTCAGCAGAGACTTTCAACACAATTTAACATGAGTTCCATGAAGAACTTCAGTCCTCTGTTAAATGAAGACACTGAGGGTTTATGGCTGCAGAGCGAGAACCTAGGAAGAGCAACGTTAAATAAGTTGGACAGAACAGACTTAAGTGTCTTCAGAAAATACACTGGTAAGAACTCCCTAGGAGAGCCGGTGCCTGCCCTTCCTAGGTGAAGAAGAGGTAGCTGTGGCATGCTCGAGGCCCTTCACTCTCCTTCCTTTTCCTTTTCTTTTCTTTCTTTCTTTTTTTTTTTTTTTTTTTTTTTTTTTTTCCGAGACAGGGTTTCTCTGTGTAGCTTTGCGCCTTTCCTGGATCTCACTCTGTAGCCCAGGCTGGCCTCAAACTCACAAAGATCCGCCTGGCTCTGCCTCCCAAGTGCTGGGATTAAAGGCGTGCGCCACCACCGCCCGGCATCCTTTTCCTTTTAGAGATAGGGTTTGAAGTCGCCCAGCCTTGCCTCAACCTCACTGTATAGCTAAGGATAGCCTTGAATTAACTCCTCATCCTTCAGGTTAGCCTTGAACTCCTCACCCTTCTGCTTCCGTCTCTCAAGTGCTGGGTTACAGGCTGCGCCACCACATCTTGTTTTACTTGGTGCTGGAGAGTGACCCCAGGGCTTTGGTAGCGCTGGGCAAGCGCTCTCCAACCAATCCACACTCCCTGCCCTGAAACCTGGTTTCTTTGTCTCAGCCATCGCCTCCTTCTCTTCTTCCTTAGCTCTTCTGGCTCACCAGTATGTGAACTGCACAAGCTGGAGCCAACTTTTATTCTTTTTGAGACAGTCTCTTTATGTATCACTGACTGCCCTGGAACTCACCTTGTCGAGTAAGCTGGCCTCTGACTCACAGGCATCCTCCTACCTCTGCCTCCCAAATTCTGAGATTAAAGGCATGCACCACCACATCCGGCTCGAACCCATCCTTTTGTGTCACGGTAGAGTACTTCAATTGGCTTTCCTTAGTCAAACGTGGTGAAAATCTCAGTCTGGTGAAGGATGAGCATACACAGTCCACAGTCTCTGCATCAGTGGGAACACTAAGAGTCAAATGCCGTGGGGGCCAAAAGAAGGGAGGCTCACTTCATTGAAGGACTATTCTTTTATTGGTTAGCCTCAGCAGGGTTTATACATTGTATAGAAGTGTCCCACCCCTTATGCTGGGGGCACGCCTTTAATCCCAGCACTCGGGAGGCAGAGCCAGGCGGATCTCTGTGAGTTCGAGGCCAGCCTGGGCTACCAAGTGAGTTCCAGAAGAGGCGCAAAGCTACACAGAGAAACCCTGTCTCGAAAAACCAAAAAAAAAAAAAAAAAAAAAAAAAGAAGTGTCCCACCCTCAAACTCATGACTACCTGGAATCTTAGAATGTGACCTTATTCAGAAATCAGGTCTTGGCAGGTAGAGTCAAGCTGAGGTCATCCAAGGATGGGCCATAAGTCCAAGGACTGCCATTTTTATGAGAAAGGGGAGGGGAAATTGCACACAGGCACCCTGGGAAGGTCGTGTAGGAATGGCCACAGAGACTGGTGATGCAACCCCAAGAAAAGAAAGCCAAGGAGCACTAGGAGCCACCAGGAGAGGCTGGGGAGGACGCTTCCTTCCTGGGACCCCACGGTCTCTCTGACCATGTGGGAGCAGCCTTCCAGCCCCTAGAGCCGTGGAGGAAGGAAGGCGTAAGCCGCCCAGCACACGGTCGTTGGTGCGGCAGACAGCTGCGGGGAATGAACGCGGGCCCGAGGGGAAGAGGTCACGAGAGTCACTCATGAGCAGGAACTGCGAAGTCTCCTCTGAACCACTGCCCTTTAGCCTTGTGCACCTCGCTCAAGAGCCAAACTGCCAGGAGAGAGTCTCTGGCCCCCGCTCACCCCAGCCCTTTCCCAACGGCCTGACTGGAACATGTAGGGTGGCGCACGGGTGACTTCACTTGTCTCCTCTTTGGGGGAAAAGGACTCACTTTGGGGTGGCCGTCTGTGTTGGGTGACCACATAGGACAGGACAGCTCCTTTGGACAAAGTCACCCCTGCCGATTCCCTTTTACCCAGTGGCAACAGGTGTGGGTGGCTACAGGTGTTGAGAGAGGCTAGCCAGGCAGCTATGTGCGGAATGTTTTGGAGCAAGGCCAGCTAGCTAGACGCTGACATCAGAAATGAAGTGACAGACCAGGAGAGCCGCGCCGTGGTGGCCGCAAGGGAAGGGAGCTACCGTTTTGTCTTCAGAGACTGTGGCACTGACTTCCCAGGGTGTATGAGGAGAACTTCATTTTCTGTCTCCAGCTATTTCTGCCAAGTAGCTTTGACTTCTTGGCATCTTAAGAACTGGACACCGTATCTTTTGTGCTATTTACCCAATTATGTAAGATGGATCAAGTATTCATTTTTGCTCTTCTGGAATGGAGCTGGGAGCTGGCTGTTTTCTCTTGTCAGAGGAAACCCTCTCAGATAACCTAAACTCAGGAAGACAAGAGTGCAAATGTCCCCATGTTCCCAGGTCTGGGGAAGCGAAGAAGGAGGACCCATAGAGCTCAAGATGAGTTACAGTTCCAGGCTGCAGAGACATCTCAAGAGAAAGAGTTCTTGCCTAGAATGCAGGAAACCTTGGGTTTGACCCTTGGCACCACGCAAGACTGGAGTGCACTGGTTCATGTCTGTAATCCCAGCACTCGGGAGGATCAGAAGCTCTAGGTATTTCCAGCTACAGAACAAGTTCAAGGCGAGCCTGGGTTTCCTGAGAGCCTGCTGAGACAGAGAGAGGAATCACAGTTCCTCTCAGCTGAATGAGGCTTGCAACCTCAGTACCCAGAAGGCTGATGGAGGAGTGCCACAAGTTCTAAGCCAGCCTGAACTACACAGTAAAACTTGTTTAAAAGAGTCAACCCCCTCTCCCGAATTAATTCCAGTTAATTAGCATAGGCATCAAGTTGCTGCCGAGGGTAGGAAAGAGGGTAACATCACCTAAACAGAGAAAAGGGAAATCGCAAATCTTAAAACAGGGGCAAGCAGCGTGTGGTGGCGCACGATCTTTTTTTTTTTTTTTTTTTTTCCGAGATAGGGTTTCTCTGTGTAGCTTTGTGCCTGTCCTGGATCTCGCTCTGTAGACCAGGCTGGCCTCGAACTCACAAAGATCCGCCTGCCTCTGCCTCCCGAGTGCTGAGATTAAAGGCTGGCGCACGATCTTAATCCAAGCACTTGGGAAGTAGAGGCAGGTGGATCTCTGTGACTTCCAGCAGCCTGGTCTACGTAGTGAGTTCCAGGACAGTCAGGGCTACATAGTGAGACCCTGACTCAAAAAAAATCAAAACAGAACAGGGGCAGAAATTAGGTACTTTAAAAAAAGTCTTTACTAATTGTCTGTGGTGTTGTGTGCCACAGCACATGTGTGGAGATCAGAGGAAAACGTGGGTTGGTTCTCTCCTTCATGAGGGACCCAGGGAAAGTTCCTCAGGCTCGGCAGCCTTTATTCACTGAGCCGTCTTGCTGGTCCAGTACTTTTTTCTTTTTTTAGATTTTCTCCAACATTGTGTCATTTGGTCATTCTGAGGGTAACTCTGATCTTGACAAAACTAGATGGGTATTTGGGATGAGTTATTTCTGATGGTACAAAGAGTAAAAGGTAGGGGCTGGAGAGGTTGTTCAGTGGCTAAAAGCACTTGTTGCTTTTAGAGGACCCAGGTTGGGTTCCCAGCACCCACACAGTGGCTCACAACATTTGTAGTTCCAGTTCCAGGGGATCCAGTGCTTTCTCCTGAATCCCAAAGGTGGTAGGCATGCATGCAGTACACAGAAATACACAAAGACAAAGCACTCATACATATAAAGTAAAAATAAATGAAAAAGAGAACCTCTTAATAAACTCCTACTCTGGTTCATCCTGTTCCTCCTGAATTGTTTTCTGAAGCAAAATCAAGAACCTTAGCTTCCCCTGAGCTGAGGTCTTCGGAAAGAAAGCTTGGGCTGCTGTGTGTGGCTGTATCTCAGCTCAGGCCCCAGGCTGCTGAGAAACCCAGAGAACAAGTTTCAAGTATATGACTTCAAATGTGATTTTTTTTTTTCTTTTTTGAGACACAGTCTCATGAAATAGCCCTGACTGACCTGGAACTCACTATGTAGACCAGGCTGGCCTTGAATCAAATGTGATTTAAAACAGGACTTTATTAAGATTTATACTCTCCAGATTCTAGTACATCAATTTACAGGAGTAATTTGTATGCAAGACCCCACTCATTTTGGTGTTTAGAAGGACTACCAAAGAAAATACATTTCCAGTAACTACCCTTATCCCCAAGAAACCAAATTAAAAAATAAAAAACCAAAAAACTCAACTATATGGATAACCATTTAAAAATAATACAAATGATAAAGCAAATTTTTGTTATTGTTCAGCTAAGGAATTTGTTTTCAAGAGAGCTTAGATTTGTTTTATTAATTTCAAATTTCTACCTCAGCCACCTCCGGAAAGCTCGCTGGCCCTTCTGCCCTCGTGCCTTAGCTTGTCCTGCCTCTGCCTTCTGCTCCAGAGTCTGTCTTCTGTTCCTCTGCTCGCTTTCTCCATGGGAATCCTGTGGCCGGGGAACCTCTAAAGTCAGCAGATGGACCTGTGGACAGCTGTGCTCTGGTCCCTGCAAGCCAATGCATCTGTGTCCCTAAGTGACATGAGCTGACTCCGGGACCCCTGGGCTTCCCATCATGCACCACTCACCAGTTACCTTCTGCTCTCAGCTCAACCTCACCTTCTCCGCCCACTTCTAGACCATCCACTAGGACATATGAACCCTGACTGCTGGCTTTCTCCTCGACTTTCTGGTCAATTTATATGCTGGTTTCTCCTCCTTTGAAAGCTCTTAAAACCCAGACTGGACTTCCATGGACCCTGCATATTCTATCATTTATTGTTTTTAGTTTTTGTTGTGCTGGGGATCAAACTCAGGACTGATGTAGGACATACTAGGCAAACCCTCCATCACCAACCTACATTTTAACTCCTAAATATCTGAAACCCCAGCTCAGCTCGAGGTTGATTACAATTTATGATTCACTCACCCTGTTACCTATTTCAGTGCATGGGAAACCGAGTCATCCAGTATTTCTGAAGCTCTGATGTCATAGCAGATGTTTTTCATAGAAAGTAAAACAAAACACAAAGAACAAAACAAACAATCTCCTCCACAAAAAGCCCACAGAAATAAATAAAAGCAAAACATTTTGTGATACTGCATTCAAAAGTCTGTATATTGTTTTTCCCCTTCAAATTTCAAAGGGAATGCTCATGTGCTGAATAGTCATCTAACACAAAACACCACTTCTCTTCTGTTAAATGCACGTACACAGACCCACAACAGCCCATCCCTGGTGAAAAGAAATCCAAACCTCACAGAAACTATGCCCTGCTGGGGCTCAGTGTCTCCTGCATCCAAAGCATCCCTGGATAAAGGAATGCCATGTTTATCTGTTGGGAGAGTTTTTCAGGCAAAGATGGCGTCTGCACACGGGGTCTCCTCTTTGGTCCTTCCGCAGCAACATTTACTCAGTTTTTTTTTTAGAGGCAAATCATTAAACATGCTTCGAGAGCGCGGCTGTGCTTGTCTGGTGGCCTCGAGGCTAAGGACACTAAGTGAATGATTTGTAAGAAATGATTTATCTTGCTAATGTAGTTAGATTTGAATAATGGTTCTAGACTTTGTGATATGACTCACCCCTCCCTCCCACCCAATAGTATAGGAATATCAATTTGGAGTCCAGTTACGATGAAGCCGTCTTTTCGCTTGAGTACGGAAATATCTGAGGGGGGAAAAAAGAGAATAGTTAGAAACAGAACTCCCCCAAGTTAAAAAGGATTCTTGGAGGCCAGAGGATCTGGAGTTCAAGGCCAATCTGGGCTACTACATGAGACCCTGTCTACAAAAAAAGTGGGGAGTGGTGGAGGTGAGCTGGTGGAGGTGAGCTGGGGAGGTGAGCTGGTGAAGGTGAGCTGGTGGAGGTGAGCTGGTGAGGTGAGCTAATGAGGTAAGCTGGTGAGGTGAGCTGGTGAGGTGAGCTGGTGGGGGTTAGCTGGTGGAGGTGAGCCAGTGAGGTGAGCTAGTGAGGTGAGCTGGTGAGGTGAGCTGGTGAGGTGAGCTGGTGAGGTGAGCTGGTGGAGGTGAGCTGGTGGAGGTGAACTGGTGAGGTGAGCTGGTGAGGTGAGCTGGTGAGGTGAGCTGGTGGGATGGCACAGCTGGTGGAGGTGAGCTGGTGGAGGTGAGCTGGTGAGGTGAGCTGGTGAGGTGAGCTGGTGGGATGGCACAGCTGGTGGAGGTGAGCTGGTGAGGTGAGCTGGTGAGGTGAGCTGGTGAGGTGAGCTGGTGGAGGTGAGCTGGTGAGGTCCCTCAGGTGGTGGAGGTCACCTAGCCTGACAATCTGCTTTTGATGTGAGAGAACAACTTTTGGGCATTGGTTCAATCTGATGAAGTCTGTTCTTTCCTATCAAGAATGTCCTGGGGACTGAACTCATGTAACAAGGGCCCTTGCTCACCAAACTGAGCCATCTTGCCAACTCTGTTTTTTGTTTGTTTGTTTTGTTTTGTTTTTGAGACAGGATTTCTCCGTGTAGTTTTGGTGCCTGTCCCGGATCTTGCTCTGTAGACCAGGCTGGCCTCGAACTCACAGAGATCTGCCTGGCTTTGCCCCCCGCCCAATGCTGGGATTAAAGGCGTGCACCACCACCACCCAGCTGCCAACTCTGTTTTTAGAGACAGGGTCTCGTGTAGCTCCGGCTGGCCTGGAACTCAATATGCTGCTGACGCTGGTCTTGAACTCCAGATCCTCTTGCTCCCATCTTCCACGTGCCGGGATTACAAGCCACACCCAGAGAGAGGTACAAAGTCAGCGTTTAACGTTTGCTTATAAAGCAAACACAGGAGCTACTTTGAGGAATTTAGAGAGTTGAGATTATAGGTGAGAGATACTAAGAATGAAATTCACACACAACTAAACTTTGTTTTAATTGCACAGCATGAAAAAAAAAAAATCCTGACACAAAAATAGGTGTAAATGGTAAAGTGGAGAGGGGTTGGTTCTATTTTTATTTTGTTCCTCTCTTCACCCCCCACCCCTTCTCTCTTTGTGCTGGAGAGTGACCCCCTGCCTAACGAAGCACTTCGCCACTGAGCTACATCTCCAACCCCAGGTCCTTTTTTCTGCGTCTGTCTTGCCATCTGTGGACGGTTCTAACTTTCAAGACATCACAGAAGTTGATGACACCGTTCTCTGGTGCTCTCTCTCTTTCTTTCAAGGTTTGATTTTGATTACGTGTTTGTGCATGGGTGTTTGTATATGCATGTATGTGCCCGTGGAGGCCAGAGGCTTCCTATCCCCTGGAGCTGGAGTTACAGGCTTTGAGGGTTGGGAAGTCAACTCTGGGAGAGTAACACACACTCTTAACCACTGAGATCTCTCTCCTCTCCTCCCTCTCTCCCTCTTTCCTCCCTTTTTCTTTTTGAGGCAGGGTCTCATGTGGCTCAGGCTGTCCTCGAACTTGCTATGCAGCCTAGCTCCTGATCCTACTGCCTCACATCCCAAGTGCTAGGATGGTAGCCATGTGTTATCAGGCCTGTCAGAGCTACCTTGCCAAGCTCTAAGCCCCGCCCCCTTCCCCCCCCCTCTCTCTGTCTTTCTGTCTCTGTCTCTGTCTCTCCCTCTCTCTCTCTCTCTCTCTGTGTGTATGTGTAATAAGCGAGCTGGGATGGTGGCGCACACTTTAATCCCAGCACTCTGGAGGCAGAGGCAGGCAGAACCCTATGAGTTCCAGGCCAGCCACGGATACACAATGAGACCCTGTCTCAAAAAGAAAGAGCAGTCAGTGTTCTTAACCACTGACCCATCTCTCTAGCACTCTGACCTCATTTTTTCCCCCCAACAGGATCTGTCACTGAACACAGAGTTTGCCATTAAGTTTATAGATGCCACCACTTTTACGTGGGTGCTAGGGATTTGAACTCGGATTTTTATGCTTGTATAGCAAGCATCTTACCCACGATCTCCTCAGCCCCCCCCCCCCAGAGTTTGGTTTTCTGACGATGACAACGTACTTCATGTCTGGGAACCTCAGTGCTACTCACTCTCCAAAGCCTTTGGGAGGCAGCACAAAATTGAAGGAGCTGGACCCACCCCCCAGATCCAAACAGGTGACTCCTCTAGACGACAGCAGTCAGTCTGAATGGCAGAAACCAGACGGTCTGGCTTTCGCTTTGCACTTAAGTTCCAAGTATCTTGCACAAATCAGAGACCAGAATATTTAAAATGTCTTGATCTACTACCTTCTCATTTTTTAATTTATTTAAAAAGGAAAAGAAAAACTGCTGTGTTGGCTATAATCTCCTGACAGGCATCCTCATTGTTCAAAGCCATGAAGGCTTAATGTGGCAACTTAAAATTTTGTCGGCTGAGAGACCGTGATTTGATTGAACACTTGCGTCAATCTCAGGTTCCATGGAACATAGTCTGAAAACCCCTTTTCTCTTTCTTGGAGTGATTATCATTTAATTTAATGATCTTACCTCTCAGGAAACGACAGCAGCTTAAGCTATAGGTATAGACCAAGGTTTAAATGTCTTCGGGTCATCTCTTGGGATCTAAGGAAAAAAAAATAATAAAAGAGCAAAATGTAACACGTGTACTGGAATGCATATACTACTACAATATTTGACCAGAGAAATCATACCAAATCTTTATTTATATTTATTTATTTATCTATCTATCTATCTATCTAATTATTTATTTATTTATTTATTTATTTATTTATTTATTCGAGACAGGTTCTCACTATATGCTTGTGGCTGGCCTGAAACTCTCTATAGAGATCAGGCTGGCCTGGAACCCACAGAGATCTGCCTGCCTCTGCCTCCTGAGTGCTGGGATTAATGGCGAGGACCACCATGCCTGGCTGTATTAAATCTTAAGCTTTCAAAAACTTCTCATAAGAGAAGGCAGGGAGCCGGGCGGTGTTGGCGCACACCTTTAATCCCAGCACTCGGGAGGCAGAGGCAGGCGGATCTCTGTGAGTTCGAGGCCAGCCTGGGCTACCGAGTGAGTTCCAGGAAAGGCGCAAAGCTACACAGAGAAACCTTGTCTCGAAAAACCAAAAAAAAAAAAAAAAAAAAAAAAAAAGACCAATTAGAATTCATGCTGGCCTCAAACTCAGAAATCTGCCTGCCTCTGCCTCCTGAGTGCCGGGATTAACTTTTAAAAGACAGACAGTGTAGCACTGTTAGGTGTGGGGCTCGTGCATATAATCTCAACACTCAGGAAATTGAAGGAGAAGGATGTCCAGGTTGAAGCCAGCAGAGCCCACATATTGCACTGTCAAAAGAAGAAGAAGAAGCTGATGGATTGATGTTGTAATCTCTCCTATAGTGTTAAGTAACAGGACATGTCCATGAGTCACCTATCTTTTTTACTCTCCAAGAACGAGTTCCTGAAGAATTGCAGACCCTTGGAATGTATGTGGGGAGGGGACATGAGAAGAGAATGTGACTGGGTGTGGATGCTCTTTCCCACTGTTGTGGAGACAGCCCTGTCTGCGGCATCAGGCACAGGATGATGTGTGCTGTCTGCAGCATCAGGAACAGGATGGTATGTGCTCTGTCTGCAGCATCAGGCACAGGATGGTGTGTGCTCTGTCTGCAGCATCAGCACAGGATGGTGTGTGCTCTGTCTGCAGCATCAGGCACAGGATGGTGTGTGCCCTGTCTGCAGCATCAGGCACAGGATGATGTGTGCCCTGTCTGCAGCATCAGGCACAGGATGATGTGTGCTCTGTCTGCAGCATCAGGCACAGGATGGTGTGTGCTCTGTCTGCAGCATCAGGCACAGGATGGTGTGTGCCCTGTCTGCAGCATCAGGCACAGGATGGTGTGTGCCCTGTCTGCAGCATCAGGCACAGGATGATGTGTGCCCTGTCTGCAGCATCAGGCACAGGATGGTGTGTGCTCTGTCTGCAGCATCAGGCACAGGATGGTGTGTGCTCTGTCTGCAGCATCAGGCACGCGTGGATGGTGTGTGCTCTTGCTAGTTAAATCCCAAGCTCTCTTTACTACAGGTTTCCTGGTTTCCTTCGTCTTCCCTGTAGTCTTGATAGCGATCTCCTCTGAGAAATCATCCTCTTAGCTTTGGCCTCGGGGCTGCAAACACATTCATTACCTGTCCCGTGCTCATGTTTTTGTTTGAAGGCTGACCTTTAGGTCCATTTTAAATTCAGTTTTTGGTGCTGAGGATAAAACCCAGAGACTTGCGCAACCTAAGCCTGTGCTCTATCTCTGAGCTACATCCCTGACCTACAAAGGTGTTAAAAATAAAAATTTAGGGCGGCGGTGGTGCACGCCTTAAGTCCCAGAACTTGGGAGGCAGAGCCAGCCGGATCTCTGTGAGTTCGAGGCCAGCCTGGTCTACAGCGCAAGTTCCAGGACAGGCATCAAAACTACACAGAGAAACCCTACCTCGAAAAAACAAACAAACAAACAAAAAAACAACAAAAAAATGTGATAATTAAAAAAAAAAAGTGCTGGGTGGTGGTGCACACCTCTAATCCCAGCACTCAAGAGGCAGAGCCAGGCAGATCTCTGTGCGTTCAAGGCCAGCCTGGTCTACAGAGTAAGTTTCAGGATAGGCTCCAAAGCTACACAGAGAAACCTTGTCTAAAAAAAAAAAAAAATCCCAGTAATGGAAAGTTGTAAAGATTTCCAAAAGCATTTTATTTTACTATTCATATTGGCAACGTAGCTCAGAGGTAGAGTGTGTGGATCTTTGGCTTCAATCTTAGACCACAAACAAAACAAAACAAACAAAAACAGGCTGGGTTGCTGGGCCGTGGTGGCACATGCCTTTAATCCCAGCACTCAGGAGGCAGAGGCAGGCAGATCTGTGAGTTCGAGACCAGCCTGGCCTACAGAGTGAGATCCAGGACAGGCTCCAAAGCTACACAGAGAAACCCTGTCTCCCAATCCCCCCCCCCAAAAATTCAATTCTTGGCTGGGTGTGGTGACACAGCTGGTGATCCAACCCTTGGGATGCAGAAGCGAGAGGGGTCATCGCAAGTTCGAGGCCAGCCTCCATATTACAAAGTGAGTTCCAGGCCAGTCGGGACTACATAATGAGACCTTGTCTGAAAACCACCAACTGGCAAGGCGGCTTGGTGGATAAAGGCACTTGCTGCCAATCTTGACAACCTGAGTTTGATTTCCCAGGCACACGGTGGAAGGAGAGAGCTGATTCCGCCAAGTTGTCCTCTGACTTCTGACGCATTTATCTAATTATTCTTTTTTTTTTTTTCCTTCTTTTCAAGACAGGGTTTCTCTGTGAAACAGTCAGGGCTATCCTGGAACTCCCTCTGTAGATCAGGCTGGTCTCAAACTCAGTCTCCCGAGTGCTGGAATTAAAGGTGTGCACCACCACCACACGGCTATCTAATTATTCTTTATCAATAAAATATGGGGTGTCAGATACCAGGGTAAGAACCTGCAAGACCAGAGAAGCAGCAGAGCCACCAGTGGCCTCCTATCTCTTACGTTTCTCTATCCAAAAATGACTGAGCTCTTCTCTAAGCCCCGCCTTACTACTTCCTGACTCCTATCTGTCCTGTCCTCCAAAACCTCTATGGTTAATTTTGGTCAGCTAGTGGCTAGCTCCGCCCTCTGACTCAAAGCAAACTTTATTGTCTGAATGCGATCAAAATGTCACATAACAGACTTCCACCCACACCCAAGAATTAAAAAAAAAAATGTAATTGAAAAAAAAAATTAAAATCAATTTGAATCAATCCAAACAAACAATCTGGACCCCTAGGCTGCCTTTTGTCCTAGGGTGTCGCTCAATATTCAGTCTGGTCTAACTTCCTTCCTAGTTTCTTGTGCTAAGAGTGTTTCCTTTCTTAGTCTGGGACTTCAATGGCTTTACACTGATCTTGGGGGATAACTCTCCACCTTCTCCTCTTGTCTCTGTTCTGGGCTTGGCTGGCTCTTGATAACGCTGCTCAGAGCAACACATTCACTAAGAGGTCAAGGCCAGCGTCATGTGTACTTAGAGTCCACTTCTTAGATAATGTCTGGGGCCAGTCTCTTGTTTAGTCGTCTGTGCTGGTTGCCATCAATTAAATTCATGGAAATTGTAGCCTAGAGTTCCTCATCACCAGTGTTGTGCAATAAGGATCAACTCAGCAGGTCTGGGCTATCCAAATCCTACGATTCCAAAGAGAGGTTTGGCCTTTGCAGTTCCTGGGAGAGGACTCCTCAGGCTTTGGTATACCCCGCCTGGTATCATCTCTGGAGCAAGGTCAGCTATGAGAGTAATTTCTTGCCTGTGTCACTGACCCCCAGTAAAAACTGGACTCTGGACTGAAGAGATGGTCCAGTGGGTAAAGGATGGCCACTACAAGCATGCACATACATACATAAATGTGAAAAAAAAAATCCGGACAGGAAGGGGAGGCAAGACAATCTGATAGATAGTAGCGTCTGAAAGGCCTATGCAAAGGATGCAAAATTAGCAAATGAGAGAAACGTATCAGCCAAGAGGAAGGCTGGACCCCCACACATACCCAGGCGTTACTAAATCTAGCCACTTGTGCAGGTACAGAGGCACTTCAGAGTGTCCCAAGGGGATTGACGGCACATTACATTACTAAAACTCAGAGCTCTGGGTAGAGATTTTAGATGCTAGTGAAGCATGCAATACTCATGTAAGTTGCATGTAGAATTACATGTAACAGGCCATGTGCCTTTAGAAGTGTATCCTTGCCGGGTGGTGGTGGCGCACGCCTTTAATCCCAGCACTCGGGAGGCAGAGCCAGGCGGATCTCTGTGAGTTCGAGGCCAGCCTGGGCTACCAAGTGAGTTCCAGGAAAGGCGCAAAACTACACAGAGAAACCCTGTCTCGAAAAACCAAAAAAAAAAAAAAAAAAGAAGTGTATCCTTAATAGATTCCTGTGGCAAATGTATTATGATAAAAAATATCTCTCACGGTCTAAGAGACTGGAACTTTTCCAGGAGCTCACATCCAGAGTTAGTAATACTTCCTGAAGTTACTTTCACCCACCCTGAAGGCACCTTGGCTCTATCCGCCAAAGCCTCCGGAGCCCTGTACCATAGCACACAGACATACAGAGCTTTACCTGCTAACTATCTTACCAGCCCCTCAAGGGACTTTCCCCAATGAGCGGTTTTATTTCACACAAGATGCCGATGCTGACATAAACTGTTGGGGAAAAGATCAGCGGAGCTCAGGAAGACAGGGGGACTTTCTGTGTTAGGACAGCTGTCCCATCAGGACAGCACACTTCAAGGTCATCTTCAGTAAGGTCAAGGCCAGCAAGAAGTAAATGAGAGCCTCTGCACTCCGGGGCCTCTGGTGTGGACCACATTAGAAATTCTTGAGATGTATATCTCAGGGTAGTGCACTTTTCTTTTTTTCTCTGAGACAGGGTCTTATGGAGCCCTGGCTTGCCTCCAACTCCTTATGGCTGAGGGTGATCTTAACTTTCTGATCCTTCTGTCAGCAGGAGAGTTTTTTGATTA